>NC_045786.1:108929579-109266643 GCF_009873245.2 Balaenoptera musculus
CACCAATGTTTTATATACACTGTAGATTAAATCCAGGCAAACCCTTTTGTTTTAAAAAATACTCCATCCTTGCTCACTGCCTAGGAGTGTATAAACAGGGAATAAGCACAAAACAAATTGTCCAAATACAGTAAATTTCAAGTATCTGCTGTTTGGAATTATTTACATCATTGCTCCCTTATACCAATCTAGAAGATGGCAAGCCAAATGTATGTAATCAGATGCATGCTGCTTAAAAAAAAAATTCTCGAGAATTAGATCATATCTCTTATTGGATAACACTCCACAATTCACTTTAAAAAAAAAAAAAAGCCATGGTGTAGAGGAAGACAATGACTGAATAAAGCACATTTATTTAAGAGTTCTTTTAATTTTTTCCTCAAACTTTCACTGAATTGTTTTAAAATGGAATCTTAGGACTTATAGAAATGTTTCCAAACTAAAATTTATATGATATTCTGTCTCTTTTCAAAAGTAATAATGGGTAGCAGTAATTCTACATATGTTTGTTTAAATCAACTGGGAAAAAATTATAGAAGACATTATGAAAATAATTACATGAATTTACCTGCTCCTGGATGTTTAGAAATTATAGCTTTGGCCAACACTGTGCCTAGTAGCTTTGAAACTGAAATCCTCACATCATAATTGGAGCCTTCAAAGGATTTAAAACATAGTGCGGCCACACTGTCCAGGTCTGTACTCCACATAAAGATGGCCTCATTCTGAAGTTCAAGGAGACACTATTCAAGCGGGAAAAAAGAAATTAATCAAAAACAAAATATAAATGTCAGGTTCAGATCTATATAAGTTGCAGACCCTATCAAGATCTAGCAAAAATAATACACAAATCCAAAGTCTCTAAATAATGATTGTAGGGACAAGTGAATACTTACTAAAAAGTCATAAAAATTATACTATACAAAGCAACGTGTCCACAAAGGGTAGGAGAAAGACCCATTTCTAATTCAGTGGGCTATGAAAAATGTCTGTAGAACCTATCTGTTGGCTATGAGCAATTGTGAGAATAACTCCAACATAAACACTTTACTATCTAACCAACTATGTTAAGAAAGCATGATAAAAACAAATCATTTTCAAACAACATAAACCGTACATGGAAATTTTACACAATTATAGAGAGGAAGCACAGTGGAATGGAAGGAGTACTTAGAGTCTGGTAACTTGAACTCCCCATTTCCAACAATGTGCTGCTAACCACTTTAAGAACCCTGGGAAATTCATGTAACTCTCAGGGCCTCAGTTTCCTCATATGTTAAAATGAGATAGTCCTATCTGAATACCAAGGTTACAGCTCTAAGATCATGTAGCTGTTACTAGTGTTTTCACTGGGATAAACTGATTTAGTTGTCTGTATATTAATTTTTAGAAATTCTACTCATTAGACTATTTTACCTTCGAAGCAGCACAACGAACGGCCATGGATCTATCTGTCAAGCAGGATCTAGCAGCTTTATAAACATCCCTGTGGCAAGGGGTAGCAGCAGCTCCCAGTCCACTCAATATGTTTTGCAGACTCAGCATGATCTCATATCGACCTTGTGACTATCGAAGAGGAAAAAAATTTAAAGAACAGGAAAAAAAAATACGCTGTGAAAAACAGTATTAAGCATTGAAATTTATCTCACATTAGAGACATACTCAGATTTTTGTACACACTAACCAACCTATTCTGACATCAAGACACATGAATAATTGCTATTTCATGCAGTGTTTACTATTTTAAAAGTGTTACTTGTATATATTACACTTCAACATAATACACATTTCATAGGGTTGATGTGCAGATTAAATGAAATTATATGGGAAGCGCCAGACATAAGGCTTGCATGTGGTCAAGCATTCAATAAATGGTTGCTATAAATGAGGTAACATGGTAAGAGTGCATGGTCTGCCACCTACTAGCTGTATGTCTCTGGGCAAATCTGTTTCTTTATCTGTTAAATGGTTGTTGTGAGGATCAAACGAGTTACTACATGTCAAGTGCTTAGAACAGTGCCTGACACACAGTAAATGTTCAGTTGAGTTCATAGCTATTGATATTTTATCATTTATTGGTTCGAGTATTTTAACTCAGAGGTTAAAAGTCTGGGTTTAGATTTTAAAAGACCTGGGTTTGAATCTTGGCTCTGAACCTTAGTAGCTGTGTGACTTTAAGTTGTTCTTACTTATTTCTTCATCTATAAAATGAGGATAAGCGACCTCCCCAGCGGTCCAGTGGTTAAGACTCTGTGCTTCCAGTGAAGGGGGCATGGGTTCGATGCCTGGTCGGGGAACCAAGATCCCACATACCACACAGCGTGGCCAAGAAAAAGAAATGAAAAAATGAAACAAGGATAAGATGAACCCCACTGAGCCAGTGTGAGAAGTAAACAAGCCCCTGTGGGGAAATCATTCACCACAGTGCCTGGACTTAGTAAACACTCAGGAAATAGTAGCTGCTTGTATTATGATGTTTTACTAAATGTTCCAAATGCTTTCTATGTCTCAGGAAGTTAAGGCCACTATAGGTAAGTTAAAGTTGGAGAAAGATCAAGTATCATTTTCATAGTAATGTTATTAATTTATTTTTGTTCAAAGGAGCACAATAGTGAGTAATTATAGGTGGACATTAACAAAATGAGTCCTAACGGGATACTTCTTAACTCTCTTTTATGCCAATTTCAAATGCTATTTATCACTACTGGTTTGTATCAAAGGTGGAAATCCCTTTTGACATCTCCAAAACGTTGTGGTACTGAATCAACTAAATCATAAAGGTAAAAAGTGGAGGAGCAATAAAGTACTTAGCAATAACTTTAAATTTTCTTTTTTTTTTTTAAATATTAATTAATTTATTTGGTTGCACCAGGTCTTAGTTGTGGCAGGCAGCCTCCTTAGGTGTGACCTGCAAACTCTTAGTTGCAGCATGCATGTGGGATCTAGTTCCCTGACCAGGGATCGAACCCAGGCCCCCTGCATTGGGAGCATGGAATCTTATCCACTGTGCCACCAGGGAAGTCCCTAACTTAAAATTTTCTTAAACCTATAGAGTAATCCTCTGTTAACCATGAGGCCTAAAAAGTATAGCTTAATCAATGGAGTTGAGAAAAAAAAAAGTTTAAAGTGGCCATACCTCAGTAAATAAAAGTTCTGACAGACACATCCTTTTAAATAAAACCAGATTTATGGATGTTAACAATCTCTCCTCCTGGTTTGTTGTTAATCTCCACATAACTGAGAATTTTCCAGCCGTCCTGCTGTTATTGGCGCCTAGTTTCATATCATTGCAGGTGGGAAAGATACTTCATGTGATTTCAGTCTTCTTAAACTTGCCCAGACCTGTTTGGGACCTAATATGTGATCTACCCTGGTGAATGCTCTGTGCCCTAGAAGAGAGGTATGTTTTGCTGCTGTTGGGTGGAATGATCAAGTTATGACCATTAGGTCCAACTGGTCTAATGTGTAGTTCACTCCAAGGTTTCCATGTTGATTTCTGTCTCGGTGATTTGTCCATTGATGAAAAGCGGGGGTAACTGCAGTCCCCACTATGATTGTATTGCTGTGTATTTCTCTCTTTAGGTCTGTCAATATTTGCTTTATAATTTAGATGCTCTGAGGGGTGTATAAATATTTACATTGTTATAACTATTTTAAATAGTGATTATTGTAGCCATCATGCTACACATCCCTAACAGGTTACATTCTAATTAAACCTACTATTTACCACTTCATAGTGGCAAGACCCTTAAAACAGTATAATTCCATATACCTTCTCATATGCTTTATGTTGCTGTTTTTATATATTCTAGTTCTATATATGTTAAAACCCACAATGCCTTCCATTTGTCTTCATCATGAGCTTTCTCTTACATAAATTAAGAATTAAAGTATAGCCTATACCTGTGTCCACATGTTACCATTTATGGTGCTCAGTATCATTTTGTAAATCTGTTCACCTCCAGCATCGGTGCCTTCAGAGCAGAAAGATTTCCTTTTCCTTTCACCACCAAAAGACCTGCCACTGATAAATTATCTCAACTTCTATCCATCTTAAAATATCTGAATTTTCTCAGATTTTTCAAACATATTGGGCAAAGTTTTTTATTTTATAAAATGGTAATAAACTCTTCTAAAAACTACAAAAAAAAATCTCTCTCCTCCTGAATTACCTTCTTCAATCTTTGCGTAAACTATTGCTGCTCAGAAGTGATCTGCTGAGTTGATTCTCTCACCAGTTTTATGTTATGGACTTCACTTCTCCTTAAAATTCTTGAATCAGTTACATTCTTCTTGAAATTTGGCAGATTTTACATTTGAATTTTCCCATGTTTTATCTTGATACAGTTAAAAAGAAATGTGTGTGACAGGCCAGAATTTTTATAAATTGTTTCAGGGCTGTTTTCTAGACTTTTTCTAAGCAAGGTTAAGAACAGGAACTGGTGTGATTTTTTTATATTTAAAGGTGCTGAGTTATCTAAGGGACCACAGACGTAAAATTTTTGATATACAAACATACAAATGCTTTAATTTCAAAATTTGTTAAAACTATAGTTGGCAAGAAATTACAGTGTATCTTGGAAGTCCAATAAAGAGACAGTTACAAAAAAAAAGGGTGTTTCACAATCGTAAATGATGTCAACAAATCAGTGAGGCTAAGGCTGACAATATATATCCTGGCGACTGAAAGGTCATCCTGACCCTAGTCATGCTTATGTCCTCCACACTCTTTCCTACCTTGATTTTATTCCTTACACTCTTCTGATGCTGATACAATACTAATCCATCCATCAGGTATATGGTAGTTACCAACTACGTATCTGGATCCTTGGTGACAAGCACTTGCTCTGGCACTAGTAAGTAGTATCAGATGGAAAAGGTGATGTGAGAAGAGGGAGCAGGGTTGGGTCTGCCAGAGAAACACCTTAGTTTGTGCCCATCTGAATTTATCTGAATACACAAAATTTTATTGCACTATTGCTTTTCTAATAAAGATTCAATATACAAAGTACATATGTGCACTACCTAGAAATGTCATTTATGGATGTATTTACATACATACTATGTGTGCTTGTCATAGGTAAAGCTCTTTTATTGACTCAAGAAACCAGAAAGTTTGTATTTACCTCTGCACTCTTCATAGCTTTAAGAATATTCCCCACTGTATCAGTAAAGGTGTTACCCAGTATTCTACCCAACTTCTTATACAAGGAACCCAAACACACCACAGCGGCGCTGGAACGACATTTGAATTAGAAATTAGTCATGAATGAAAAAACAGGCATAAAAGGATCTTAGCACATGTAAAGATGACTACTTAATTTTACTTTTAAAGGATAAAATTTCCCAGAATCTATTCCACTGTTAAGTCCTAAGGAATGACACTTAGGGGAGTATCAAATAATTACATTTTCAATACAAGAATTTTAAAGAGGTATATCTTCAACTAATTTAAATCTCAGCCCAAAGATTCCATCCCCTCTAATTTTTACAAAACAATTTTTAATAGAACTGAGCTTCATATATCAGATAATCAAAGATGGTCTTAAAGATAAAAGAAAAAGAACAATGTTCTCATCAAGTCTGAAAACTTTATGGGAAAATACATTCTACTATAAGCTAAAAATTAAAAAAACAAAAATTTCTATAACATTAGTACTATGCAACCATACATGGCAAATTGCCTTCTCTAAAAAACAGGTGATAAAATGAACTGAGTCCTACGGAGAAAGAAACTAAGTTGTTCTTTTAGGATCTTAGAAGAGTATTTTTCTATATATTTACTATTAATTTTCACTACTAAGAACTAATAAACTAAAAGAACATACAAAACGTGAAGAATTTAAAATACTTGTTCCTGAAACACTCAACTGCTAAAATTTTTTTAAAATAAATTTTATTTATTTTTTATGTATTTATTTATGTATTTGGCTGCACCGGGTCTTAGTTTTGGCACGTGGGATCTTTGTTGCAGTGTGAGGGATCTAGTTCCCTGACCAGGGATCGAACCCGGGCCGCCTGCATTGGGAGCACGGAGTCTTAACCACTGGACCACCAGGGAAGTCCCTCAACTGCTAAAATTTTTATCAGACAGTTTTGATCCCCAAATCTAAGCTTCAAATGTCTTAAAGCATTTTTTAAAAGAACTGTTTCTCAGTCCATGGGAAAATGTTAGATCTTTCTGAAAGTTAGATTCTTTAAAAACTGAGTAAAACAATTTGTATTCAGTTTCATAATAATTATCACGTAGTTTGGGTTCTTTTTTTTTTTAATATATATATTTTTATTTTTGACTGCATTGGTCTTTGTTGCTGCGCGTGGGCTTTCTCTAGTTGTAGCAAGCAGGGGCTACCCTGTTTGCAGTCCGTGGGCTTCTCATTGAGGTGGCTTCTCTTGTTGTAGAACACGGGCTCTAGGTGTGCAGGCTTCAGTAGTTGCAGCATGCAGGCTCAGTACTTGTGGCACGGGGGCCCTTGAGCACACAGGCTTCAGTAGTTGTGGCGTGTGGGCTCAGTAGTTGTGGTGCATGGGCTTAGTTGCTCCGCGCCATGTGGGATCTTCCAGGACCAGGGATTGAACCCGTGTCCCCTGCATTGGCAGGTGGATCCTTAACCACTGCGTCAACAGGGAAGTCCAGGGGTTCTGTTTTTTTAAAGACTTATTTTACTGAAGTACAGATGATGAACAATGTTGTGTTAATTTCTACTGTACAGCAAAGTTTGGGTTCTTTATAAAAATGATACAACAAAGAAGAACTCTTTTATGTTCAGTTTTAATATTTAACTTACAGTTTAGTGGGAAGATAACTTGGAGAATCATCTTTGCTTCGAATAAGATCATTACATTTATCAATTGTCTCATAAACAGAGAATGTGTCTCCAATACTATAAAGAATAGCTAGATTCTTAGCAAGGAGTTTGCGAGTAGGAGGCCCTGGGGAGCTGTTCAACAAAGATAGGAGCTGTTCCACAAGAGTTTTCTGTTTCTCCCTTACATCACTCTAGAAAGGAAGGTAACAAAGATAATTCAAGTCAACATAATTACACATAATCCTCTAATATGATTTTTCTTTCATATAATTAAGAACTAAAAGCCTCTAGAAAAATGCAAAATTATTTTGATTAAATAGTACAAATAAGTTGGTGGCATGGCTATTACACCTCATGAACAGGTAGTTTGTTGCCCTGCTGACATCTCCAAAAAATATGTTCTGGACTACAATATACTGGAGTCTTTGTGAACAAAGACAAGGGCTCTATTTTTTCTATGTCTTTCTTCTTAGGTTTGAAAGGTAGAGCAAATTTATATCTTAACTAGAGCTTCTTAGTTCTTAAGCCTCTGCCCAATATATATCTGCATCAATAAGCAGCAACCTAAAATCTATCACCAGAGCTGATCTTGTAATGGTTACCTGTTTTACTCAGATCATTTTCTAAGTTTAGTGCAATTTTCTTTTTGCAAGCTTATGCATCTAAATGCCGATAGTGTGACTCCATTTTACTTGTCTACGCTCTGAAAAAGGAGTACAGAATATCATCACAGTGGTAATGGTATTCAGGTGCTCCCTGAGGCCTAAACTTCCACAATAAAATATTTGTTAATTTAGTGTATGGATTTTTGTCATTTGTTAAATTCTAAATGTCTCCATGAGTAGTGTCTTTGCACCATTTTTGCATTACATAGGGTGCTGTCATTCTGTAGAATATCCTTATTTTTAGGAGATGTATGCAAAAGTATTAGAAGTAAAGTAGCAACTCACATGGCTCTGTAAATCAGTTAAACATGGCAAAATGTTAACAGCTGCTGAATGTCGGTAAAGGGTATGAGTGATTAGTCTTCATTTTCTGGTAGCCATTTCATAAACTTTTAAAAGGGAATATGTTTACTCAAAGACTCCTCAATTCTTACTCCCCTTAAAGACTTCACACTTTTTTTAAAGTGAAACTCCCATCACATTATTTAGCGCTATACTGCACCAGGATGTCATGCATGTGCAGTGACACAAGGTACAGAAGAATAATGATAAAGAAATCTAACACAATGTGCTCTGTAGTTAGTTTTTAATATATTTGAAAGTAATACTACAAATACTGGCTAATTTCTTCCTGCTCTTTTGAACAGAAGAAACCTATTTCAATATAAAGTCTTACTAAGGTCTAACCTTCGAAAGCTAATTTAGGTTATACTGGACAGAACTAGAAAAGCAAATCAAAGGAACTTAAACATTATCTGGCACGTAAAAAAAACCTCAAAAAACAGTTTTTGCAATTTTACTCACCCTGCTGGTTGCTAGCAAGAGCTTCTCCAAATATCTCAACCAATCAAAAATAAACTCTGCCTTCTGAACTTCACCCAGTTGATTGTATGCTTCTTCATTCAGCAGTAAGCTATGAGCTAATTCCATTCCTTGCAGAAAATTCTCCTAGCTGGTCACGGTTCTTCTCATTAAACTTCAGTCAATATACCTAAGGAAAAAAACCTATAATAGAGGAAAATAATGTTTTAAAAGGAGGGTGAAAAGGAACACAATCACAATACTGGAAATCTTCCACAGAAAAGCACAAAGCATAAATAAATGGAGACATCTTTTTTTTTTTTTAATTAAGAGCCTTTTTGTTTGTTTGTTTTTTGTTTTTTTAAACTTTGGGTTTATTTATTTATTTATTTATTTATTTATTTATGTCTGTGTTGGGTCTTCGTTTCTGTGCGAGGGCTTTCTCTAGTTGCGGCAAGTGGGGGCCACTTTTCATCACGGTGCGTGGGCCTCTCATTATCACGGCCTCTCTTATTGCAGAGCACAGGCTCCAGACGCGCAGGCTCAGTAATTGTGGCTCACGGGCCCAGCTGCTCCGCGGCATGTGGGATCTTCCCAGACCAGGGCTCGAACCCGTGTCCCCTGCATTGGCAGGCGGATTCTCAACCACTGCGCCACCAGGGAAGCCCTGGAGACATCTTTTGTAACAGCTCTAGGGTGAAACTGGGAAAATCCCAATAGTAAACCCTAGTTAACACTGACACAAAACCCCTTTTTTAGAGAGCAGACAGGAAAATAGAGTAGGATTATTGACATTCACATGCAAAAAGTTGCTAAAGAGAAGAGACGTTCCATTAAAATTTTGAAAATTTTAATGTTAGACTACTCAAGATTTTCAGTTTTCTCTGTAGCATAAGCACCTTTTGACTAAAATGGGTCATGGGTACATATTAACAAATGACCAAATATCCAGACCTCCTGCTAAAATTCTATAGTAAAGCTTGATGTCTCCCTGGATCTTTGCCTCCATAAATAACCTGTCATTTACCTGGAGATTCAAGCCAGGAGCAGAGGGACTTATTCCCATTAAAATCTGTTCTCCCAATCTAACAAAGACACTGCCTGAGGCTAGGAGTTTTAGGAAAGAGTCCCATCCCAACCAGTACTGATAGTCTCCTTATCTCTGGGAGCCTTGTTGTGAAAGCAAACTCATGTTTCTGAAGGCACTTGGATGGATGTTGTCCAGGGATTATAGCAATAAAGATCATGTCTGCTCTGACCCAGATCCAATGTAGCCTTCACTTCTGTTGCAGGAAATAATCAACATAAGAGAGGAGGTTTGGTTTTGTTTCAGATTCATGATCATCTCCTGGGTACACTCTAGTTCCTGTGTTGCTTATATACAACACATAAGCGCGTGTGCACAATACATACACA
Organism: Balaenoptera musculus; assembly: GCF_009873245.2. Classification (NCBI taxonomy): domain Eukaryota; kingdom Metazoa; phylum Chordata; class Mammalia; order Artiodactyla; family Balaenopteridae; genus Balaenoptera; species Balaenoptera musculus. Next base: position 108,939,271 of record NC_045786.1, read on the forward strand.
CTCATACACAAATCTATAAGATGGCATTTGTGGTTATGGAATTTTTTATTTCTAGGTGCATACTCAAGTATATGGCAGTAAAACAGTATGATGTCTGCAACTCATTTTCAAATGGTTAAGTACATCAATCAATTAGCCATAAAATACGGCAATATGTTAACAGTTGAATGTTGGTAGTGGGTATGTGAGTAATCATTTTACTGTTCTTCAATTTTTCTGTATTTTTTAAAAATTCACAATAAAAAGTTGGAAAAATTATTTAAGAAGAGAAATTTTTTTTTAAACATCTTTATTGAAGTATAATTGCTTTACAATGGTGTGTTAGTTTCTGCTGTATAACAAAGTGAATCAGTTATACATATACATATGTTCCCATATCTCTTCCCTCTTGCATCTCCCTCCCTCCCACCCTCCCTATCCCACCCCTCTAGGTGGTCACAAAGCACCGAGCTGATCTCCCTGTGCTATGCGGCTGCTTCCCACTAGCTATCTATTTTACATTTGGTAGTGTATATATGTCCATGACACTCTCTCACCCTGTCACATCTCACCCCTCCCCCTCCCCATATCCTCAAGTCCATTCTCTAGTAGGTCCGTGTCTTTATTCCCGTCTTGCCACTAGGTTCTTCATGATCTTTTTTTTTTTCCTTAGATTCCATATATATGTGTTAGCATACTGTATTTGTTTTTCTCTTTCTGACTTACTTCACTCTGTATGACAGACTCTAACTCCATCCACCTCATTACAAATACCTCCATTTCATTTCTTTTTATGGCTGAGTAATATTCCATTGTATATATGTGCCACATCTTCTTTATCCATTCATCCGATGATGGACACTTAGGTTGCTTCCATGTCCTGGCTATTGTAAATAGAGCTGCAATGAACATTATGGTACATGACTCTTTTTGAATTATGGTTTTCTCAGGGTATATGCCCAGTAGTGGGATTGCTGGGTCGTATGGTAGTTCTATTTTTACTTTTTTAAGGAACCTCCATACTGTTCTCCATAGTGGCTGTATCAATTTACATTCCCACCAACAGTGCAAGAGTGTTCCCTTTTCTCCACACCCTCTCCAGCATTTATTGTTTCTAGATTTTTTGATGATGGCCATTCTGACTGGTGTGAGATGATACCTCATTGTAGTTTTGATTTGCATTTCTCTTATGATTAATGATGTTGAGCATTCTTTCACGTGTCTGTTGGCAATCTGTATATCTTCTTTGGAGAAATGTCTATTTAGGTCTTCTGCCCATTTTTGGATTGGGTTGTTTGTCTTTTTGTTATTGAGCTGCATGAACTGCTTGTAAATCTTGGGGATTAATCCTTTGTCAGTTGCTTCATTTGCAAATATTTTCTCCCATTCTGATGGTTGTCTTTTGGTCTTGTTTATGGTTTCCTTTGCTGTGCAAAAGCTTTTAAGTTTCATTAGGTTTATTTGTTTTTATTTGTTTATTTGTGTTTTTATTTCCATTTCTCTAGGAGCTGGGTCAAAAAGGATCTTGCTGTGATTTATGTCATAGAGTGTTCTGCCTATATTTTCCTCTAAGAGTTTGATAGTGTCTGGCCTTACACTTAGGTCTTTAATCCATTCTGAGTTTATTTTTGTGTATGGTGTCAGGGAGTGTTCTAATTTCATTACTTTTACATGTACCTGTCCAATTTTCCCAGCACCACTTATTGAAGAGGCTGTCTTTTCTCCACTGTATATAAAAAACACAAGCTGGCTTTAAAAAAAATCATTACTACTACTTACAGGAGTAACAGCTATCATCAAGAACATTAAATGACAGAGAAGGTACCATATACATATAAGATGGATACTCCTATTCACTGATGTATCAAAAATAAATTTGATACCTTATAAATAAAACTCCAAGCTAAACAGAAACAGGTAATTGGAACTGCACAGAAATACAGACAGAATGCTACAGGTAATTAAACTAAACCATATGAAATACATAGCTCATATTCCCCTAAATAAATCTCAATCTTTTGTAGAGAAGCCAGCAAGATGTATTAGAAAATCAGATGGGAGAGACATGGGAAGGCTTTTCTTTCCTTCATTTTTTTCTCCAAGAAAGTTTATGGGTATAAAATTACCTAGAGTACCACATCATCATTATTGTTAAATAAGTAAAAGAGCCCCTTTAAAAGACAGTAGTTGCAAACTGGTACACTGTTGGCTAAATTTGGTCTGCAATGTACGTACTGGAGAAAAAAATTAGTTACTAACATTTAAACACAAGATTTTACACAAAAATCTGGGTCCATATCCCATACAGTAATGAATGACGGAATCTAAGAGGGGCAAGGACTCCATCAGGCACAGTCGCCAGCTGGACTGCCTCATTCATTTACATTATTTGCCAACTTCTATGGGTATTCAAGTTTTCAACCCCTACTCTTTACCTTACTTTCGTCCTCTGGCTTGGGTTAATATCCTAATTCTCACTATGACACTGCACCAGCAGCCAAAAGACAGCTTTGATCCACCACTGTCTTCTCAAACCTATGTGCTGCTTTTAGCCATCTGGGTTGTCCCTCCCTAATTAGTCCTGCCCGCACGCCCAGTGCCACCCTGACCTGGCACCAACTGCCCTCAAAAGAAAACAGAAGTGCACATTAGATTATTTTCATAAACATCAATTCTGAGGAACAAGAACAATATAAACAACCATGCTAACAAATTTACTTTTATAAAGATAACATGAATTTTAGCTTCTTGTTTAAAAAACCCTCCTTTCCTTTCTTAAATTATCGAAGTGAACTGACCAAAATACATGCAATTAAGGATAAAGTTAATAAATGCTACAGAAATAATTTCCAGAAGAAAGCTACTAAGTATACCGAAGGTGAAAAGCAAGTTTGCACTCAGTATCTACGATTGTGAGAGGAAAAAAAACCCTGAGTATCATAGAGAAAACTTCTTATAACTACCAGGGCAACTCAAAATCTCAAGAATCAAATTACCCTTTTTAGAGGTCATTAGGACTACTCTAGAGACATTTTTTTCCTTAGGCAGCAGCAATATTGTGGTGTAAAATGATCTATCAAGAAGCAAAATAGCTAACACAATGAAATAATAAATAATTCAGTAAAAGGTTGAGATCATAAGCAGGGCATAAAGTTATCTACAATGCCCTCAATACACTCCTCATATAAATCACTCCTAATAGAAGTAGACAATTCACACTGGTAATCCCACATCTAAACCCCCAAATCTAAAATGCACCTGCGATCTCCACATACCTACCATCAATGAGACAAGCAAATGCATTTTGCAAATGACAGATGCTCCTGCTCTAACCTATAGTTTCACTTTAGGATGATGAATACAAACGTAGTCAATCTACTGTTATGTTTTAATCTGACCACAACCCTATGGCTATATATACCTGAAGGATGCTTATTTTTCTAGTTTTTCTCTTATTTTCCATTTTTATGTTTGTTGAGATTACAAAGTGATTAGTTTATTAAAAGTGAACATATATATCAATATATTTTTCAAGGTACAGTTATGCTACTTGAAAAAAAGATTCCATCAAACTGTTGTGTGCCAACTGTAATGCCAGCCATTATTTTTGACAGAAACTAATTATTTATTGATCACTTATTATAGTCCAGGCACTACTCCAAGCGCTTTACATTTTCTTGAATAATTAATTCGCAAAACTGTCCTTGGGTAGCTATTTTTATTAGCACTATTTTAAGATGAGGACATTGAGGCACAGAGAAGTTGAGTAGCTTTCCTAAGGTCACACAGAACCTGGTCATACACTTCAGCAATCTAACTCTAGATATATGTGCTTTAACCACTAGATACTATGCTGCCACCCTTTCATCCAATCAAGACTGTCAAACACCTTGAAGCCAGGCATTTTATTTATTCATTCATTCATTTTTATTGAAATATACTTGATGTGCAATATTATGTTAGTTTCAAGCGTACTACATAATGATTTGACATTTGCAAACATTATGAAATGATCACCATATCTATATAGGGTTTATAGAACTATTTTGGGAACATATGCTGAAGTTTATGCAGGGGGGAATAAGTCTCCCTAATCTTTTTGGTCATTTTAGTTTTTTTAAAGTGATTTATTATATCATTTTGAAGAGAGAAAAGAGAAAAAAAATCACAAACAATCAAAGAAACCGTCAAACACAAAATAAGATAGGTTTGTCGAATTGGTTTGTTGTTTTTTTCTTTCCAGAGCATTAAAAGACCAAGTTACAAAATGAATAAGCCACTCAGCAGTAAATGGAACTAATTCCAGAATGTATCAAGCAGTTAAAGTTACGGAATCTGTCTCATACTTAAATTTAAATTACTTTTCTTTGACTCTCAACTCACGTCTCTAAAAGACATCACAACAGCTTCAACTCAGCCTCCAGTCATTAGCTTCTCAGTTTTGTTCAAAAAGCATACAGTAAAACAAACAAACAAACAAAAAACCTCTCAAGAATCTCCCATACTTCAGGTACATACATAAATCTTAAAATCTATACCTTTCAAAAAACAAAACAAAACAAAAACCCAAAACAGTAATTAGCTTAATGGGGAAGAAGGAAACTTTCCTCTACCCTTTTAGGTTTTTCTGGATGGTCTAAGATTAAATTGACATGAGACAGATTAACAGGAGAAAAATTTAATTATGGACATACAGGAACCCCATCCACAAGAGGGTCAAAGACCCCAGATACATGAAATGTTGAAAGACAGAAAGGTAAAATAAGGTATTATGCCATTCTAAGCTAAGGAATGGGACAGTGGCCTGGGGCTTCGAAGGGCAGGAAGAGTCATTCATAGGACGATTAGAAGAGTAGATGTTTGGTAACTAGATGTTTGCTCTGACATAGAGGTGGGGCTACTTAGATAAAAATTACCTCCAGTAATAACTCTTTTCTGGGAAAAATCCCAAATTTAAATTCCTCTAAGAAGTTAAGGGAGGGGCAATATTTTCTCTTGAATCCACAGCGTCTCAACTGCCTTTAGTTCAAAACAATCCTCATGCAAAAGTGACACACTTTGGGCAGCTCGTTCTGAATCCCAAGATTTAATCTAGAAAGAAGATGGGTCATTCTTTACTGACCTATTATTCCGAATGACCTGTGATTCAGGCTTTGCAAAATTATAGGTTACAAAATAGGAACTCACAAGTTACACAGAGCATTAGGTCATAATTAAGATGTTGCCTAAGGAAGGCTGCCCTTGGTAGAAAGAAAATGAGGTCTTTCTGTTACTGTACTTTAAATATCCCTAGGCACAGTCTTAAAGTTGGTTTGCTGACACACTGTGTTTCACTGGTTGTAGGGTAAAATGAATATTGAAGCAAATCACTTATAATTCTAGAGTTAATAGTTTCATCTTAATGATTTTAAAATCCTGTCTGTATTCCATTTTTGAATCTGAAATACCTTGCTTCTTTCTACAATAAACTTACTATTTCAAAATACACCTTAAAAAAAAACCCTTCCTTCAGGAAGCCTTTCATGATTATACTGTCTTCTCTTGATATAGCACTTTTTCCATTATTATAGTTATGCTTCATAAAATGTTTGGCTTCTCTAGCCATCATTTAAATTGTGAGATGCTCCTGGTATTTTTCCAAATCATGATTCAAAAATGTTAACAATGGTTATTAGAGTAGTAGCATTATGGGTAATGCTATCTTCTCTAGTCTCCAAATTTTTAATGATTTAAAAACTTTTAAAATGAAACCCTTAAAAACGAATAAATAAACTAAACTTCCGTTAGATTCCTAACTTTTATAATCCATAATACCATTTGTTAGCATCATCTTGGTAACATCACAAGTGGGAAAGACACATGCATTGCCTGCTGTAGTTCACGGCAATGCCTTTCACTTTCCAAACAGATTCCCAAATCGCAAATTGACAACAGTAGGTATTACTCACTGAGCCAGGAACTTTTTAGATGTTTAATTTATATCACCTCTAATCATCACAAGGAAGAAAGCAAGGAAGGCATTACTCGTCCCCATTTTATGGAAGAAAAAACTTACATACCAATAAACAGTAGACCTGAAAATGAACCCAGGTCTCTTTGGCAACAAAGCTCATTCTCCTTCCTCAATGCTAGGAAGCCCTTCCACAGGGGGAAAAAAGGAAAAACATCATTTTTTTTTTTTTTTAATTTTATTTATTTATTTATTTATTTATTTATGGCTGTGTTGGGTCTTCGTTTCTGTGCGAGGGCTTTCTCCAGTTGTGGCAAGCGGGGGCCACTCTTCATCGCGGTGCGCGGGCCTCTCACTGTCGCGGCCTCTCTTGTTGCGGAGCACAGGCTCCAGACGCGCAGGCTCAGTAGCTGTGGCTCACGGGCTTAGTTGCTCCGCGGCATGTGGGATCTTCCCAGACCAGGGCTTGAACCCGTGTCCCCTGCATTGGCAGGCAGATTCTCAACCACTGCGCCACCAGGGAAGCCCAAAACATCATTTTTGACATTAAGATGTAAGAGACAAAAAGTGTGGAATAAACAGGGCATGGCAGTGGGGGGGAGGCATTACTTTATATTTGGGCTCGTTCTCTCCCTATTTCCCCCTACACCTTTTAGTAAATCACAAAATAGGTTTCACCTCCGAAGTCCTCCAAGGATAAGGGTCAAACAATTAAAAAGGCAGCGTTGGGAACACAGCAAAAGGAACAATACAGATGAGGTTGGTAAACTTAAAATTAAAAGCTAAGCATGGCAAGACAGTAGACCTATAACAATGTAGACTAGTGGTTCTCAACTCTGGCTGCTTTTTTTTTTTTTTTTTTAATTAAAAAAAAATTTTTTTAACATCTTCATTGGAGTATAATTGCTTTACAATGGTGTGTTAGTTTCTGCTTTATAACAAAGTGAATCAGCTATATATATACATATATCCCCTTATCTCCTCCCTCTTGCGTCTCCCTCCCGCCCTCCCTATCCCACCCCTCTAGGTGGTCACAAAGCACCCAGCTGATCTCCCTGTGCTATGCAGCTGCTTCCCAATAGCTATCTATTTTACATTTGGTAGTGTATATATATCCATGCCACTCTCTCACTTCGTCCCAGCTTACCCTTCCCTGCCCCGTGTCCTCAAGTCCATTCTCTACATCTGCGTCTTTATTCCTGTCCTGCTCCTAGGTTCTTCAGAACCAATTTTTTTTTTTTAGATTCCATATATATGTGTTAGCATACGGTATTTGTTTTTCTCTTTCTGACTTACTTCACTCTGTATGACAGACTCTAGGCCCATCCACCTCACTACAAATAATTCAATTTCGTTTCTTTTTATGGCTGAGTAATATTCCATTGTGTTTATGTGCCACATCTTTATCCATTCATCTGTCAATGGACACTTAGGTTGCTTCCATGTCCTGGCTATTGTAAAGAGAGCTGCACTGAACATTTTGGTACATGACTCTTTTTGAATTATGGTTTTCTCAGGGTATATGCCCAGTAGTGGGATTGCTGGGTCATATGGTAGTTCTATTTGTAGTTTTTTAAGGAACCTCCATACTGTTCTCCATAGTGGCTGTATCAATTTACATTCCCACCAACAGTGCAAGAGGGTTCCCTTTCCTCCACACCCTCTCCAGCATTTACTGTTTGTAGATTTGTTGATGACGGCCTCTGGCTGCTTTTAAAAAAATACCGAAGTTGAGCCTAAACCAACTTAATCAGAATCTCTGGAGGCTGGGGTGCTGTGACAAATGGATTTTTCATTTAATCCTCACACCACCATTATAAAATGGTGACCAGGGGTAGGCTGCAGGTCCACTCACCACTGAAGCCATCCCTCTGCTGGCCAGTCAGCCCTGATCTTCCAGGAGGAAAATCACGTCCAAGTTTTGGAGCAATGGCTTGTAAGAAGCCCACACCCTGTTTCCTTCTGACTTTAAGTCCATTTTGTTGTCCTTGGAAAAGGCTGTTTTTCTTTAACTAAAAGTAACCAAAATGCTTAAAAAAAACCCCAGAAAACTAGCACTATTAATTTATAAGTAAAGAATGCTGAGACTAGATAATATAGATAATTTTAATAGCTGATTAGTGTCCCCTACTCTCCTATAATTCACCTATTAAATTGGGTAAGAAAGATTTAACTTGATTATTATTTTTAGATAAGCCCATAGCAACTGAAACTGCTTTAGAAAATAGCAGGGGTATGACAATGAAATTCAAATCTATGATATTAGTATTTGACATGAATTTAGTCTTTCTAGTTCTCTATAATAACCCTAAAAATAAATTAGTTACCCATTAGTTAATACTTTTAAATGTTAAGTATATAATACTGATTTAAGCTCAGTAAGAATTTGATTTAGCTGAGTGATTCAAAATTATATGTACTTTAAATCTAAATATTATAAATATAAAAATTTCATAGCCAATACTGAGATTTTAGAAAATCTGACAGATTCATAGTGACAGTACAAACAGATTCCACTCTTTTGGAAAATATAAAGAAGCCACAGAAATATCAAAACCATTTGACAAAAGCAACAGATTTTGAAAATTCATGCCAGAGAAAGAAAAAGGAAAATATCAGAAGCATAAGCGTTGATTACAGCACTATGAAAAGTGAAAACTGGAAACCTGAAAGTCCAACATTAGAGAAATGGTTAACTTAAGTTTGACATTTTCAAAGAGTATTAGGCTCTTATTAACAATTATAATTATGGAAACTGTAAGTACATAAATCTTAAATGTTGAGAGTGTGCCATAGGTAAAGCAGTGTTTCCTAAAGAGTGTTCTGTAGAACAATAGTGCCAAAGAACGAGGAAATGAGGATAAGTGTTGTGTGTGAGGGAGCGGAATCCAAATCCAAATCATTTTGGGAAATGCCAAGTTGGCAGTTTTCCTTCCTACAGAGGGTCCCCACACATGTAATGTGGTAATGTGCACTATGTATTGCCAGGACGGCGTGTGTGTGTGTGTGTGTGTGTGTGTGTGTGTGTGTGTGTGTGTGTATACACACACATAGAATATATACTGGGTGGGCCAAAAAGTGCCTTCAGTTTTTTAAGTAAAAATAAAAGACACACTTTTCATTTTCACCAAAACTTCATTGAAAAACGTATTCACCCTTTTGTTCCACTACCTTCTGCCATTTTTCAGGCAACTTCATAATTCCATCTTCTCAAAATTTTTTATCTTTTTGACAAAAGAACTGTTCCAGGTGCATTTTACAGTCTTCCAGGGAACTGAAATTTTTTCCAGTAAGAGAATTTTGCAAAGACCGAAATCAATGGAAATCCGAAAGTGCAATATCTGGTGAATACGGCGGATGAATCAGAACTTCCCAGCCAAGCTGTAACAGTTTTTGCCTGGTCATCAAAGAAACATGCGGTCTTGCGTTATCCTGATGGAAGATGATGCGTTTTCTGTTGACTAATTCCGAATGCTTTTTGTTGAGTGCCGCTTTCAGCTGGTCTAATTGGGAGCAGTACTTGTTAGAATTAATCGTTTAGTTTTACAGAAGGAGCTCATAATAGAGGACTCCCTTCCAATCCCACCATATACACATCACCTTCTTTGGATGAAGACTGGCCTTTGGAGTGGTTGGTAGTGGTTCACTTCGCTTGCCCCACAATCTCTTCTGTTCCACATTATTGTACAGTATCCACTTTTCATCTCCCATCACAATTTGTTTTAAAAACGGAACGTTTTCATTACATTTCAGCAGAGAAGATTGCATGTGGAAATATGGTCAAGAAGGTTTTTTTGGCTTAAATTACGTGGAACCCAAACATCAAAGTGATTCACATAACCAAGATGGTGCAAATGATTTTCAACACTTGATTTGGATATTTTGAGTATGTTGCCTATCTCCCACGTGGTATAAGGTTGATGGTTCTTAATTAATGTCTCGATTTGATCGCTAGCAACTTCAACTGGGCTGACTGTGGAGCATCATGCAGCAAGAAACTTCGCAAACCACTTTTGACATGTTTGATCAGTCACAGCGCCTTCTCCATACACTGCACAAATCTTTTTTTGTGTTTCAGTTGTGTTTTTACCTTTCTTGAAATAATAAAGCATAATATGCCAAAAATGTTGCTGTTTTTCTTCCATCTTCAATATTAAAATGGCTACACAAAAATTCACCAATTTTGATAAGTCTTTTATTATTTTTTTATTTTTTATTTTTTAATGGATCTTTATTGGAGTATAATTGCTTCACAATACCGTGTTTGTTTCTGTTGTACAACAAAGTGAATCAGCCATATGCACACATACGTCCCCATATCCCCTCCCTCTTGAGCCTCCCTCTGATCCTCCGTATCCCACCCCTCTAGGTCATCGGAAAGCACCCAGCTAATCTCCCCGTGCTATGCTACTGCTTCCCACTAGCTAACTATTTTACATTCGGTGGTGTTTATATGTTGATGCTACTCTCACTTCGCCCCAGCTTCTCCCTCCCACTCCGTGTCCTCAAGTCTGTTCTCTATGTCTACATCTTTATTCCTGGCCTGCAACTAGGTTCATCAGTACCACTTTTTTAAGATTCCACATATATGCGTTAGCATACGGTATTTGCTTTTCTCTTTCTGACTTACTTCACTCTGTACGACAGACTCTAGGTCCATCCACCTCACTACAAATAACTCAATTGCGTTTCTTTTTATGGTGAGTAATATTCCATTGTATATATTTGCCACATCGTCTTTATCCATTCATCTGTCAGTGGACATTTAGGTTGCTTCCATATCCTGGCTATTGCAAATAGTGCTGCAATGAACACTGAGGTACATGACTCTTTTTGAATTACAGTTTTCTCAGGATATATGCCCAGTAGTGGGATTGCTGGGTCATGTGGTAGTTCTATTTTTAGTTTTTTAAAGACCCTCCATACTGTTTTCCATGGTGGTTGTATCAATTTACATTCCTACCAACAGTGCAGGAGGGTTCCCTTTTCACCACACCCTTTCCAACGTTTACTGTTTCTAGATTTTTTGATAATGGCCATTTTGACCAGCATGAGGTGATACCTCACTGTAGTTTTGATTTGCATTTCTCTAATAATTAGTGATGCTGAGCATCTTTTCATGTGCCTCTTGGCCATCTGTATGTCCTCCTTGGTGAAATGTCTATTTAGGTCTTCCATCCATTTTTTAACTGGATTGTTTGTTTTTTTGATATTGAGCTCCATAAACTGTATATTTTGGAGATTAACCCCTTGTTGTTTCATTTGCAAATATTTTCTCCCATTCTGAGGGTTGTCTTTTTGTCTTGTTTATGGTTTCCTTTGCTGTGCAGAAGCTTTTAAGTTTAATTAAGTCCCATTTGTTTTTGTTTTTATTTCCGTTACTCTAGGAGGTGGGTCAAAAAAGATCTTGCTGTGGTTTATGTCAAAGAGTGTTTTTCCTATGTTTTCCTCTAAGAGTTTTATAGTGTCTGGTCTTACATTTAAGTCTTTAATCCATTTGGAGTTTACTTTTGTGTATGGTGTTATGGTGTTAGGGAGTGTTCTAATTTCATTCTTTTACATGTAGCTGTCCGGTTTTCCCAGCACCACTTATTGAAGAGGCTGTCTTTTCTCCATTGTATGTTCTTGCCTCCTTTGTCGTAAATTAGGTACCCATATGTGCGTGGGTTTATCCCTGAGTATTCTATCCTGTACCACTGATCTATATTTCTGTTTCTGTGCCAGTACCATACTGTCTTGATTACTGTAGCTTTTTGGTATAGTTTGAAGTCGCGGAGCCTGATTCCTCCAACTCCATTTTTCTTTCTCAAGATTGCTTTGGCTATTTGGGGTCTTCTGTGTTTCCATACGAATTGTAAAATTTTTTGTTCTAATTCTGTGAAGAATGCCATTGGTAGTTTGATGTGGACTGCACTGAATCTGCAGATTGCTTTGGGCAGTATAATCATCTTCACAATATTGATTCTTCCAATCCAAGAACATGGTATATTTTTCCATTTATGTCATCTTTGATTCCTTTCATCAGTGTTTTATAGTTTTCTGAGTACAAGTCTTTCGCCTCCTTAGGCAAGTTTACTCCTCGATATTTTATTCTTTTTGTTGCAATGGTAAATGGGAGTGTTTCCTTAATTTCTCTTTTTGATTTTTCATTGTTGGTGTATAGGAATGCCAGAGATTTCTGTGCATTAATTTTGCATCCTGCAACCTTGCCAAATTCATTGGTTAGTTCTAGTAGTTTTCTGGTGGTATATTTAGGATTTTCTATGTATAGTATCATGTCATCTGCACAGTGACTTCTTCTTTTCCAATGTGGATTCCTGATAAGTCTTTTTTTAAATGCATGCAGATATGACAGCTGTCACATATAATCTAACAAAATTGTTTCAAATGAAGTTAAAGACAACTAAGTGCTACTAGAGCCATCTTACAGAAAAAACTGAACGAACTTTTTGGCCCACCCAATATATATACAGCACTTGATGTTTCTCAACATCTTTTAAGTATGAACCTTTGCCCCACCTTTACGTTTTTCTTTTTTTTCCCAGCTGGGAATCCTGTGAACTCAGTGTTCTATAGTACACAATCTTTAAATACTAACCATTAAAGAGTACTGTAAGTCAAAAAATTTAAAATTCCCTTTCGCTTATACTGTGACAGGATTTTTTAAGAAGTAGAAGACTATGTAACAAGTCAATGTCACACTTCTACTTAAAAGTAGCCATTTCTGGGACTTCCTTGGTGGTGCAGCGGTGAAGAATCCACCTGCCAACGCAGGGGACATGGGTTTGAGCCCTGGTCCGGGAAGATCTCACATGCTGCAGAGCAACTAAGCCCGTGCGCCACAACTACTGAGTCTGCGCTCTAGAGCCCACGTGCCAAAACTACTGAAGTTTTGCCTAGAGCAAAGTGTCCAGAGCCATGTGCCTAGAGCCCATGCTCTGCAACAAGAGAAGCCACCGCAATGAGAAGCCCGTGCACCACAACGAAGAGTAGCCCCCACTCACTGCAACTAGAGAAAGCCCACACACAGCAACGAAGACCCAATGCAGCCAAAAATAAATAAATAAAATTTTAAAAAATAATAAATTTATTTAAAAAGTAGCCATTTCTGATTAATGTTTTGGATCAAATTATCTAACATTCAGAATTCTAAATACAAACAGAATCTTTTCTTTACTACTCCTGGAATATAAGTAAAGAAAAAAATAGTTTTAATTAACCTAGCATATTTAAGATTTATCAGTTCACATAAAAATCTGTATTATTCATACTTTTTTTAAAAATTAATTAATTAATTAATTTATTTTTGCTGTGTTGGGTCTTCGTTTCTGTGCGAGGGCTTTCTCTAGTTGTGGCAAGCGGGGGCCACTCTTCATCGCGGTGCGCGGGCCTCTCACTATCACGGCCTCTCTTGTTGCGGAGCACAGGCTCCGGACGCGGAGGCTCAGTAATCGTGGCTCATGGGCCCAGTTGCTCCGTGGCATGTGGGATCTTCCCAGACCAGGGCTCGAACCCGTGTCCCTTGCATTGGCAGGCAGATTCTCAACCACTGCACCACCAGGGAAGCCCCCATACTTTTAACAAGCTAAAAATGGCTTGTTGTACCATAAGTTTTAAAATTTGATTTTTGGATTCTGAATACAATTCCCATATAATCAACTTAATCCATGTTTCTTAAGTCATATGACAAAAGTCTAACTTGCACCATGCCCCAGGCACAGCACTAATACCTTGTTTTACTATATAATGAAAATACATCCAGTGTACCAAGATTCAAACAATATTTCCTGCAAACTTGGTAGATATGGCAAGAAAGCTGCTTCTCACCACTGCATAATACAAGTCAATAGGAAAGGCAGATACGCTCAACTCCAAAAACTGATGGGGAGCACATCCTGTAAGACAGAGAAGCTAGGATGGAATAGGAAAGAAACAGGAGTTATACAGAAATTTATAAGTTGGGGTAAGAAAGGGCCAGAAGTAGGGATGCAATGTCCTTTGCCTTCCTCTCTTGTTTTTCCGAAGTGCTGCAGATTACCATTAGGGATGCGAAGAATGGCAGAAGCTGGATTCAATGAAGGAGATTGCTAGTAGGGGCCCCATTTGAAGTCCAGCCCTGGGAATTCTCTTTGCAGATTACAAAAGAGAAAACCTTTAAGAGTAAAAGGAAGTATGGGTGGAGGGGGAGGGGAACTGAACAGCAGGAACCAACTCTAATAAGGCAATGATAGGAAAAGGAACTAACATTTCTTGAGGATTTACTTACTAGAAACTTTTAATTCACTCTCTCATTTAATCTTCATAACACTGAACCTCAGATATTATCATCCTCATTTTACAGATGAGGATAATGAGTTAAGCAATTTGTCCAAGATGAAGATGCTATTCAAGTGGAAGAAAGATTAACGCCTACATCTATCTAGTTTCAATGTCCATGTTCCTTCAACTACTTTCTACATTCTCTTCATACAGTCTCTAATCACTGCTATTACTGACAGTTACTGCCATGCCCACTGAAGCATCTAATCTTTATAACTTTGTTCTTTCTTATCACTGCACTCTCCTCTTAGGTCTCCAATACTTTGAGGCTTTTTGATAAAGTGTGAGGTCTACTAGAGACATCAACTTCCAGAGGGCCCTTTCCATCTAGACAGTAAATCAATAAGTACTAACAGTGTTAGGTTAGTCTTTGGCTATTCTTGACAATTTTTATCACTCTTCATTCCACAAACCAACTCTTCCACCTCCCCCTGGGAAGAAAGATTTCACTCTGGACACTTTGGAATTCCAGAAGGCAAATTTTAAAAGAGAAATTTTACTCTAATATCTCCTACCACACTCAATTTGAAAGTCACTATCTAAGCAATCTCACTACTTGGTACCTAATTAAGAATCCAGTAACAAGAAGTACAATAAAAAACAAAAAAAGTTAAAAAAAAAAGAAGATATACAGCAATTAATTGTTTCAAAGATCATGAACTTCACTGACATTAAGTTTCTTGTCTCTCAAGGCCTGTTCATTCTTAGTTTAGTTTAGACATGACTAATAATCCAGTTATCTGGATTCTAGTTAGGGTGGAGTAGAGCACCATATTAAAACTGAAGAAGCAAACTCACTGAGAGCAGGAAGAAGTCAGAGCAGGCAGGAAACAGTGACGGAAGTGACCCAAACACTATTTAATACAGATATTTTAAAAAGCAGGCAATATGGGGATACTTAGTTCAAGAGCGAAGTTCACAAGATGCCATTATTCCCCCAGCTCAGCAGAGGCCAGGAATCCTTGCTCAATTTTCCAAAATATCACTGTATTTGCTGCTCATGAAATCTGCCACCTAGGACTTCCTAGTTAGCCATTAGAGTCCACCTGCTATAGAATCCCCTCCTTTTTCCCCTTCTAACTATTCATGGCTCTTGCACCCTGGTTAGCATTCACAGATTCACCCTTAATGCACACTATCGTCTGACATCTTGGCTTTTCCTCACGGTTCCCACTTCTAATTTACAACATATCTTATGAAATGCCTAGTCTATAATTTAGCTACAGTTCTGACCCTCTTGGAGCCCTACCTGAGGGTTCTTGTTTTTTAGCAGACACTGCTTCCTACTCCCTGCCAGATGCCTAAGTAGGCTCTTAACATTGCAAGTGCAGCTCCCTGGAACAACTCCATTATTCCTCTGCTTTCTGGCTGCCACCATCATAGCCCACCCAAGTAATACACTGAACATACCATCTATTACCTCTAACCCCTAGTTGCTCTGGGGCAGCACTCCATAATCAAACTCACTGATATTTCTGCAGCAAAAGATAAACATTCACATAAAGGTGGGATAAATAATGACTATAAATAGCTTCATATCAGCTCAGGTGATGTTTTGCTGCCAAATGAGTTAAGAAAAAAGCCTTTTGGACTCTGTAAGGTTAAGGGATTTTGTACCTGTATATACTTTTCTTTTCTTTTTTTTTTTGCTTTCCAGATTTCCTCCCAAAATATCTTTTAAAAATTTTTGTGCATTTCAATGGGTAATTTCAATTTTCTGATAATTTTACTTACATAAAAAATGTATTGAACAAGTGAGGTATTATTTTGAATATATATACAAAAACATGCATATATTCAACATACAGAAATCTACAAGCACAAGAGAAAAGGATATAGACAGATGCTGTTGTATATCCATAGAGAAGCATCATCTAGAAAATAAGTACAAAGAAGTACATATATAAAATATTTTATTTAGTGAAGTTAGAACCATACCACGGTTTTAAGATTAGCAAAAGTATATACTCTGCTTTAAATATTTAAATATCACCTCATACAAGTTTTCCTTCTTTCCTGTCACATAATTAGCTCTAATTTCTTAGGCATGTAACACTAACATAATACTTTAATATGGCTATATTATATGCTTCTTTTCTAGAAATAATTATCTTTTAAGTTGTTACTACTAAAAGAAAATCCCTAACATGATTCAGGATACATGCTCCAGTTTCAATCTGTTGGGTATCTGTTTAGAGGGTTCCAATTTCCAATTTGGGTCTTACTGTATATATACGTTTGACTTCATGCTCACAGTTACACTGTCAATAATTTTCTGTCTGATCTTTTAATCAATGTCACTAGATTCATGGTAAAAAAACAAAAAGTCTGAATAAAAATAACTTACTGTTACTTGTGAAAAACACAAATATTAAAAAGAGACTTTACTAAATGGAAAAAAATTTCCACATCAGACCTAAATTAAAACCGAAATTGGGCTTCCCTGGTGGCGCAGTGGTTGAGAGTCTGCCTGCCAATGCAGGGCACGCGGGTTCGAGCCCTGGTCTGGGAGGATCCCTCATGCCACGGAGCGGCTGGGCCCGTGAGCCACAATTACTGAGCCTGTGCGTCTGGAGCCTGTGCTCCGCAACAGGAGAGGCCGCGATGGTGAGAGGCCCGCGCACCGCGATGAAGAGTGGCCCCCACTTGCCGCACCTGGAGAAAGCCCTCGCACAGAAACGAAGACCCAACACATCCATAAATAAATAAATAAAAATTAATTAATTAATTAATTAAAAAAAAACAAAACTGAAATTATAAAGTTTTTAGAAAACACGTAAAAATCCTTCCCGTTCTCTAGCCTTCCAAAAGTCTAGAATTGCTGAAATTAAAAATTATTAGGTAAATATAACAGAAAAGGCATGACCTTTTTCCATCATTACACATCTAGGATGTGGAAGCATTTATGGGATCCAGTAGTTCACCTAACATAATGAAAAAGATGAAGAATTAAAACTGAACTTAACCTACTTCCTCCCACAAAAGACATAGTGATTAAGAGTTTACAGAGTTCTAGTGCAGGGTCAGCACTTTTTTCCTGTGAAGGACCAGAGAGTAAATACTTTAGGCTGTGTGGACCACACAGGCTCTACCACAACTACTCATAAACAATACATAAACGGCCATAAATAGATGAGTGTGGTTATGTTCCAGTACAACATTATCTGTAAAAACTGGCAGCAGGCTGGATTTGACCCACAGCCTGTCAATTGCTGACCCCTAGTGTAATCCAAAGAATTTAACACTACAACTAGACAAGGGATTCAATTAAATGATATAAACAAGTCTCTACTAATTCCTTAGGCCTCAGTCAATTCATTTCTTAAATGAAGTTTAATAACAGTTTCTGCAGTCTCCTTAAAATGCAGAAATGCTTTTATGTGAGAGGACTAAGGTCCCACGAAGGGGCTGTTCAAACCCATCAACTATACTATGGATAATTAATGAAACACAAGAGTCAATAAAGCCTTTTTTAAAAAATGCCGATGTCATTAAATTGGTTAATCAGGATTTAGAATAAAAGAATTTTAGAATATGAAGGGACCTAAACAAATCCAGAGTTTAATCTTTTATTTTATTCAAAAGATAATTAAGAAAAGCTCATAAAGGTTATCAACGCTCTTAATCCCGTTTTTGAAATAAAGCTGAATGGCAGAAAGGAAGATAGGTGTATTGCTTAAAGACGAAAAGCTCTTAAATTTTTTCCTTAGAGAACATATTATTAGTGCAATTTTAAAAAATTTTAAGGTACTTTGGATTATGTATTTTCTGTTCTAAAGTCAGATACAATGATAAACAAAAAGAAAAGAAGAGAAAAGTTAAAAGAGATCTGTAAACAGTAGTGGAGGAGCTTAAGCTAAAATTCAGGTCTCCCGTCAGTTTAGGAGTCTTCCAATACTATAACTATCTATATAAAATAGCTGTACTTTTCCCAACTGTCACTATTCTTGTTATAAACCCTGCCTGCTCACCCATTTCATTAAAGGGGAAAAAATCTATGGTATTAAAATGTAAGATAAATCTCGGCTTCAATGCTGATCTAAAACCACTTTCTCAAAGACATACTTTCTAAAATGTTTGGAAAACGAAACAGGGCAATTCTCCTTTCCCCATCCACCTAATGCCCAGCTCCAAGCACACTTTTTCCTTACACTATAATCTCGCCAGAGTATTTTCTCTGACAAAGTTCTGAACCGTACTTACGGGCCCCTTTTTTCCCTTTTAACGTCTTCTCTAGGCTGTTAAGTTCCTTAAGGGCGCTGAGCCTGCACATAAAAGATGCTGAATATTTGTTGAATAAATGACTGCACATAAAAGCAATGTATAACTATGACCTTTAATAAATGAGCGCAAATCATTTGACACCTATTATCTGACTTGACAGTTAACAAAAATCATCTTAACTTGCCAGAGGTATACATTACTGTGACTAGTAAATACCATAAAGCGCTTCATAAAGTTTCCAAAGACTTTATAATCCCTTGAAATGACACTGCGCTGGCCGAAAGTAGGGTAAGAAGAAATGCTTCTTCGTACTAAGCAAATGCTACCCCGGCAAAGGCTTGCTTTCCTTGCGAGAAGGCACTATCCATATCCACTCTCCACTGCTCCCAGAAACGCGCCTCCAGGGTTGCGCGCGAGCGTTCGGAGAACCTCTCCCGAAGCTCGGGTTGGGGCCCCGCTCCCGGCCAACCCCCGGCGCGGCGGGCGCCGCCAGGGCGGGTCCGGGGAGCAGCGCGCCGGCGAAGCGGGCTCCGACCTTCCGACCTTCCCCGCAAGCCTGGGGACTCCCGCCGGCGGCCAGAGTCCCCGCCTACCTGTTGTGCACGGGGGAAACCAGACTTTCCCAGAGCCCAAGAGGAAGGACGGAGGGCACGGCTACTCGGCCGTCCCCGCGCCGCAGTTCAGCCCCTCCTCGGCGGGCTCCGGCCCCTTCGGCCAGATCGCCTAATCCCTCGTCCCGTTCCTGCTCCCGGGGTCCCAGCTTCCTACACCGCTTCGCTGCCGCGACCACCCCGGGGACCCTCCAGCCGCTCAACTTACAGTGCAGGCCCCGGTGTGTGGTTCCTCCTAGCCGGCAAGCAGCACGGACACCGCCCCCTCGCGCCGGGAGCCGCCTCCACTGCGGCGATTCCCGACTGCTCGCCCCCGGGGTCCGCCACGACCACGACTCAGCGACCTTCCCAGCCTCGCCACGTTATCGGATCCACAGCGCTGGGACTCGCAGGCGGTAGCGACTGCGAGGCAGCGGGGCGGGAGGGGCGCGCGCGGGGCGGGACGGAAAGCTCGGAGCCTGGAGTGCGGCGGGAGCCAGCGATTGGGAACACGCCCCGCACCGCGCCGAGACCCCGCCAGCCGGCCGCCGAGCTATCGAGCGCCCACACTGGCAGGCGTGACTGCTCCACCTCCGAAAGAGCGATGGCGGAGACTGCGGCCTAGATTGAGGCCAGGGCAGCGTCTTTGCAGTCTGGAGAGCTTGGCCACACCCATTTTTGTTTGTTTTCGACTCTACCCAGAATCCTTGGGGCATCTGAAGTCTAAGGCACAACTGGAGCCTGGAGAAATTCAGGCAGGGAGTGCCGTGGGTGTAGGTGGTGGAATGCTAGACTGGGAAGGGGCCTTAGAGAGCCTTGTGTCCTACAGCCCGAAACTCTGGGGCCTGACGTAAAGCAGCTTGCTCAAGGTCACACACCCAGTCACTGGCGGAACTGGGATTAACAACCTCTTGGCCCCAAGTCAAGTGCGTTTTTCTAGTATACTCAGCATTTTGAACGTAATTTTTCAATTTCTATTTTGAAACAAGCACAAGCTTACAGAAATGTTGCAAGTATAGAGAACAGAGAACACTTTTCTTTCCTGAACCATTTGTGATCTAAGTTGCTGACACAATGCCACATTGGCCCTAAATACTTTAGTGTGTAGTCCTACTAATAAGCACCTCTATTACATAATCACAATATAACTAGCAAAATCAAAATATGTGATACATTACGTTTTGCCAGTTGTCCCAATAACGCTCTTTATGATGAAAGGATTCAGTTCAGGATCAAGCACTGTACTTACTTGTCATGTATCTTTAGTCACCTTCAACCTGGAACACTTCCTTGGTCTTTCTTTGACTTTCACATCCTTGATACTTGTGAAGATTCCTGGCCAATTATTCTACAGAATGGCCTTCACTTTGCATCTGTCTGATGCTTACTCATGATTAGATTCAGGGTAGATGTCTTTGACAGGACTCTCAGAAAAGTGATGCTCTGTTCTTCTCATTGCATCCTATGAGGTGGCACATGATTTTAATGTCTCATTACGGGTGTTTATTTCAATAAGGTAGTGTCTGCCAGGCTTCTCCAGTAGTTACTTTTTTCCTCTTTGTAATTAGGAAGTATTTTGTGGGGGAAATTCTTTGAAGCTATGTACTTTTTTTTGTTTCTCATCAAACTTTCAATTAATTTATTTCTATTAGCATGAATTCAAAGTTTCCTATTTTATTAAATGGGTTATAATTTATCATTGTTTATTTTGGAGTTCAAATTGTCCCAAGTTTGGTCAGTGAGATTCACCCATTCATGCTGGCTTCTGTGTCTTTGTGTGTTTTACATCCTTTCACAATGTATTATTGTAAAACATTTTTTAAATACAGAAAATTTGAAAGAGTTTTATATAACATATATCCCACCATCCATATTATTCATTAACATTTTACTATTCTGTCCCCTTTTGGCACACCTCCATCATTCTTTGAGTACTCCCTTAATTTCTGGCACCTGGATGCAGCCATTTATCCGGGAGTCCTGGTTCCTTTTAGTGGAGAATGATATTTAGTTTATTTATTTATTTATTTATTTATTTATTTATTTATTTATTTATGTTTGGCTGCGTTGGGTCTTCGTTGCTGCGCACAGGCTTTCTTTAGTTGTGGCGAGTGGGGGCTACTCTTCATTGTGGTGTGCGGGCTTCTCATTGCAGTGGCTTCTCTTGTTGCGGAACACAGGCTCTAGGCGCGCAGGCTTCAGTAGTTGTGGCACATGGGGTCAGTAGTTGTGGCTCGCAGGCTCTAGAGCGCAGGCTCAGTAATTGTGGTGCATGGGCTTTGTTGCTCTGTAGCCGTGAGATCTTCCCAGACCAGGGCTTGAACCCATGTCCCCTGCATTGGCAGGCTAATTCTTAACCACTGAGCCACCAGGGAAGTCCCCAAGAATGGTATTTAGAAGCACGAGGCATGCTCACTGCTATTGAGGTATCACTGCTCAGGCTGTCTTAGGGTTTGTAGCTAAGGAATATTTGTACATTCATACACATATACAGTGCATCTATATATGTATACTCACATTTAACACATTTATAGCTAGATTTCTTTATTAAACTATGTATGTTGAAAAACCACATGTTCACAGTAATACCTCCAATCCAGCATCACACAGTTTATTCTAGTTTCCTCCCTTCCACATTTGTAACTCCTTTCTCCTACAGAGAGAATGCTGGATCCTATTATCTTTGAGATATTTACTTGTTTGAACACCTCTCCTATATTTAAGCAATCACCCATTGCTGCTATCTCTCCCTTTGGAGGATGCTGCCCTTATCCCACTAAGGGTCTGAAACCCCAAAATTAGCCACCACAAGCCCCTCCTTCTCTTTCCTTACCCCTGCTCCCAAACCCTGTGCCCATGCCCAGTCTGTAAGCCCTCTCCACCCTGCTCAGGCTCCATCCCTTGCCAAGCATCCCTCTAGGCACCCTCCTTATCCCACAAGAGTGTGTGTGTGTGTGTGTGTGTGTGTGTGTGTAGGGTACTATAAACTATGCTGAGAAAGATACAAAGATATTCTAGATCCTGAAGGAGAGAGCAAATGCTGTGAAGTCCAGTTGGGAGGCTCATGAAAGGTTTAAAGAAAGAGATGGCATTTAAAATGGACTTTGAAGAATGCATAAGAATGGATGAGTAGGATATACTCTGTAAGATACTGAAATAACCCTGGAAAATAATTTGAGCGCAAAATTATTTATTCTTGGCCAAAGCAGAGAAAGTGATTCATTTTGACTGAGTATGTGGTACAAGAGTAACAACACTAGAATTTTAGAGCTGGAAGGGATATTATGAATCATTGAGTCCAACCACTAATTTTACAAGGGATTCAAAGATGGCTCCAAACTTTGAGCCCAAGTGACTAAGAGAATTAAATTAGGAGGAGGAAATAATAAGTTTAATTGTAAACACGTCACATTTGAAGTGACAGTAGAGCATCCAAGGAGAAATGGAGGACTACAGCTTAGAAGAGGGTTCAGAACGAGAGCTCTAGATTCAAAACGTTTCTACATGGAGTGGACAGCTAATACAATGAAAGACAAAAAATAAAGAGAGAAAACAACAAGGACAGAACTCTGAGGAACAACCAGTTTAATTTTAACCAGGTGGAAATGTTTCACCTCTCAACTACTATTATACTTTGTTCAATCTCAAATTGAGATTTTAAGTCACAATAAAGAAGAAGCTGTATTATAATTAACGTAAAGAACACAGCTTTCAAATCTGGAGACTTGTGTTCAAATCCTAATTCCACCACTTAGTAGGCTTGACCTAGAGAAAACTGCTTCATATCTCAGTTTCCTCACTTTATTTTTTTTTAATTTTTTAAAAATTTGTTTTATTAGTATTTTATTTATTTTTATTTTTGGCTGTGTTGGGTCTTCGTTGCTGTGCACAGGCTTTCTCTAGTTTCAGCGAGCAGGGGCTACTCTTTGTTGTGGTGCGTGGGCTTCTCACTGCGGTGGCTTCTCTTGTTGTGGAGCACCAGCTGTAGGCACGCGGGCTTCAGTAGTTGCGGCTCGCGGGCTCTAGAGTGCAGGCTCAGTAGTTGTGGCGCATGGGCTTAGCTGCTCTGTGGCATGTGGGATCTTAGTTGCTCCGGAGCAGGGCTCGAACCTATGTCCCCTGCATTGGCAGGCGGATTCAACCACTGGGCCCCCAGGGAAGCCCAGTTTCCCCACTTTAAAATGAGAATATCTCCCTCTCTGAGGTGTGCTGAAGATTCAAAATATAATCAAAATAACTGGCATGTGGCCCGTTGTGAAATGATAGCCAGCATTATTAGGCACTTACCTTATATCTCTACTCCCAACTTACTTCAGCTTTTGTCAACACACTTGGTGTCACTGTTGGGCACACAGAAGGCACTCATCAGATATCTGTTGAAGGAATGGAGAATTTTACATACTTTCTCTTTATATTTATCCTATAATGCATCATACTACATCTTCTTGACTTTCTATAAAGGAATAATTTTCCCCACCAATAAATGAAGCAATCTTAGAAGTAGAATTGTTGGTAATTAATGGTGTATGTAAAACTGATGAAGTAAACCAGTAGTTACCCATTTGACTGGCTATGTGATATCTCACTTTAATTTACTGTTCAAACCCATCTGATACAACTCTAGGTTCCAACCACTATACATTTGGGAAACTGAAAATGATAGATTCCCTTTAAGATTCCTTTTACCCCTGAGATTATAAAATTCAATGATAGTGGGCTTCCCTGGTGGCGCAGTGGTTGAGAATCTGCTTGCCAATGCAGGGGACACGGGTTCGAGCCCTGGTCTGGGAAGACTCCACATGCCGCGGAGCAACTAGGCCCGTGAGCCACAACTACTGAGCCTGTGCGTCTGAAGCCTGTGCTCCGCGACAAGAGAGGCCGTGATAGTGAGAGGCCTGCGCACCGCAATGAAGAGTGGCCCCCGCTTGCCACAACTAGAGAAAGCCCTCGCACAGAAACGAAGACCCAACACAGCCAAAAATAAACAAATAAATAAATTAATTAATTTTTTAAAAATACCTACTTCAAGTAGTTATTATGAAGATTCCGTGAGCAGCTGGCTTTAAAAAAAAAAAAAAAAATTCAGTGATAGTAGAACAGTATTACCCAAACAACGGGACTCTTGTATACCCAATGTAGCTCTACGGTCTTGCTCTAGATTGTACTCCTCAAGATGTTAACAGTTGTTCCTTTAAAAAGGCATTCTTAAATAAATTTGAGAAACACTATATGTTAACATTTTATAGCCGTTTCTTAAAGAGTCATTAGGCATATTAGTAGGCTGCATTTCAAGCGGTGTTTCCCAAGCTTATGTGACAATGGAATATAATTTTTAAAAAAGAGGAATGCACACTAATATCTTTTAGAACTAGTGTTCCTGGGAGCAGACTCTGCTCAATGTTAATGAAGCCATCGAGGAGACTGGAGTGTACGTGTGGAAAACTCATGTCACAAAACTCACGGGTTGGGCACAGCTTCCACTCTGTCGATTCCAGTGTGATCTTAAGCCTGAAATGACACTGATAGCCCTCACTCCAACAAAAGATCTGCTGGCCTTTTGTGATACAGCTTGCTACTTTTTGGTCTATCAGGCGTTATTTGTCAATGTACTGCTGAGCTTGCTGTAGTGTATGACAGCTTTTAGCACTAAATTTCCATTAAGAACTTTTGGCCACGGGCAGGATTTTCTTCCGTAGGCAAACTACCACTATAAAAATTCAGCCAAGAAGTACTTACAACATAGCACAGACCTTGATGCATGAGGGTAAGTAAGTAATAGTAGACAATCTAACCTGGAAAGAAGCAGTTAAATTCAGGGCTGGTGCTTCTAAGCAGGAATACTGAGCAAAGGTAGATCTGTAGCTACATATTTGATAATACTTTACACAAGAATCGACTGCAATTATGTTCATACTTGACTAGGACTCCTAACATCCCTTCCAACTTCTCATTCTCTGATCAGATTAAGAAATACAGTGTTTTACATGTGCATAAACTTCATGATTTTGTTCCAAAGTTGCTATCATGTATTTTATAAGCAAATCAATTAACATCTTTGGGCCTCAATTTCCTCCTCTGGAACATGAGCATGTTGTAGTAGAGGATCTCTAAGATCTCAGTTTTAAAATTCAAATATTCTATCGTTATTCTTACAAAAATCCCTTCAGGGTAAATAGAGTAGTTATTATTTGAAAGAAATAGAAACCAAATCCCAGAATAGGTAAGTAGTTTGTCCATGTTTGGAACAAAATTCCAGAAGTAAGATTTTAAAACCAGGCTTTCTGAACCCTTGTCTGATATCTTTTCCATATTATCATAGTACCACATATATTAAAAACTGTATAAAATATGTTAAACACCTTTAAAAGTCTTTCTTTTATAGGTATGCGGTCACATATTTATTTTAAAATATTATTAACATCAACTTGAAAACACAATTTTTTTTTAAACTCAGGGAAACAAAGACATAATCCTACTACCTCCATGAAATTATTTTCATTTATTTGATTTTCTTTTAACTGTTACTCATATGTCAAGCAAAGTCATATGCATATGGCACATCAAATTTGTATTCATAGTAATTTTATTACCATTGGCCATATAAACATCAGTTCCTGGGTATGACATTGCTAACACTTAATCACATGGACCTGAGGGCTGGGGAAAAACTGCTATCTCCTGCCTGTAGGGACGAGTAATTGGCAAGGAGTGAAGGGGACCTAAAATGGTTCTGTAGTTTGCTATGATACCGCTATTCCTCCGTATCTGCCTTTAAAATCTCATGGCTAGGCACTTACCTGGTGGTCCAGTGGTTAGAACTCTGTGTTTTTGTTTGTTTCTTTTTAAAATATTTATTTATTTATTTATTTTGTTGCGCTGGGTCTTCATTGCAGCAGGCAGGCTCCTTAGTTGCGGCTCCCAGGCTCCTTAGTCGCAGCATGTGGGCTCCTTAGTTGTGACATGCGAACTCTTAGTTGTGGCATGCATGTGGGATCTAGTTCCCTAACCAGGGATCAAACCCAGGTCCCCTGCATTGGGAGCACGGAGTCTTAACCACTGGGCCACCAGGGAAGTCCCTGGACTCTGTGCTTTCACTGCTGAGGGAGCAGGTTCAATCCCTGGTTGGGGAAGTGAGATCCCACAAGCTACAAGGGTGTGGCCATGAATAAATAAATAAATAAATAAATAAATAAATAAAATCTCATGGTTAGAATCATTCCTCTGGCTTTCATAAAAGAAAGACAAGGAAAGAGACTTTAGGAAGTCAATGTTGAATGCTATAACCAGAGATGGGAGAAAAAATCCTCGAGATCTCTTCTGACTCCTTCTTTAATACAGTTTTCACCTTGGAAGACAGGGCAAATTGTGACCCTGAAGAAGTGAACAACAGGAGAGGAAGGTTTCGGTGGTAAGGGGGAGGAATGGGCAGCAACAAACTTACCGTGGTGGCCGGAGAGAGAAGGCTCTGGATGATGGGATCCGAAGCTGACTCCAGGAAGGGGGAAGGAGGTGTCTGTGGGGAATCAATAAAAGTGGGGCTGAGACGAATGAGAAGACTCCTTGGTCAGCTTGGCAATTTTTCCCTGCCAGGAAGTTCCTGATGGGAACCACAGGAAACACCATCATAAGCCAAATTAATCATGGAGTTTATCAAGGTGAAGGAGCAAAATTCAATGACATCAGTGGCTCAGTTCTAAACATGAGCCAAAACCTAAGGAATGGGATAGGTCAAGCCAGAGCTAGGACTGAAGAAGCATATTACACAAACCCTTAATTTCAGCTGCAAGCTCTTTAGGCAAGTATACTGTTTACCTGTAGACAGGCAATTTAAGAGAATAATTTAGTGCTTTAATTTAGGAATGTTTCATCCTTTATAAGTAGCATATAAGACATCCCACCAAAACCTTATTCACCAGTTGCAGACATTTGAATGTAAAAACTTATGATGGATGATCATCCACTTAAAAATTAAATGCCTTTGAATAATAACCACACAAGATAATGTGATGATTCAAATAATTTGTTGTAAAATTCATAATAAGATTATTTGTCTAGCTCAAGAAATTGAATTTACCCAGTAAAAGGGCAGAACTCTAACTGGTTGATAAATAGTATTCTTGCTGAATTATCATACGTGAGGAAAAACTATATACAATATTATAAAAAATACTTATGGAAATTCTTATCAGTTACTGTGTTTATGAAGACAGATCTATTATAACTTCTTTGGACACATTATTCTTGAAGGAAATTCTAATAAAAATTAGTTTATATGGCAACTTCTTGTTTAGCTATAAACTTAGAATAGAGAACCTTGTCTAGATGCAAATATTTAACTGACCACTATGAACAATAGCTAGAAATTAAATTAACCATATAATATAGTTAAGATAATCAGTGGAGCCAGAGTCATAGATCAGAAAGAAAAAGAAAAATGTTAATAATATGGAATAGAATTACATACTCTCGAACTCAATTTGTTAACTTACAGGCGTTCACAGACCAGAGCACAAATCAATTTATAGACCATACTTGCTCATCTTAATAATATTTTATTGACTTACACCTTTTCTCCTTTTGTCTGCTTCCTCTCCCTTATACTCCCTGAGATCAAAATTTAAAAAAAAAAAACAACTTTTTCTTAAGTATTATGATAAAATATTGTTTTTAAAAAGCCAAATATAAAATCCCTTTATGACTGAACAATGCTAAAATACCGGTGTTTTATAAACAAAGATTATAAGGGAATAAATAAAAATGAAATAATGATATTTGAGCAATGAGCATACAGGCTTTTTAATCTTTTCATTATCTGTAATTGTGTATATTACTTTTACCACCCCCCAAAAAAAGAAAGCATTTTTTTAAAGATTTCTTTTTGCGATTTCCAGGTGTAATTTTCCCCCTTTGGAAAGGTACTTGATACATAGTAGTTGCTCAATGTAAATTTGATGAATAACTATGCAAAATGGCAACTACAACTGCTGGCAGATCTTCTTTAGAGAAGCCAAATGATAACACTGGCTATGGTGAAGTAAGGGTAAAATAAGTGAGTATTTACTCATCCACCTGCCCAGGGGCTTCTAATTAACTATCCCTGAGACTGTTATTAGTAGGGTGTCCATATAATTTATTGTCTACTGGGACACTTTTGAGAGTCAAAGGGGAGCTATTTATGAATATGCCAGGTTCTTAGATACGACACCTAAAGCACAAGCAACCAAAGAAATAAATAGATTGGACTTCATCAAAATTTAAACCTTTTGTTATTCAAAGGACATTATCAAGAAAATAAAAAGACGGCTCATAAAATGGGAGGAAATATTTGCAATCATTTACTGATAAGGGTCAGGTATCTAGAGCATATAAAGAACTTTTATAATTAACAATAAAAAGACAAATAACCCAATCAAAAAATGGGCAAATAATTTGAATGGACACCTCTCCAAAGAAGATACACTAAAGGAGAATAAGCACATGAAAATATGTTCAACATTGGTCATTAGGGAAATGCAAATCAAAACTATGACATACCACTTCACAGGCACTAGGATGGCTAAAATTTAAAAAAATGGAAAATAACAGGTGTTGGTGATAAAGTGGAAGAATTGGAACCCCCATACACTACCAGTAGGAACGTAAAATGATGCAGCTGCTTTGGAAAACAGTTTGGCAGTTTTTCAAAAAGTTAAACATAGAGTCACCATATGATCCAGCAATTCCACTCCTAGGTATATATTCAAGACAACTGAAAACACACATCCACACAAAAAAATTGTACTCGAATGTTTACAGCAGCATTATTCATAATTCATAAAAGCCAAAAAAGGAAACAATGCAAATGTCTACCAATTAGATAAATGTATAAACAAAAATGCGGTATATCTATGCAATGGAATATTATTTAGTCATAAAAAGGAATGAAGTTTTGATACATGCTACAAACGACAAGGGATGAACCTTGAAAACATTATGCTGAATGAAAGAAGGTGTACGCAAAAGGCCAAATATTGCATGATTCCATTTACATGTACTGTCCAGAATAGGCAAATCCATAGAGCTCAAAGGTCAATTAGTGGTTTATAGAATCTGGGGGTAGAGTGGAAATGGGGAGTGACTTTAATGAGTATAAAACTTCTTTTTAGAGTGAGGAAAATGTTCTGGAATTAGATAATGGTGATGTACAACCTTATTGCAATATTGTACAATACAACAATATTGCACCGCCATGTGAATATACTAAAAACCATTCAATTAGACACTTTAAAGTGGTAAATTTTATGGCATGTGAATTATATATCAATAAATAAACAAACAATAAGCAAACAAGTAAGAAAGCTGGACCAATGGGGGGAAGTGGAACTGAATTATGGTCATTGTAGATCAGGCACTCAATGTATTTCCAGTCCTGAAAGATAAATAGGTGGAGAAAGTCGGGGTGGGAGAAGGTGCCTAGATGCTTTTCCTCAGAACAAAATGTTTAAACCTGAAATCTAAAACTTAAAGCAGAGCCTGCACTAATATTAGATATTACTTCCATATAATCTCCATTTCTCTTCATCTCTCCTAAACAATATGAAGCCAAAATTTAGTGTTTTCATTTCCTTTAAGTCACCATCTTTTACTTTATCTCTTCTAAACAATATATAGGCATACTTAGTGTTTTGGTTGTATTAACATCCCTTCTCTCTCTCTCTCAACTTCTTTTGCTTCATCTCCGACAAACAATAGTCAGCCAAAAATTAACATTATAATTCCATTCACATTTCTTCTCTCACCTCCCTGCAATCTTCAGTATTTCTGTGTCCTGTCTCCCTCATATAAGTCTCTAATCACTTTTTCTTTGCTCTGCTCTCTCTTTCCTACACAACTCAGCTTGCTCTTTCTCCTACTAATCCCACTTTATCGTCTAAAATACCATCCTGAAAAATAAATAAATAAATAAAATACCATCCTGTTGCTAATAAACTTTCCTATATTGTTAACCTTTCCCTAACAGTCTTTTGATCTTTTTGCTATGATGGAAACCCGACTTCCTCCTGACCATGAAAGTCCCTTTAAGGGAAGATTATTCCTATTTCAAGACCAGGAAATGGAGCTGACATTCCTCTGGCTCTCTCGTGGTTTTCAGAATATAGTTCTTCTTTGTTCCTCTTCTGACATCCCCTTGATACATCACTCTTTCCCCATCCACATCTCTGCCTTTTGCTGACCTTCATATCACACTTCCACAGTGATTAAAAAATTGGGGCTCAGGGTCATGGGTATTTCCTGCTGTTCTGAGTCATACCATTCTGGGTTACCTTTCTTGTCCAAATGGGGTACTAGCTTTTAAATTCCTTACATCCTCCACTGCAGCTACACGTTCCCATGGCCTCATTCTAGATTTTGTTGTCACTCATAATAGCTCAGAGATCTCATACTACGACCAGTCTCTAATCTTTCCACATCCCCTACTCTCTCTTAGAAATTCTCCTTCTAACTTCTGAAAAGCACTAGTCTTCTCGACCTCTTCCCTCATCTAGTCTGTAAACTCCTAGTTGATTTTACTCTTTTTTTCCCTTTCCTTATCCAGTTTGGTTTATGAGGTCAGTTGTTTCAACCATTTTCTTACTAACATTCCCAGTTCCTTCCACTCCATGACCTTAACACACTGCATCTCCTCTGCTAATGCCTGAATGTGAATCAACCCAACCATCTGCTTTTTCCGATCTGCTCTTGGACTGCCAAGAAAATTGTGTAACTGTGCTTTCTAATTTGTTGCATTATTTATGATTTCTAGCCTCAGCTAGTTGGCTCACTTACCCATTTCCTAAAGTGGCTACGTCAGACATTCACTACTGTCCTCCAGCCACTACGCCAAGCCATCTTCCTCTCTCCCAGATGATCGCATCTTATGTTTTACAGCTAAAGTAGAGGTCATGATGTCTGAATTCCACTAGAGCTCTCCTTCTCATCCCATACTCAGCAGTCTTTTCCTCTTATCTCAGAGATACCCAAAGTTTTCCAGTTTTCCAAAAGCACTCCTCCGTCTATGCGTTCTGTATGATATTTTGTTCCATAATTTTGCTCCATAAACCTCTCTGCTTCTTTCTTCAATTTCTCTCTCTACTTCCTCTTCCTCTAAAAACATGCTCAGATTTTTTGCATCTTAAAAAAAAAAACCTTAATACTGCCTTCCCACAGAACTACAACTCTTCAATTTCCTTCATACTCAACTTCCTGAAAGAGTCATCTACATTTACTATATTTTCTTAGTCCCATTCAATCCTCAAGACATTTGGCTTACATAATTCCAGGGAACCTGTTCATAGTGACCTCCTAATTGTCAATCCAAATGGCTTATCAAAAGTTCTATCTTATTTGACTTCTCTACTCAATTGGCTATTGTTCACCATGACCTACTTAAATAGAAATTCTTCCTTCTCTTGGATTTCATGTCACCATTCTCTTAGACTTTTTCTGCTTCTTCTCGTCCCACTCTTTGTTAGCTAGCCTCTTGATGGCATCTCTTAATCTGCCTGTTTCTTAAATAATTAGCTTCTTACTGTTTCTGTCTTGACATCTTTTCTACACACTCTCTTAGACGACGGCATCCACTTTGGTGACTTTTTAAAAAGCGTATAGTTCAATAGTTTAAGTATACTCACATTGCTGTATCTCTACATACATTGTTGTATCTCTAGAACTTTTTCATTTTGCACGACTGAAACTCTATGCCATTAAACAACAACTCTCCTTATGCAACAACAACTTACCCTGCCCCCAGCCCCTGGCACCCACCATCCTACTTTGTTTCTATGACTCTGACTATTTTATATACCTCATGTAAGTGGAATCATACAGAAGTTTTCTTTTCGTGCCTGGCTTGTTTCACTTAGCATAATGTCCTCAAGGTTTATCCATTTTGCAGCATGTAATAGAATTTCCTTTCTTTTTTTTAAAATAAATTTCTTTTATTTATTTTTAGTTTTGGCTGCGTTAGCTCTTTGTTGCTGCAAGCGGGCTCTCTCTAGTTGTGGTGAGCGGGGGCTACTCTTCGCTGTGGTGCACGGGCTTCTCATTGCAGTGACTTCTCTTGCTGCGGAGCACGGGCTCTAGGCACGTCGGCTTCAGTAGTTGTGGCTCACGGGCTCTAGAGCGCAGGCTCAGGAGTTGTGGCGCACGGGCTTGGTTGCTCTGTGGTATGTGGGATCTTCCTGGACCAGGGCTTGAACCTGTGTCCCCTGCATCGGCAGGTGGATTCCTAACCACTGTGCCACCAGGGAAGTCCAAGAATTTCCTTTCTTTTTAAGGCTGAATAATATTTCACTGTGTGTGTATACCACATTTTGTTTATTCATTCATCCTTCAATGGATGTTTAGGCTGCTTCCACCTCTGGCTACTGTGAATAATGCTGCTATGAACAAGGGTGTGCAAATCTCTCTTGGAGACCCTGCTTTCAGTTCTTTTGGATATATACCTAGAAGCGGGATTGCTAGATCATATGGTAGTAGTATTTTTAATTTTTGAGGAACCACAACTATTAACCTTGGTGACTTTAATTACCATGTATGTGTAGCTAACTTCCAAATCTACATTGGATGCCCCAATCTCTCTGTCTCCTGATATATATAAAGATATGAACCTACAAAGGAGGGAAACATGTTTATCTTTTTATCCACTATGTATCCCAGTACTGGGTA
This sequence comes from Balaenoptera musculus, assembly GCF_009873245.2. Taxonomy (NCBI): domain Eukaryota; kingdom Metazoa; phylum Chordata; class Mammalia; order Artiodactyla; family Balaenopteridae; genus Balaenoptera; species Balaenoptera musculus. The sequence goes on from NC_045786.1 coordinate 108,972,019, forward strand.
TACAAATGCTTCTAAATAGATTCTTATTTAGAAGACTATGCCTTCTGGGGGTTTCCCTGGTGGCGCAGTGGTTAAGAATCCGCCTGCCAATGCAGGGGACACGGGTTCAAGCCCTGGTCCGGGAAGATCCTACATGCTGCGGAGCAACTAAGCCCGTGCACCACAACTACTGAGTCTGAGCTCTAGAGCCCGCGTGCCACAACTACTGAAGCCCAAGTGCCTAGAACCTGTGCTCCGCAACAAGAGAAGCCACCAGAATGAGAAGATCGTGCACCACAATGAAGAGTAGCCCCCGCTCACCGCAACTAGAGAAAGCCCGCGTGCAGCAACGAAGACCCAAAAGCAGCCAAAAATAAATAAATAAATTAATTTAAAAAAAAAAGACTATGCCTTTTGAATTCTGAGTGTGTCTAACAAAGAAATTCTAGGAGGGCTAAAGTCCAATATTTTTCCTACTGATTATTGTGTAATTCAGGATGAATTACTATTGTAAGCTTAATGGTAGGCACCTTGCAATGTACTTATCTGCTTCTTATAATGCTTACTACTGCTTTGCACATACTGGGTCATAAGTACCTGGTTAATTAAATAATCTCAAATATAAATCAAACTGAGAGTAGCAGTGGCCCACTATTGAAATACTTGCATAATTTCTTTTCCCTATTTCTAAATGAAAATATCAAGGAAAAAGAGAGGAGAGAATACAGGAATTATGTCATTACTCTACTCCTACACATATTTTAGGATAAACACAAATATGTGAGCTATGTACTAGATAAACTTTATTCTGATCTTATGAGCTCAGTAAATAAGAATCTATCTATCAACAAAATGTTTGGAAAAGTTTAGCACATAGCAAATTTACAACACCACCCAAAAGGAAAAGATTAAAAAAAAAATCATTTTGGAGCATACGGACACTCATCATTATCACTTATGAGATAACAGCAAGAACACTGAGTAACATTTAAAATAGTATTCTGAAATCATCTTGAAATTAAAATTAGGCCCAGATTTATAATGGAAAAAAAAAAAACCCACAAAAAATGCTACCCAACACCAAGGTGACTGAGGGCACAAAATTTAATCATTGCTTAAGACAATCAGACACTTTTCTCTTTCACTGGTAAATATAGCTTTAAAACTTGCAGTAACTTCTGCTAACTCAGAACCCTGAGAAAATAAGTCACTTTTTTTATAGGGAGGAGAAGAAGAAGAAAAGGATATTACCAACAATGTAAAAGGAATGCAGAGTGGTAACGGCTATGAACACTGGAATCACCACGGAAACACAGAACTATGAAATGGCAAAGGGCTGAGTGAAATGCCTGTAGCCCATTTTATGGTCCAGCTTTTAAAAACCAAATGAAAACTCATGAGATGCAAGAAGAATTTAGTTATTTTGATGAGTAACACACATACTATTTGAATGAAAAGAAACAACTATAGCTCAAATGAACACAAACTTAAACTTCTTTTTTTTTCAGTTCATCGGATTAAAGTTTAACCAACTCCTGATTTACAAGATTCAGTTTTCAGAGTTCCACAAAATGGTAGAGCTGAGCGGAATTTCAGAATTTGTCAAGTGCAATTCCCTCCCTTATGATGAGTCGTGATGGGATTGAGTTACCCTAGGCTAGTGTAACACACACAGTCCATGGGAAAGCCAAGACTTCAACAGAAGCCTCTTGACTCTTAGTTCAGAGATATCACCACAAAGATTATACAATTAGTTCTCAGATGCTAGTCTGTGTAAGAGTCACAGGTGGGGAAAAGTGACTTAAAATGCAGTTTCCAGGCCTTTTCTCAGAAATTCTGATTCAGTAAGTCCAAGGTGAGACACAGGAATTTGCATTTTTAACAAGTTTTCCTAGTAATTCTGATTAGGGTGATTCTCAGACCATACTTTGGTAAACTACTAGAAAGTTCAGCAAATCGTGGGTCATTTAGAAATAGGCTCTTTTCTAGTCTCAGGTGCAGACTTCCAGGGATAGTTAACTAACCTAACTGGAAAGGTGGAAAAGTTATTTCTCCCATGGGTCACCATTGGGGACCTTTAAAGACAAAGGCACACAGAGTAGAGAGGCTTTCCTATAATGTACGTATAGTAAATCTGGGCATATCAGTGAAATGCAGCAGGCTCACACACAACCTTGGCCTCGAACTTCCCTGGTGGCACAGTGGCTAAGAATCCACCTGCCAATGCAGGGGACACAGGTTCAAGCCCTAGTCCGGGAAGATCTCACATGCTGTGGAGCAACTAAGCCCATGCACCACAACTACTGAGCCTGTGCTCTAGAGTCCGCAAGCCACAACAACTGAAGCCTGTGCTCCACAACAGGAGAAGCCACCACAATGAGAAGCCTGCGCACCATAATGAAGAGTAGGCCCTGCTTGCCACAACCAGAGAAAGCCTGCATGGAGGAACGAAGACCCAGCGCAGCTGAAAATAAATAAATAAATAAATTTAAAAAAACAAAAACAAAAACCTGGGCCTCTGAGAGGAGAAGCTAACCAGCAGAGGCAAAAGGGGAGAAAAGAAGAGGAATAAATTAAAAACCTTTGGCAAACAAAATAACCTCTTCTTGGAATGGACAGATGGGTAGATAGGTAGTAAAGCAAATATAGCAAGATGCCTATTGTAGAATCTAGGTGGTGGATATGTGGGTGTTAACTATGCAATAATTTCAACTTCTCTATATGTTTGGACCCACTTCCCCAATTCTTGAAACCTTAACTCCAAGACACTGATGTTTCCACTTCTCCCACTTTTTCCACCCACCTATCTGTCTGACCTTTCTTTCCTTTGTCAATTTTCCTCTTCCTTCTGTTACTATAAATTTGGTTGGACCTCAAATCCTTTGTTGTTCTCTACATCACCTCTCATAGATCTCATCTTCAAAATTATACTGAAATGCCAGTGCTCCCGTAACTAGATGAAATCTCTTGTGTCTCCAAATTTCCACGGTACTGTTTTTACCTCTCTTTTGGCACCTCTAGTTTCTCTGTGTTCCAGTTAACTATCTTAACACACCAGTTATTTTGTAATCTCCTGAGGAAACTGCCTTTTCATTTTTAGTGTGCCTCTTATAATTACCTGAGTAGGCTCTCAGTAATATTGGATGATTAAATCTCATCTATTTCTAGGGTTTCAACTATCACTGTTATAAATAAGAGTCACAAATCTATACTCTCTCTGCCCCGAGTAACAAATCTGGTAGACATTTCTACTTTATGTGCCTCAAACTCAATGTATTAAAATCTGAATTCATCTTCCTCAGTAACCCATACATGAAATCTTAGAGTGATTTTTGATTCCTCCCTTCAGCTCCACCACAGCTAATCAGCTGTCCTGAAGTGTATTTTTCTTCAAAACACCTTTCAATATCTCCAATTACGTTTATTTCCATGTTCGCAGCCACTACTATAAGTGAGACCAAATCCCTTTATGTCTGCACTACTCAAAAAAATAAAAATAAAAACAAAAATCTGTCTTCCTGTCACAAAATTTCCTTCTCTCTGTAATCCTTATGTACCACTGTCAGGTCTCTCCTCTTAAAAACGGTCTTCATTATGTCATTTTTCTCTCTAAAAGCCTTCAATGGCACCTTATTATCTATCAGTCCAGACAGAGTTTGAAGTGCCCTCCCCCACACCTCATGCCTATAGACGTGCTACCCATTCTACAAGGGATGGCTCAAGTTGCCATGCCTGTTTTAACACAGGGATTCACCACTCTAGCCAGAAGCATCTTCTCCCTCTGCTGCTATTCTATAGCTCAGAGATAGCATTGTCCAGATAACACTGATCACACAGTACCTAGTTCATTTCTGTGTCTATCATGTCCCCTACTAGATGGAAATTCCTTGGGGTTAAGGGTCATATCTTGAACAATTTGTATTTCACACAGCTCCCAGCTCCACTGCTGACCTGCAGATTCTGAGGATTATAACTTTCAAGTGGAGAGCAACTATCCATGATGCAGTATTAAGAAAATGTTAGAACATTTTCAACACCTGTCTTAAAAAAGGCAAGTATGCATATGATGAAAAGAAATCAAAGCCATGAAGACTACCTGAATGTAATCAGGATATAAAATAATTCGGGCACTGAGAAAATGAAACTGTGATGATCATATCTACTCATTAAAGAAACTTACCTTGGGGCTGCAAAGTAAATTAAAAGAATGCCTGGAGTAGAAAGTGTGTCTTAGTTTATCTATGTTAGTATAAAGCTATGTAAACAATATCTCAAAGTTGGAGTCAAGGATGGCATTTTTGCTAGTTTAGTCAGACGTGCCTTAAAAAGACTCCATATCTCCCCCTCAAAAAAAAAATGTCCACAATTACTTTCCCAACCCCAACTGTTTATAATAGTATTAGCTAATGGTTCTCAGATACTGTTTACATAGGGTGTGGTGCATTCTCTACATAAATTTTTCTTTTCACATTCAGAAAAATAGCTGATGTAATAGGTCAAATTTTATTAAGCTTCTTAAGAGAAAAATGCTAGCTAACACAGTGCAAAAAATTCATTCATATGGAAAAGTCCAGTAAAAAGAAGTAGGATAATATTTATCATGAAGTTGGCTATTTGTGATGCATTCCACAGAACTGCTTTATTTTGTAATTAAATATAGAAGGGTCTTAAAGCGTGTATCAAAATTAATATTTATGAATAAAATAAAGACTTTTATATTTGATTCACAAAAAGTTTATTTTAAAAAGGACTCAAATACAGGTTTTCTTAAATGAAATTTGTTTTTTTTCCTTCTGTGTTTTAAGAATGGCTTGCTTCTTGTAATCTTTCTTAGGTACATAAATACAGTTATACTATATCAGAAAGATAATATAGAGTAAGCCTTAAGAAAATGTAAAGTGATCACCCTTGTTAAAATGAACAAAATCCAACTGAGTAAATTGAAGATATAATTGACTCTATTAGGAAATTCATGAATCAGGCAGCATTCCATCTAGCAACTTTTCAGGCGCTGTGAAGGGTTGTACAAAATGGAAGGATTTTACAGGAAGAAGGGTGGAGCAAAGTAGCTATTAGCAAAAGAAAAGAAAGGACTATTTTTAGGCCAGAACATCTTTCGGGGGGAAAGGGTGAAGGGAAAGGCAAGGGTTTTATTATATAGATGGCTTCTTCTTCTGGAGGCTGGAGAGAGCCCAGATGGCAGATTACCTAATTGGTGCTGACCAAATAATTCCAGACTGGTTAAGACTACATTTCTGAGGGGACCCTCCTACACTGTTGGTAGGAATGTAAGTTGGTATAGCCACTATGGAAAACAGTAAGGAGGTTACTCAGAAAACTAAAAATAGAATTACCAAATGATTCAGCAATTCCACTCCTGGGCATATATCCAGACAAAACTCTAATCCAAAAAGATACACGCACCCCTATGTTCATAGCAGCACTATTCACAATAGCCAAGACATGGAGAAAACCTAAATGTCCACTGACAGATGAATGGATAAAGAAGATGTGGTACATTTATACAATGGAATACTACTCAGTCATAAAAAAAGAATGAAATAATACCATTTACAGGAACATGGATGCAACTAGAGATTATTATACTAAGTGAAGTAAGTCACAAAGAGAAAGAGAAATACCATATGACATCACTTATATGTGGAATCTAAAATATGACACAAATGAACCTATCTATGAAACAAGAACAGACTCATGGACATAGAGAACAGTCTTGTAGTTGCCAAGGGGGAGGGGGTTGGGGGAGGGATGGAGTAGGAGGTCGGGATTAGCAGATGTAAGCTATTATATACAGAATGGATAAACAACAAGGTCCTACTGTATAGCACAGAGAATTATACTCAATATCCTATGATAAACCATAATGGAAAAAAATATAAATATATATAACTGAATCACTTTGCTGTACAGCAGAAATTAATTGCTACAATTGTGCTACAATTTCACAACATTGTAAGTCAACTATACTTCAGAAAAAAAAAAACACTACATTTCTGGTGAAGGTTGAAACTGCAATTAGGTTAGATCTTAAATCTAGGTTTGGTATCATGGGCTTTAGCACAAGTGACACCATTTTGGGCCTGTGGCTTTTCTCTTTAACACACTGATGTAATAAACTAACAAAGTAGAAATAGCAATGCCCACATTTGTGTTGAATCTCAAAAATCTGTTTTAGTTTGTCTTTTAACTTTTCTGGTGTTATCTATTGTATTCAAGAAAGGGGTAGTAGTATTAAACTTGCTTCCTGCACATTCCAACCTCTTTATTCCTTAATGACAAAGAAATCTATTTGTGAAATACTGGTAAAACCGAACCAAAATCAAGAGTATTCCAGCCACTGACGAATCTCCATGTTAATTCAGGTAACATTTACTGTGAATTATTGAGCATGGACAACACGGTGCTATGGAAGTACTGTGGAGATTTAAAGAAAAATTATATTATACTATGTGTGCTCACTGTCATATTGTCTCTGCCCAATATTGTTTATATTCTTGTAGTTAGGACATATAAGCATTAAAAAAAAAAGGTGAAGTACTCAATCTCATAAGACACATTACAAGTGTCAAGAGTGGGACAACCATAGTGCCCAGGGAGGTGGAGGCAGGAGAAATTACTGTGGGGTCAAAAGAGATTGACTTGAGCTAGATATTGAATGATGGATTTAGAGGAGAGCAGAAGACAACTCTGCTTGTCTCCTGAAGAAGAGTGAGCATGATCTAAGAAGGGTATAGAAAGAGCTATCTTGGAGAATTTCTATTGGGGCGTAGAGGGAGAAAGGGTTAGAAAATCAAGCTGGAGCCAGATTATGAAACTGTAATATCAGCTTTAGAAGTCTGGGCTTCATTCGAATAACAGTGGTTCTGAGATTCCAGTATATACAAGGATCACCTGGGGGAGATAGGTGACTAGATAGATTTTAACTCCTGAGATTCTAATTCAATAAATTTGGAATGGTCCCAGAAAATTGCATTTGGTAAAAAGTTAGTCTCCCCAGGTGATTCCCGTACAGGTGGTCCAGTGGCATACTTTGAGACACTCTACCTGAAGACAAAAGATTAAGAATCTTTTCCTAATTGCAGTAACTCTTGCAAATTTTATGCCAATTTTCCATAAGCTTGAAAACACCTAACTGCTAGGCCCAGAGGTCTCTCCTCAGTCTTTGTGTTGTCCCATTTTTCTTCAGTATTTGGCACTGACTGTTTACACCTTGAAAACTATCTTGTTAACAATACATTTTCTGGTTCTCTCTGGCTCTTTGATCTCTATACTATCCTCTGGCCTCTCATATGTTGCCTCTTCTTTATGTTTTCTCAGGATTCTGACTTTGGTCCTCTACATTTCTCCCTTCATTTCATTCACTCCTAACGAGTAAGGAGAACCTTCATGCCAACCTCAGAAGTTTAGACTTTGTCCTGTAGATAAAAAATAGTTATAGAAGTTTCTAAACAGTGGAATATCATACAGAAAGGAATTTTCTAGAAACATTACCTTGGAGATGGTCTGCAAAAAAGGATTAGAGGTAGGAGAAATAGGAGGAAGGGAGAATAATTAGACTATCAAAATAAACAGACATTTAAAGTCATCATCAAAGTGTGGCTTCAGAATGAAAATGTTAGTTTTCTAATAGTTCTTCCCTTTCAGAAAGTAGTCTTACTTCAATAAATTAATAGATAAAGCACTTCTAGAAATACTAGTTTCACTATCATGTGAGTTTTTAAGAAATAACTATAATGTAACAAATCAGGTCCTCTGCAATGTTAATCATAGATAATAAAAGTTTGACATGTCATCATTCTAACACCAATGTGAGTTATCCTCCAAAACAAGTGGCATAGGATTCTATAGTATTTGATCCTTATATCTGATAAGCTTAGGTCTTTCATTATGGAGTCAATAAATCATTAATACAGATATTATTAATAAATGTCAATGCCTTCTTTTGACTTGAACAAATGAAGAAATGTAAAAGTGTTTGATTTACCTAGTATGAGTATATTCAAGATAAATTCATACTCATTGGTAGTCCATGTCTTATACACAGTATTTTATATAATTGAATCCATGAAGTTTGCCAAATGGACAGATAAAATAGCATTTAGGAATGATATTCTAAGTGCAGTAATTCAGACAGAGAAAGACAAATATCATATATCATTTATGTTATCTAAAAAAATGATACAAATTAACTTATTTACAAAACAGAAACAGACTCACAGACATAGAAAACAAATTTATGGTTACCAAAGGGGAAAGGGGAGGGAGGGACAAATTAGGAATTTGAGATTAATAGATACACACTACTATATATAAAATACACAAACAAGGTCCTACTGTATAGCACAGGAAACTATACTCAATATTTTGTAATAACCTATAAAGGGAAAAGAATCTGAAAAAGTATATATATATATATACTGAATCACTTTGCTGTACACCTGAAACTAACACAACATTGTAAATCAACTATACTTCAATTAAAAGAAAGGATACTCTAATTTAAACATTCTAGAATCTTTGAAAAACAGAGGCAGAAGGCACCAAAATGAGGTGTAACCCTACCGCCACCTAATTTAGTACATAAAACCATTTATTGGCTGTTCTTTCTCAAGTGATCCACACTGGGAGATGCTAAGCCTTTATGAAGATCAATTTTAACTCTCACTACAAGAAAAGTCAGGGGGATAGAAATTATTGCTCCCTAATGTGTGATCTTGGGAAAATTATTTAAGCATTTTCTTACTTTCCACAGCATTATCGTCATTATATACTGTGAAGATAAAATTAGGTATCTGTTGAAGGTTCTTTGAGCACCTTGGGCCAGGAGAGCTACAGAAAGCCAAGGTGTAGTTATTTTCATATCTACTATTTCTCTTGCCTTTTCCCTCGTTCTAGCCTCCTTGGAAATGAAACAAACTTGCCTGTCATCTTCTGTTTAATAACTCTTCATGTAGTTGAAATTGCTATTCTCCACAAGTACCTCAAAGCAAATTTCTTCTTAAGGAGAACTGCCTGAACTATAAAATAGCAATCTAGGGCTGTGAGTCAGCATTTCACCCACACACATCAAAATGATTTAAAATAGGTAACACATAATCTTTTTGAAAGACATATAAACCTCCTTGGAGAAGCTTTGAGAAAACTGGAGTTTGAAAGTTTATGAATAGTTTATTACATTTCAATAAGTGTATTGCAAATCAATAAAGCAAAAGTTAAGGACAAATGAGCTCACTACCAAGTCAGTTATTGATCCTTAAGTTCCAAAATAGAATAGTACAGGAAGGATATAGAGAAAATAGGACTTTTTGTGATAACAGAAACTTTAAGTATCTTAGGAACATAAACCTAAAGAAATTATAAGACACAAAGAATTTTCAACAGCTACTTAAGATGTTTCTTCAAGTCAATTTTTTCATTTTTTTGATAATTAGAAACACTATTTCATTTTCACTCTTTAAAATATTAAATCAAGTCAAAGGAGTTTGTAAAAAATGAATACTACCTTTTATTGATTCATTTATTCTTTCAATTTCTTGTATATCTTCCTCTCTTGGCTTTGAAAAGTCTACCTTATTAGATGTTTATCTTATATGACTGTCTTAGCTTGGGCTGTTAGAACAAAATACCATAGACTTATGGTGGCTCAAACAACAGAAATTTATTTTCTTATAGCTCTGGAGGCTAGAAGTTCAAGATCAGCGTGCCAGCATGGTTTCTGGTAAGGGTTCTCTTCCTGGCTTGTAAATGGCCCCCTTCTCACTGCATTCTCACACGGTGGGCAGAGAAAGGGTGAGCAAGCTCTCTGGTGTTTCTTCTTATGAGGACACTAATCCCATCATAAGGGCCCCACTCTCATGCTCTATCAACCCTGATTACCTTCCAAAGGCCCCATCTGCAAATACCATCACATTGCGGGACTTCAACATATGAATTTTGGGGTGGGGTGAGGACACAAAAATACACTAATAGAAAAAATGTTACTGGCTCCAAATCATTAAGTCGATAAAATGGAAATGAACAAGTCAACCTGTTTTCAAATAATTCCAGTAGAAAGCTTTCCTTTTTATTCCTTTTATTCCTTTTATAGCAATCTAAACCAACAAGAAAGGAACTTCCTAAAAAAATTTATGAACATTAATTTAATGAAACAGTAACTTTTAAAAACCAAAGACAGAAAATGCAACACACATTGTTTTGGTAAAAAACTGAGAAACGGAATAATAAGCCATTAGTATATTAAATAAAAACAACTTTTAGTCCCCCATACCTTATTGCTATATCAACTAAAGATTCTTAAAATAATTTAAAGCACTTGGATGTCCTTGGAAAATAATATTAAAATGCACAATAACACTTCTGTATTACATTTTCATAGATATTATTAGAAGGAATAGTAAATTGCATATTCTTTCATTCAAAATATGGAAATCTGAAATACTAAAACAAAATTGACTAAATTATAATCATAACACAAATAGTGATTTTTACTACATATTACATACATTTGAGGATATAAGAAACATTTTTCTTGATTGCACAAAATGGTTAATTGCAGAATGCTTAAATACAGCTCTCTAAGAACATTTCCATGTTCTTATCAATGACCATAAAGCGAATACAAGGCATTTTTCAAAATTTTGAGTGTGAGTTTAGGGGAAAGCAGGATGGAAGGTGACTGAGATCCAGAGTTTAGGTGACGTGGCAGGTCGTCCAATTAGCAGGCTGCAGAGTTATGGATGGGACCCAGGATTTTCTTGTCTAAACTGCTGCAGATTAGTATACTCAAGCAGAAGGGGAAGAGAATCTAATTACAACTGTAGAAAATTTAATTTTTCAAAACTCAATTAGGTGTGTGTATGGTCCATTGGTGTCGAGCTTTAACACCTGCCTGTTGCCGTAAGTGCCATGTTCCACCACAACCCCAGCTTCGGCACACTTGCTGTTAGCAGCTAATTCTTTTTTACAGAGAGTCACAAATTGGGAATAAAGTTCTAACCCCTCTTCTTTTCCAGAGTTAGAGTGATACTGCATGCTTCTTCCTTTTACTCTCCCCCCAAGGGTGGCTTGAGGGATGATAAGAATGTTGCCAGGTAGATCCAATACAGAGACATGCTTGCCATTTTCTGTTTCACTTAATTTCACATTTAACAGTGTATTAACTGGGTAGGGAAGAAAGGAGAACATTTTGAGGTAGAAAACCAACAATCTTCTAGTCAGCAAACCTCATGTTCAAAATCCAGTTTGTCAGCTCATGTTTTTAACCCAAAGTTTCTATTTAGATTTTAAAAACTGCTTCAGTAAGCTAAATGATCTAAGCATGAAAAACAAGGAAAATTTCATGCAGAAAATGGCATGATGTTTTAAATCTGACTTGGCAGTTAGGATCTCCTAACAATAAGATCATCCAGAAAGGACTAAAGAATTAACTGTATACTGGAACTTCAAGATATTGTTGCCCTGGGGGATACATGAAAAGATTTTGCCTTTTTGTTCCTTTTTATATTTCAAAACAAATCCCACTGGAAAAAAAACGTGACAGATCCTCCACACACCTACTCTACTTTGTAACAAAGAACATTAAATAAAAACCTTAGTGCATTTATTATTTTAAACTTAGTTGCCTAGAGTTCTAAGCTGAGACAAAGGTTCCAGGTTCAATCCCGTTATAAACTAGCTGATTTTGCAGTTTTATAACCTCGAAGACATTACTAACATAGACTAATCATTTTACAAACATCACCAGTGCGAGAAGGATAAAGGTGAAAGTGAGAATCATCAGAAATTTCATTGTCAACTGGGAAAGTAAATCCAAAGGTATAGAGTTACTGGCATTATCTTCATATACATACAGGAAAATATTGTATTATTATTTTTATGGCATTTATGCAAGTATACTCATAGCTAATAAGAAGTGTCAAAACAACCATAAATATCCATGTGTAGCTAAAAAATCTAAACTTAGAAAACCTTTACATTTCAACATTAGCCATTTTCAAAACAATAAGCAAAAGAAATGCTTAATATAAACACCCTTAGGGTCTTCCTACCTCTATAAAGGGTATAGATAACTTCTGCTTGTAAAGAATAGTCCTGAGAGGACACAAACGGTAAAAGAACTATTGAAACCTCACACTCCTGTGTGAATAATCAGGCTTGAAAAGGTATGCTTTCTGGTGGGGTAGTCAATGGTTTCAACTATTAGAGAGCCTGTAGTAAATATTAGCAAGGATTCAGTACAGTGGCCCCACTCTACAAATCAAGGAACTAATCTGGTGAAAACGTGCCAAGGTGAACACCCAAATGAATTCCTAAGCTCTGCATTAAGCACTATCAGTTTTCATTTAACTAATGCCTATTTTAAGATACCTCTAGGGACTTCCCTGCTGGCACAGTGGTTAAGAATCTGCCTGTCAATGCAAGGGACATGGGTTCAATCCCTGGTCTGGGAAGATCCCACATGCCGCAGAGCAACTAAGCCCAAGCGCCACAACTACTGAGCCTCCGCTCTAGAGCCAGCGAGTCACAACTACTGAGCCCATGTGCCACAACTACTGAAGCCCGCACGCCTAGAACATCTGCAACAAGAGAAGCCACTGCAGTGAGAAGCCTGCGCACCGCAACGAAGAGTAGCTCCCGCTCGCCACAATTAGAGAAAGCCCGTGCGTAGCAATGAAGACCCAACACAACCAAAAATAAATAAATAAATAAAATACCTCTAATTTTCTCTATTACAAATAGGACTTTGCTATATAGCCTTCAGTCCTATTGATTGCTTCTAAGAAAACTATAATTCTCTGGAGCATTTCATTCCATGGAAATCACTATCCAGCTATCCAGGCCTCAGGCTAGTGACAGACTAAGGAGGCAGTTTTGAAATAACAGGCCAGAGAGGTAAGTATAATTTATTATACTTGCACACACTTCCCTCTACTGGATCTGAGAATTCAATTAATGCTGTTGGTCTACAAATATCAGTATGTAGAAGTAAATATAATACAAACACAAATGTCAGTAAGTAGAATTAAAATGAGACAATGAATTAATGGCATCTTGGAAACTCAAAGATCCTAAGACAGGTTATCGACCAAATATCTCTAATGATGTATATGGGAAGTTAAGCTTTGACAGGGCCCTGGATCTCTGTCCAATTATACCGAAGATGAATTGAGGAAGATTCTGCACATCTATACATTAGCCATGCTATTTCAGACTTTATGGATATAACTGGCTGTTATGTTCCCAAGGGCTACATGATTTGATTGGAAAGATCTGAATCCATGTAATAAGTATGAGGTCAGGTTTAAGAGAATCCCATCACACCGGCTTACTTTGCCTCCTGGAACAGAGGGAAGTACAAGCTACTACTATCAATAATAGATGGACTTATTTTGCTTATAACTCACACCAGTAGAATGTGATTCTTAGAGACACAGTTCTTTACTGAGAATCATGATATATAAAAGCTTTGTGTTAGACTATCCACTGGAAGAGTTAAGGTGGACTTCCTCTGTGTTTTTATTTGGCCACAATTTGGCCAAAAATGCTCTTCCTGTTTTTGAAGATTTCTACTATATACTTTTCATGGTCAAGAAAGCTTTAATTCAAGGCAAAAACAGACAGAATGTCCAATATCCAAGCATTAATTCCTGGCAATAACCCTCTGTAACAGGAGACCTCATTTCATTTTCTCTTTAAACCCTTTAAAGCTCCCTATTATCCTTCAGATTCAAATTTCAAACTATTACAGTTACTGGCTTTCCATCCTCACCTATTGCAGTCCCTTCTCAAGTCTAGTTTTCATCCTCTGACAAAGTTGTTAAACATGTTTGATGTCTCAGCATAAAATCCCCTCTAGAAGCTTTAGCCCTTTGTCCAAGCTGTTCCTCACTGGGCTATTTACGCTTGAGTTCCACTACTTAAAGCTCTTCTAGGTTAACTTCCGCCTACTTCAACTACCCATCTGTATAATTTATATTTATTAATCCAACTAATGGGTACTGCCTTTACTAATGAAGAGAATATAACCTGTCCCCAACCTTAGGGACAGCTTGACTATTTCAGGCTTCTTTTTTTGTACATAATTATTCTATCAAATACTGTCTTGAGATAGTATATGATTTGATTTGGTATATCTGAACCTATGTAATTATCACAAGGAATGTGCAGTGATAAAGACTATCGAGGACACTGGAAAGCTGCAGGCAGGTAAATTATTGTTCAGAGATGCCTGAACACTGACTCTTTCTCTGCCCGCAGAGGAGGTGTGGCTGTGATGACACTGAGCTTGGTTTAATAATCATATTTATACACGTTTCCTACAAAGAAGTGCATAAATGGTTAATGTAAAGTCTTCTATAATAATAATATAAGCCTGATCTGCACAGATTTGATGGGAACCACATCTTGTACATACAGTGTCACCTCTATGCCCCTGTTAGGGACTCTGAGAGATAAGGAAACTATATTAAGAAATGCAGCATCTATTTCTCCCTATGTGGCCACCCTGCTTCCAACAAGTTTCTGTATCCTCGGCTGAATCTCAGTGTGTTGTCTGTGTGTGTATGTGTGTGTGTGTACACTCTTCTAAACCAATCTATGGACGATCTGAAATGCTGCAGATATTTTAAAAGAATTCTACCACACTTGCTTACATTAAGCTTTGGAAAAGGCAAATAGCTAAAGTCAACAACAGTACACAGAGTTAAGTCATTTATAACTTACATACCAGTACAATTTAAGATTGTGCTTTTTGCCCCTTCTGATTGATCTATCTATTGCTAGTCACTCTCACTCTTAAAAAAGAAACATCAAACACATACCCATTTTGGGAAGAAGCTCTTTATCAGCTCCCTTGAAAAAGCACACATAGATCACTAATCCTCTCTGGACCTATGAGAAACCACAATAAATTCAGATTAGAAAGAAGCGTCTATATACAGAGGTAAATGAATAAAATTTCACAACTTTTATAGATAAAAGGTTAAATGCAAAAGAAGAGGAATAACTTTTTATAATAGACTTAATTTCTTAAATATGTGAGAAAATAAAATCTTTTTCAATATTCAGTCACCTCAGTAATCATTTCTTTCAAAAATTAAGTTTAAAATACAGCCAAGATTAGTAAAGACCCCAAGTTATACCTTCAAACATTTACTTCTTTTTTTTAAAAATTTATTTATTTATTTTTGGTTGCGTTGGATCTTCGTTGCTGCACGTGGGCTTTCTCTAGTTGCAGTGAGCGGGAGCTACTCTTCATTGCGGTGCGCGGGCTTCTCATTGCGGTGGCTTCTCTTGTTGTGAAGCACGGGCTCTAGGCGTGTGGGCTGCAGCAGTTGTGGCACGTGGGCTCAATAGTTGTGGCTTGCAGGGTCTAGAGCGCAGGATCAGTAGTTGTGGCGCATGGGCTTAGTTGCTCCGTGGCATGTGGGATCTTCCCGGACCGGGGCTCAAACCCGTGTCCCCTGTATTGGCAGGCGGATTCTTAACCACTGCGTCACCAGGGAAGTCCCCAAACATGTACTTCTGATCAAAATCATTAGGACTATGAACTAGTCTCTTCCTAAGTATGGCTGACAGACTTATAAATATTTAGTTTGCAGGGGCCCATTTATTCAACACCAAATGAATTCACATTATATCAGATATGGCTGATGTATAAACAACACTGTAACTGATATGTCTTTTGACATCATCATTCTTTGTTCCTCCTAATCCGTTTACTTATAGATAATGAAAATAAGGGTCTGATTCTATTTCAATAAACTCCAAGAAACTGCTGTCCAATTATTTTTTGTTATTTTTGTTAATACATTAAATACACAGTGATTAAACCTTGGAAACTGCATTCATATTAAGTTCTACATCAAGAGGTTGTCTGTTATCAGGAATATAAGCTTATTTATTTTATATAATGACTTGGATAGTTCTTTATTAGCTCTTGTAGGATAGAGACTATATGGAAGAGGCACTTGACAAATGACTTTGATTTTGCTGCAGAGTGAATCATTAAATTTTTTATTAGATTAACCTTCTGAGTCCAACAGCTATTACAAAGATTGAGTTAATATCTGTAAAGTGCTTAGAACAGTGCCTGGTTCATAGTAAGAGCGATACAAGTGTGTATTAAGTGACTATGTAAAAAGAAATTTAAGGACTGAAACACAATTTATTTTACATCTTAACTCCCAAAGCACTTTACAGACTGTTTTGTACATGATAGGGACTCTGTTGACTGCATTTAAGTTCTACTGTGTATTACAGGCTCTATGTGTTATCTAAATACTCTTCTAAATAAATATAAATGCAGCTCTGCACTCACACCTGATTTACCTGGATAAGACATAACCTTTTATAAGTGTAATTGTGCTCTTGGACAAACAAGTGCCTCCAGGGCACACCCATCAGTAAGGAGGTGGCAGGTTGAATAATACAGATATCTGCACCACTGTCACAGCTCTCTACACTGGGATTGTTTCAGCACAGGCCAAAATTTCTCAAGCATATTCATATTTGGACACATGCAATGTCAGAATTAAGTAATTGCAGGAATGAACACCTGCTGGGACTTCCCTGGTGGGCCAGTGGTTAAGACTCCACCCTTCCATTGCAGGGGTTAGATCCCTGGTCAGGGAACTAAGATCCCACATGCAGCATGACTTGGCCAAAAACAAACAAACAAACAAAAAACACTAGTTCTTTCCTTCTACTCACCACACTACCTCTTCATTAAGGTATTTTCTTTTAGTTTATTCCATCAATAGCTCTTAAGTTGTGACCTACAAATTCCCCTCCTCAAGTCAGAATCACCTTCCTTGTAGCTTCTTTTGGTATAAATAGAACATTTCAAATATATAGGATAGTACACATAATTCTCACTGTAGGTTAAAAATGTTCACCTCCCAGGAAGAAAAACATTAGCCTGTGACAGCAAAGGTCTAAATGAATGAAACCAAGAACACGCAAAGTAACCTTCAAATCAAAAAGTAACCTTCAAAACAATTAAAAATGTTTTTTTAAAAAAATTAGAACGTTTAGTAATAGAATAGCGGATGCTTGAGAAAGAGGAAAGAATTTACTCTTTCACTATCTAATTACTCGTCAGCTCTTTATGCTAATTTAGCCATGTGTGGGAGTGGAAGAGAAAGCTTTAAAATAGCTTTTAAAGTTAATAAACACACTGATAGTTTGGAAGGCTGCAATAAACTATCCGTGATTTTGCACAAGGAGATGTGACATGAAGAATATAAAAAGATAAAGAAGCATGGAAGAAATCTAAATGATTAATAGTTTGGGATTTATAGTCCCATGAAGCAAGTATAAAAATAGGCAATTCTTTGGACAGTATGGCAAAAATAATAAAATCTCAAAACAGGGAAGAGAAATTTTTAACAGACCATAACAAAAGTAAGAAATAAGAAATGAATTTTTGAGAAAGAAAAAGGGAGGGCAAAAATATAGGACTGTTTATGCTTAAAAGTATTTCCAAATTACCAGGGAGTAACAGATAGTGATTTAAGAATAGTCACCCACATATAGTTCATGGGTAGTATTTAAAATAATAACTAGGATTGTGTTAAGGAGTGCTAGATTTGGGACGGAATTCAGCAGATGAATGAATGAAATGCTTCTACATTAAAGTTTCTGAGTACCTCCACTAGTTTTATTTATTATTATTACACATTTTTTTCCTTCATTTCAACTTACTCCAAAAAATAAGTCAGGGGCCTTAAAGAAAATTTTGTTTTTGCATGGAATTTTGCATATGGGCAGGCTCTTCTAAAAAGGCAAATATTCAAGCAGAAGGATGTCATATTGGTGTAAATGTTTTAAATTCTTTGCCAGACGCGCAGGCTCAGTAGCTGTGGCTCACGGGCTTAGTTGCTCCGCGGCATGTGGGATCCTCCCAGACCAGGGCTCGAACCCGTGTCCCCTGCATTGGCAGGCAGATTCTCAACCACTGCGCCACCAGGGAAGCCCCAGGAAGTGTGTTTGATAACAATGCAACATTATTATAAAAGTAGTCGTTTTTGTTCCTAGTGGGAAATAAGTCAAGTTTTTTAAAGTTTCTTTAAAAAAGAACTGCTTCATGGGCAATCTCACGTCTGTGCTAACACCTAGCTGCAGTCAACCTAAGAGGGAATTCGACGGGATCCGGAGCACAAGTCAAAACAGATCTTGAACGCTTGCAACAAATCTAACCTAGAAGCTCGAACCAGATCAGGACAAGTCACCAGCAGCCCGAGCATCGCGCAGGGCGTGGCAAGGCTTTTTGCTCTTTTGAAGCAAGAAGTCTGAGCTACTAGGCCTAAAGTCCACCGAGCTCAGGTAGGCAAACGGTGAGAGGAAGCTCCCAATGCCCGGAGTGCCAAGCAGGGGACACCCTCTTCCTCTCGGAAAATAAGTCCGAGGGAGAACGGGCCGGGGCCGGTGGTGCAGGACTGAGGAGAGAGGCGACGCCAGGCAGGAACTGAGGGCAGCGTTGGGCGGACCAGCCGTGAGTCCCGCCCCGCCCACAACACGTGCCAGGCGCCAAGCGACCGGCTCGGAGGGAGACGCGGGGGCAAAAATCACCGAGACAGCGCGGTAAGAACCGCCCCTGCGCGCCACAGGATAACCGGAGCTGCGGGGCCGACATTACCTCCACCCACTGGGCCGCGGCGTCCCCTTCGGCGGGGCGTACTTGCAGCCGGGCGTGCAGGCACTGCTGCAGGAGGGCCCGGGCCTGAGGTGGCCGGCCACTTTCAGCCATGGCTCAAGCCCGCGCGGATATCCCCCAGGTTCCGGCCACGCGCCGCACAGGCCCGCCCCCGGCGCTCAGGGAGCATTGGGCGGGGCGCGACGCGGCGGAGGGACGTGCTGGTCGCCCGTGGCTACGCCTCCAGAGGGGCGGGGCCTCTGGCTGGCTCTCCGGTGGCCCGGATGTGCGGCCTTCAAAGACTTGTAGGTACTAACCCTTACCCCAACCTACGTACAACTCGGTAGAAGGCGCTCAGTGTATGCTTTTAAGGGAGTGAAAAGACCCAGTGGTTCTCTTCCCTACATACCTTTTAAAGAGACATTTTTCAGCTCAGAAAGTTTACAGACGTTGAAAAATTTTTAATCTGCGTAAGTCCATATTATGCCCATTATGAAGATAGGTAAATAGAATGAGTCAATTGAATCACAAAACAAGCGGAGGTGGAACTGAAAGCTATAAATCTTTCAAAAAAATCTCCTTACCCCAAACAATAAAACAACGCTGCCTCCTCTATCAGGAATGCTATAAATCATTCTGTTCTCGCAGTTGTGGAAAGGTATTGGTAGGCTATGTGAATACGTATTTGGAGATCAATCTTTTAGGGAATATCCTTGCTAAAAATATTCTTATCCAAGAAAGTGTTTGATTTTAATAAATTTTCGAACACGCTACTAATTCAAAAATAAAATGACATAGTCTGATGCACATAATGATACTGAATTCTATGGTGTTTCCTGTAAGTACATATTAGAATGTAAATAAAATTAAACAAGGGCTTGATTTTCTTTCCCACATAACGTATTCCTTGAACCTGCATCAGATTAGCATTATTTTTCTATGGGCTTGGAGGGTTTAGATGAAGAATAATAGTGTTACCCTGACTGCATTACCCAGGTCATTGATTTGGGCTCGGTTGGCACAATATGCCTATACATCCTGGTCTCTGTTTCAGAAGATGACATCACTGACAGTGTTGCTATCCATACAAAGTAGTGTAACTGAAGAAAATAATCCATGTGCAATGAACGGTCCTTTCTACACAGAATTGAAGCTGCCTGTTTGCTGGTTATCTTGCAGGCTGCCTCTCACTTTTTGTAAAAACAGAAAGCAGAATCTCACATTATCTCTGATTGAGGCATTGTAGGGGTTCCTACATTTGTTGACATTTGTCTGCAAAGCACAGACAAATTGCATTGTCTGCACCTTTATGTCTCTTTTCTCTTTCACTCCCAGACTCAAGTTTTACAGGCTTGAAGGAACTTTGACATAGAGGGCCCTTAGCCTTCGCCCAGAATAAGAGAGGACTTCATGTCCGTTTGTATATGGGTGTAGGAGATAGGGAGCTCCCTTGAAAATAGTCTGTGGTTCCCAGAAATTTTTCCACAGTGAAGGGACTTTAGCAAATTGAGAAATCCTTCCTGTGAATAGATGGAGTCTGGTTGGTAATTGTTAGCCTCTCAAAAAACACCGATTACTTTAAATCTTCCTGTTAAGTGAGGATCTTATTCTTTCTTTCTACCTGCAGAGGGCAGTAGAGAATAGGCACCAAAGAGAAAGTAGTTACTTTCTGTATTTTATTTATTTTTTTGAACATCTAGTTTCATTCCACAAAGAATTTAAGAAGATCAGCCATACCTGCAATAAAACAGTAAAATGTGAATAAAAATAAAGCATAAGGAGTAAAGAAAATGGAATTATGTCAGTCGGAATGTGGGAAATTGAAAACAAATAGACAAGACAGTGGTTCTTGACTGGAGTGCTGAGATGATAACGTAGCAAAGTTTTCACAGATATATAACTTCAATTTTTGTTATAAAACAGTTATGTTCATCACATGTAATGTTGACGTGGAGCATGTTGTACAATTTCCTTTAAGTTAGATGTAAGAGGCAAAGCACAACATTAAGTTGGCTCTAGAGGAAGAATATTCACTGGAACATAAGAGAGCTTTGCCTTGTGAGTATACAAGAAATGACTGTCTGGGCAAGAATAGTTCTCAAACAGCTACAGTGCTGAAAAGACCATGCAGCTAGTGCATTAGTTGTGAATGCATTCTAGGCCCTCTGAGATGCTATAATAATTTAGAGTTATTTTAAGTTGTTTAATTCATTCAAGTTGGCTGCCCCAAATTTTAACACTGAGAACCACTTCTGAAAGATCCTTTGCAGCTGCTAGTAAGCTTCCTAATTGTAAAGAGGAAAAGAAAGAAAAATGAACTGTTTCGTAATCTGTTTCATAGACTAAGAAATCTGTTTCTTGGACTAAGCAGAGCTTTTCCTAAGATTTAGCTCTAGAATGAACCTCTTTTTTTTTTTTTTTTTAATAGTCTCCCTGGGCTTCCTCATCTCTGTTCTATTCTGTTGTCAGGGAAAGTTTTTAATATATATATATATATTTTTTTTAATTATTTAATTATTTATTTATTTTTGGCTGTGTTGGGTCTTCGTTTCTGTGCGAGGGCTTTCTCCAGTTGCGGCAAGCGGAGGCCACTCTTCATTGCGGTGCGCGGGCCTCTCACTATCGCGGCCTCTCTTGTTGCGGAGAACAGGCTCCAGACGCACAGGCTCAGTAATTGTGGCTCACAGGCCTAGTTGCTCCGCGGCATGTGGGATCCTCCCGGACCAGGGCTCGAACTCGTGTCCCCTGCATTGGCAGGCAGACTCTCAACCACTGCGCCACCAGGGAAGTCCTAGAATGAGCCTCTTGCCCGAGGCTTTACTTGGAGGTATGTTAATCAGTAGAAATGCAACAGGAAGACATAGAGGTTTCATTTCAGGGAAGGCTTGGAAGAAATCTAGCCCCCTACTTCAAAGTTTAGAGAGGTTTTTTTTTTGTTTTTTTTTCCTCAGTGCCTAGGGAGGTGATCAGTTTCTGAGAAATTAGTTCATACTAACTAAGTTGCCCATGAATTGGGATAGAACCAGAATACTAATTTATTCATTTGTAGTAAGAAATATTGCTGTGACATGGAGTGGAAATTCTCACCTAAGGCATGATCAACACGTTTTCCCCTGTGGTCAAGCAGGGTATACTAGATTATATTCAGAAGTCTCTTTATCAATTTACTATGAGAGACAGTCACTCTTCTACCAGGGTATCTGAAACCGAGGTGTGAAAGACCCAGGTGAATTCGGGCTTCAAGACACTTGGCGCACCTGGCGGCCTCTGAGACAGTGGTGGCAGGGCCCGCGGCTCTGGCCTGGGGCGCCCAGGCTGGGAGGGGAGGCCCGTGGGGTCCCCCTCCCCCGAGGCCGCTGAGGGGCAGCTGGCCGGGGAGCTCGTCCCTCCGTGGGTGAGCGAGATGTCCCGGGCCGTGTGGACCAACAGCCTGTGCCCGGCGCGCGGCGGCGGCAAGATCCTGCCCAACAGCCCGGTGCTCAACACGCACCTGGTCAAGAGCCACCACCTGCAGGATGGCATAGAGAATCCAACAATAGGAAAAGATCTGAAAACTGTCCTGAAATTCTACTGTTGTCCAATTGAAGGATGCCCGAGAGGCCCTGACAGACCATGTTCTCAATTTTCTCTCAGAAAACAGCACTTTATGAAAATGCATGCGGAAAAGCAGCACAAACATAGTTAAGTGCAGCAATTAGTATGGCACTGAGTGGGACTTGAAAACACATCCAGAGGATTGTGGCAAGACCTTCCAGTGCACGTGTGGCTGTCCCTATGCCAGAAGGACTGCCTTACAGTCCCACATCTACCGAACTGGCCATGCGATCCCTGCAGAACACAGGGATCCACCTAGTAAGAAAAGGAAAATGGAAAAGTGCCTGCACAACCAGAAGTTGTCCAGTAAGACCATTGAATCACTGAGCAACCAATCAACCCCAAGACCAGATGCTCAAGAACTAGAAACTTCAGAAATAAAGCTAGTGGCTTCTTTTGAAGACTCTTGCAGCTTTAATGCCAGAAAGCAGACTCTTCCAACACGTCCAAGGTGTCCTCAGAAGTTGCTTTTACCAAAGCCTGAAGTGCCTGTCTTTGTGCCTACAGCAGAATCCTCAGCCCAGCCTGTGGTGTTGGGTGTCAATCATCAGGGCTCTGTCCCCCCGGTTCTGTGCACTTACTGCCCTTGTCCATAGGAACCCTGATCCTCGGCCTAGATTCAGAGGCTTGCTCTCTCAAGGAGAGCCTCCCTCTTTCAAAAATTGTAAATTCTGTTGCTGTGGAGCCAATTAGCACAGGTGTTCAAGTGAACTTGGGTAAAAGTCCATCTAACTCTTTACAAGAACTAGGGAACACATATCAAGAAAACAGCATTTCTTCAATCAATGTACAGGCAGACCTGTCTTACACCACACAACACTTTTTACTGTCTGCACAGTGGGCTAGCCCTGATTCCTCTGTATCACCTTGTTCTTAAACTGATTTGACATTTGGTTCTCAAGTTTCCCTTCCCATTAGTGTTCATACTCAAACTTTTTGGCCCAGTTCTAAGGTAATCTCATCTATAGCTGCTCAGACTGATGTATTTATAGATCCCAGTTTCCTGTCAGGTGGGATCTCTTTTGAGAGAAACTCAAACCAGTGGAATGCGAAGTCCAACAGATGATCGAGTACAGATAGACCAAGCTGTAATGTGTGGGGACATTTTTGAGAGTGTCCATTCATCATATGATGTTTCTACAGACAAATTATAAGCAGCAGCTTAGTAGCAGAGACTGTAACTCATGGCTTGTTACCTCAGAACCACCCTAGAACTTTAAATCAAGATATTGAGAAATCTGAACCACTCATGAACTTCATTCAGCACACAGAATAGTACACTTTCTTCACAGAACATGACAGATAATCGGACCTGAACCAGGGATTTATTAAGTGATCTAGAAAACATCTTGTCAAGTAATCTGCCTGGTCAGACACTGGACAACTGTAGTCTTCGTCTGACACAAATACTGGACCTGACACCCAGCTCCCATCTGGCCCAACCCAGAATCCTGCAGTTGATTTTGATATTGAAGAGTTCTTTTTGGCCTCAAATATCCAGACTCAAACTGAAAAGAGTGAACTTGGTCCCATAACCACTGAGCCAGTCTTGGAATCGCTGGACATAGAGACCCAAATTGACTTCTTACTTGCAGACACCTCTGCCCAGTCCTACAGTTGGAGAGGAAATTCTAACTTCTTAGGCCTTGAAATGTTTGACACGCAGACACAGAGGGACTTGAACTTCTTTTTAGACAGTAGCCCTCATCTGCCTCTGGGAAGTGTTCTGAAACACTCCAGCTTTTCCATGAGTATTGATTCATCTGACACAGAGACCCAAACTGAAAGAATCTCTGCTGCTAAACACCTACCTGCTCTAGAAAGCAAAGGTCAGTTAAGCAGTGCAGAAACACAGACCATGAATTCTGGCTTTGAAACTTTGGGGAGCTTATTCTTCAACAGCAATGAAACTCAGACAGCAATGGATGACTTTCCTCTGGCGGATTCTGCCTGGAACAAAATGGAAACTCAATTCAACTGTTGGAACCCAGTTGTGTGCCGAACTACACCCAGTCTCCAACTTCTGAAAGTGGAGTTCACATGGGGGATGGCATTTACGGTTCCCTTCTGGATTTAGAAGATGGAGAATGGGGACAACAGTATTAACTCTATTGAATGTAGTTGATGATACAGTTACTTCGATTCTTTGAGGTTCTTTGCCTTTTGCACTTATAAACATGAAATTTGTGTAAAAACTTATGAGTGTATTATAAAGTGTAAGATGTTAATCTAAAAAAGTGATTGTGTTTTGTGTTGCCCACATTTGCCCTTTCAGTGTAGACTTCCCTTCTTTTAAAAAAAAATGTATTTCACACCTTTAAAACCCATCTAGCCATTTAGCTGAAGCAAGCTCTCCAGGACTAGTGTACAAACTTTTCAAATTTTTGAAACATTTTAGTTGACATATGACTTACTTAAATTGCACCTAAAATACTTTTGCCAGTGCTTGTTAGAAATTCCTGTTTCCTAATAATGTCTAAAGAAGTCTGATGATGCACCATCAGATTTAAACACCATCATCTTCATCTGCTTTGACATCTTACTTTTTCCTTATTTGAAGACACAAAGGAAAACTACAGCTGTCTTTAGCTTTTGAGACAATTTTCATATAGTCAATGCCATCCCTCCTCTACGTGAACTCTTACTGATACCAGCGTAAGTGTATAGTACTTTCCTCACAAGACGTGTTGCTGTAAAATTCTTGCTTAAAGAAGTAGCAGCAAGCACTTAGTGTAAATAGCGATCGTTTCAGTCTAAGTGACAGTAAGTTGCCCCAACTATGGAAACGCTGGGCTGTGGAATCATGCCTATTAGCTCATACTGGAATGTGTCCTGTGAGCATCCCCCCTACTCCCTACAAAAGGCCAGGGCGGTGCTCCAGATCTCCTCCTCAAAGCGCACCCACCAGCTGAGTCCAAGTTTTGTCACTCTAATTGTTAAAAAAAATAAAGTAAGGAGAAAAGGAAATTCCCCACTAAATTTCAATACTTTGCATAAGTTTGATAGGGCAAGAGTGCATCAACAGCTATTTTAAAGTGAATCTTTTCATCCACCTCTCATTTTTTCCTTGAATGAGGAAACACATTGGTCCAGCAAGGATAGTATCTGTGCCTTGAGGATAACAATTACAGAATAGATCCATCTAAGATATGGTATTCTGCATTTTGTTGCTTTGTTTAGAGAGGATAGTACCAGTCTTCAAAGGAAGTGAGGTGACGACTGATTGCTTCAATAATCAAGAACATCTATGTTTTGAGATGGGTCTGTGGTCAAGTATGCTTTTGAGGTTTTCTATATTTAGGAGGTCCTGAGTTCTTGATTGCTGGCCGAATTTCAAGCAAGTAAAAATCAGTGCAGTCTGTAAATTTTTCTAAGTTTACCCCAAAAAATACTCTGTTCCTTCTGTGGCACATGCTTATGCTGCTGAAGGCTAAATCCTCAAAATAAAACCTAAGGAGGGGACTAATTCATTAAAGTATAATAAATCAGTGGTTTGCTACTAATTGCTATCCCGTAGAAGAATTGTTGGTAGTGGATAAATAATACATCCTAGGCAGATGAACTCAGCCTAGTAGATAAAAGTTTGCTTTGGTTACGGTTGCCTATGAATATGGGTTTCAAAACAAACATAAAGCCTTAACTTAGAATTTCATTATGTTTTAGAGTCGTCACTGCCTTAATGTTCAAACATCTATTTAAGTTCTCCTAGTAAGGAGAAATGCATGTTTGATTATGGCTTTTTGTAAATATATATGCAGTGATCTATGGCTTTAAAAAAATTTTGTGTTTCTGTGACAATGTTTGTTAATCCAGCCAATTGAGTTATTTACAGAAAATTGAGGATGCAGTAGTTCTTCATGTACAAGTAAGAACTGTTTCCCCCCAAAAAGCTGAACCTCAGCGATCGAAGAGAAGTGAGAATTCTCAAAAAAAAAAAAAGACACTTGGGGCTTTCCTGGTGGTCCAGTGGTTAAGACTCCACCTTCCACTGCAAGGGGCGTGGGTTCGATCCTTGGTCAGGGAAGTTCCACATGCTGGAAGGTGTGGCCAAAAAAAAAAAGACACTTGGCACATGCATTAAGACTGTGAGGAAAAAGGAAACATACACATTTAAATAAGAGTCTGAAATAAAGACTCCAAGGGCAAATGCTCCAACCATAATCATATATTGGTATTTTGTCATGGAGCCTCTTCTTACATAGGCAGAAACTGATGCCATGGTGTTAATCCTGTTGAAGCCCCTCCAATACAAAAATATGAGGCCTGGGAAAATGATAGTTCCCACCTAAGAGTTGTGTCCCTTCTTAACACAAATAGTTTGTACAACCAGGTAGGAAATGGAATTGAATTTGGACCTTGATATTGACTGTTCTTTTGTTCAACTTGCTTTTTTAGATTCTTATTTTATTACTGTACCATTTGCTGGTGTGTTGCCTAGGTAACATAACAAAGCAAGTGCTTTTAACTGTAAGGCAATGATGCATATCTTTGGCAGTCTGTAGGGTTTCCCCAGGGCAGGCTGATAAATTATCTTGATCTTTGGGTTATTTTTCAGTTCATAGTGTTGTGATAACTTGGCAAAGCATTGCATAACCTTTTGAATATTTGTGTACTTCTGTTAGCTGTTTTGTCAAGTCAGGCCAGCCTGTTGTAAGGGCTTTTAAAAATAATTTTGACACTTGCATCCTTTGTAGAAAAAAATTGTGAAAGATTTTGAAATGGGCAAAAGAGATTTCTAGATATCTTTTTAACAGAATGCTGAAACCTGTGGGATTTACCTGGTCCTATAGGGCTATACAGGGTTTGTCTTTGACTAGACTATCTTACAACTCTGTAGAGATAAAAGTTAACTCTTTGAACACTGATACTGTCTATAAAAATGTAAAATTTGATTATTACTCTGTGGGTATTGACCGGTTTTGCCAGTTTTGCATCCATTTGTGAATTCATTTCAGCATTCCTTACCTGACTAAAAGTATATAGCACCTTGAGTAGTTCTCTCTCTCTCTCTAATAAACTTTAAATTTTAGAATAGATGTAGATTTACACAAAAGTTGCAAAGATACCAGAGAGTTCCCATATACCCCTCACCCAGTTTCTTCTGTTATTAACATCTCAAATTACTATGGTATGTTTGTCACAACTAAGAAACCAGCACTGATATATTAATTAAACTCCATACTTTATTCAGATTTATTAGGTTTTCTCTAAATCCTTTTTCTGTATCCCATCTAGGATACCACATTACATTTAGCTGACAAGATTCCTTAGTTCATGACAGTTTCTCACACTTTCCTTGTTTTCGATGACCTTGACAGTTTTGGGTAGTACTGGTCAGGTATATTGTAGGATGCCCCTCTATTGGAATTTGATGTTTTTCTCATGATTAGAGCAGGGTTATGGGTTTTTGAGGATGACCATAGAGATGAAGTGCCCTTCTGATTACATCATATCAATGGTACATTCTGTCAACAGGTCTTATTGATGATGATGTTGACCTTAATTACCTGACTTGGGTAGTGTGTTTGCCAAGTTTCTCCACTGTAAACTTACACACAGACCCACTTCCATGATTTAGTCTTTGGAAGCAAATCACTAAACACAGCCCATACTCAAGGGGTAGGGAGTTACGATCTACCTCCTTGGCTAGGGAGTATCTGCATAAATTATTTGGAATTCTTTATTTGAGGAGATTTGAGTTCTTTTTTGAACTGGCTGTAATATATTACTGGTTTCTTCCTTGCTGAGTTAAGTATGAATGAAATAAAAATCTTTGACACATGTTGATTTTATGTTTGTATGAGAATTATGATTTTTTTCTTTTTAAAAAATTATTCTCATATCGTTCTACCAAGAAATGTGGGAATTATTTTTTATATAGTTCTTTGAAATCCATGGATAAGTGCCATAAACAAATACATTATTTGGAAAAGAAGATATTGAAGATTATTTATAGTCAGAGAAAAAATAAGTTATTTTATCACACTGACTGTATCAGTCAGGGTCCTATCAGCAATCAAATGACACACTCTAAATAGGATAACCTGGGAAAGTTTTATTGACAAGGCACTATTTACAAAGGTGTGGTTGTAGGGGCACCACAGTGGGTAGTGTAGTAACAGCTGAGATGTTACCATTCCCTTGGCCTGAAGAGAGAAAAGGAGGGAGTCTGGAATCCAGAGGTAGAGACTTACATAGACCCTTAAGAGAAGGAATGAACCTTCTGCTAAGAAGCATAGCCAATTTTAGGTGACCCTTTAGGAAGAGAGCTAGGGAAATAAATACCTGACTGCATTTTCTACCTTCCTTCCGTTTCCTGCCAGAGCTCCCCATTGCAAAAAACAACCAATAGCTAGGAAGCCTGGGGACCTGTTGATGTCCCAGCCTCCAGGGCAGAAAGCAGGGTGGAGAATGCTTGAGTGTAGATCAGGATGGCCAGAAAAAGATATCTGGCACACTGACTGAAGAGGTTGTAAAGGCCACATTTTGTCATCTTTTTGTGGGAAGGTAACAGCTGAGAAGACAAAGAGAGACATAGCTGCTGTTAACATTTTAGTGGAAATATTTAATTTCTCCAAGAGTTTACAGAGGTGAAGTTTGACTTAGTGAGTTATCAGTGTAAGATGAGTCAAGGTCCTTGACCCCTCCCCACCTTTTTTTCCAGCCATTGGGAATATGGCAAGACATCAGAGGAGAATGGTTGCTGCGATCCTAGCCTTGGTGTAAATGTCTCCTATACAGCCCAGCTTGCATGGCAGGAAGGTGTCTACGAAAAAATTAATCAGTCGGTCTAAGACAGAAATTGAAAATTTTATTTGAGCCAAATTCAAGGATTGTAACCCAGGAAGAGCATCTCAGAAAGCTCTGAGAACTGTTCCACCCATTAGAAGTCAAGGCACAGTTATATAAGTTTTTCGAAACAGAAAGCTGTACATTGAATGACACATTACTGACAGTTTATACAATCCAGATCTAAGCATCATCTTGTGGCCCCTTACAAGATGGAGAAAGAACGTCACCTTTTAAGGAGTTGTCTTGTTGATGCTAGGAGAGTGTTGCTTTTTGCGGCTGAGCAGGTATTTCTGCAGGTGGGGGAGGTTTGGTTGATGCATAATGCAGATACACAATGGACAGTAGCGGAGGAGAGATGAGGTCAAAGGGCAAAGAAAAATTCTTATGTTTAAATTTTTATTATCTTGTCATAAAATATGAATTTTATTTCACAAAGGGTTGGAGCCACTGCCTTCAAGGGCTCTTGCAGACTTAACTAAGAGGCATGTTAGAGGGAGCCACTATGGCCCTAAGCCCTTAGAGCTCTCTTTGTACTGTGGGGGAAGAAAATTGGAATCAGATTTGACTTGATACAGAAAAAATAATGAACGATTTTTATTGTCTTTGAGTGTTGTAACTAAGTAAAGCTCATACTGACTCCAGCAGGAGGTAAATAAATAATAGAATTTCAATAATGAATTGTTCATATACATCTAAATCTTCAGCTGCATTTGCTTGAGGTAAAAAAGGGAAAGCAGTATTATCAGATGGCAGCTCCCTGATTGTTTGCTCCTTTTGGCAAGTGAAGCAAAAGAAATACTGTAGATTCTCAGCATGCATGAGGAAGGACAATCTAAAGACCCCCACAAATAGAGAAAATTCCAACTTCAGAATTAATTAATAACTGCATTCACATATTTATCCAATTGTTTATTAATGTTTATTTATCATGCCAGACACCAAGCTAGGTGGTGGAAATATATGAGGAATAAGATGCTGTTCTTATTCTCAGGGGGCTCAGAATTTAGGGAAGAGACAAGGAAAACAATAGGGAGCATTAGAAAACGATTTCTCTTTCCACCATTGTGTTCTTTCCCTCCCAATGTTGTTGAACGAACGAACCCAAGTCCATGTGCCTGATGCACAGTGAGGCCAAACAAATGGAAACTTCAGAGTGTGGAGCAGAGAAAGATTTATTTCAAGGCCAAACAAGGAGAACAGGAAGCTCACGCTAAAAAACCCCGAAACTGCCAGATGGTTTTCAGGGAAGAGTTTTTAAAGGCAACACTGGGGGGTGTGGGGGGAGAGGCTACAGGGTGTGTGACTTTCTTCTGATTGGTTGGTGGTGAGGTGATAGGGTGGTGCTCCAGGAATCTCAATCATCAATCTTCTTGTTCTAACCAGTCTGCAGTCTCAGCATGTAGTCACCACCCTCCACCGGGTGGGAGTCTTAGTTCCTGCAGGACAACTCAAAGATATGCATCAGATTCTTATACATATCCCTTGAGGAGTAACTAGGACTCTGTTATGTGGCTGAACTATTGTTTCTTGACTACTTTCCTGCATTCACTCACTTCCCTAATTACTAACTGTTTGAATCTGCTCTTTGGAACTCAGGGAAAGCCTAGGAGACTAAAATTTTTTCTACAGAAAAAGAAATAGGGGTGCGAGTGCTGAGGCAATTTTGTATCTGGGAGGACCTTGCAGGGTCCTGCTGGGTTTCACCAGTAAAAGAAGGACAGGACTTGGAAGGGGAGCCACCTGCTGGAAAGCCTGAACTAAACTGGGGTGACTGGGCTTAACTGCAGGGAAGATAAGGTCTGCAGTTTAAACAATTTGGCATAAACCGGATTTTCAGGGCCATATCACATCTAGGCAAGTTTTTTCTTAGTCACCAACTCTCTCTTCGGAATAACTCTCCGTCTCCTTTCTCTTTTATAGCAATTCCCTATACGTATTATGCTGCCTTTAGCATCTCCAAAATTTGCTCCAGGCTTGACCTACAACTCAGAAGATTCCCTTCCTCTAGGCCACAATCAAAAATCTAATATTCTAAGTACTGTGTTTAGTTGCACTCAGCTGGCGTGAAGCTGATTAAAGTAATTCCCATTAATTTGTGAATGAAACATAACCTTCTTAAAAGGTATATTTGCATTTTAATAGCAGTCCCTTAACACAAATTCATCTCTAATTGGTGGAATGTGTGAGAGTTCCTTTCTGTGGGAAGAAGAAGGAGGGGGAATAACGCCTTAATTTTCTAAGTTTAAGAGAGTTGCTACTCTTAAAGCCTCTGGATTCTCGCCTCCCTGTCACGTCTCAGCACAATGCAGTTTAGCTTCTCTTTCTGAAGCTAATCACTCCGAAAAGCTTTTTAGGTTAAAGTGAATGGACCCCGTCATCTTTTGAATAACTTTTATATTTGGGGAAATTCCCACATTATGAGTAAGTATCCTTTTCCCTTCCATGTAGAAATCGGAATGCAGCTCCCTAACCTCCTTTGCAGCTAGGATGCAGGCATGCCAATTAGATAGTTGCATGCAAGATTAAGCTGGGGAGTGAGCAATGTGAATAAACAGGCTCTGCATGGGACTTCCATTTTCCTGACATCAGAGTTGGTAGGGCTTTCAGGCACAGGAGGTTCAAGATCGGATGCAGAAGTGGCATTGGTGGCAGTAGCAGTTGCAGTAAAACAAAGTTGCTGGTATTTTGGGCCCAATGACAGCAGCAGCAGTAATTGGTACCATTGACTGAAATAGACAGATTTCTGACCTGGATAGTTTTATGGCCTGCGTCAGGCGTCAGGCACTGTCCCTGGAAGCTTAGCCTTGAATGTTTCTCCAGACATCCCAATAATTTTGTGAACTACTTAATATCCTCTTATAAACCAGTTTTGGGTTAAACCAGCCAGAATGAAATCTACTGTTTGCATTCAAGAACACTAACTGATACAAGTCACCTTCAATTTCTCCCTCTCCCTTGAACCCTCAACCAACAGAATTTATAGGACAAGACTTTCCACTTTTCTCCATTCCCCTCTTCTACTTTCTTTATTCAGGCCCCATCATCTGTTACCCAGATTACTGCAACTTTGTCCCATTTGATCACTCACCTCTAGTTTGACGTGTCAGAGTGGTCTTTCTCAAATGCAAATCTAGGGATTTCCTGGTGGCGTAGTGGCTAAGAATCCGCCTGCCAATGCAGGGGACACGGGTTCGAGCCCTGGTCAGGGAAGATCCCACATGCCCCGGAGCATCTATGCCCGTGCGCCACAACTACTGAGCCTGCGCTCTAGAGCCTGCGTGCCACAACTACTGAGCCCACATGCCACAACTACTGAAGCCCGTGCACCTAGAGCCCATGCTCCACAACAAGAGAGGCCACCGCAGTGAGAAGCCCACGCACTGCAACAAAGAGTAGCCCCCGCTCACTGCAACTAGAGAAAAGTCCTTGTGCAGCAACGAAGACCCAATGCAGCCAAAAATAAATAAATCAATCAATAAACTGATTTAAAAATAAAATAAAATGCAAACCTAATTCTATCACTCTTTGGCTAAAGACCCTTCAGTGGCTCCCTATTGCCCTCGTGATAAAGTCTAGGATCAAGTCCAAACTCCTTAGCAGGGGCTTTTGGGATCTAGGCCTGGTTGACTTTTCCAGCTCATCTTGGCCGTACCTGCTTCTCACATCTATTCTCCAATCATACTCTTGCTTTGGGTCAGCAGCAATGGATCCCCTAGGATCCTATTGGAAATGTGGAATCTCAGCCTCCTGCAGATTTCCTGCATTAGAATCAGCATTTCAGCAAGATCACTAGGTGATGTTCATGAGTATTCAAGTTTGGGTAGTGCTGCTTTATAGCACTGTGCTCATTTCCTCTGGGGCTTTTACACATTCTGCTTCCTCTGTCTTATTGTCCTTCTCCTGCTTTAGATGTTTAACACTGTTCTGCAGCACTCAACAGGGAAAACTTCTCTGTCTGGTGAAACCTGGGTTGGAGGCTTTTGTCTGTTACTCCAAACATGGCACTTACTCCTTTGTACTGTAATGACTGTTTACTCCTTTTTCTTTCCCATTAAACAGTGGTCGTCTATTCTGGTTGTATTTTACAGTCAAACTGAGAACTTAAAAAAAAAACAAAAACATATTCCTGGGTCCTGCTCCTAGAGATTTTGGTTTTAACTGGTTTGAGTAAGGCCTAGACACTGGTAATTTTTAAAAGTGTCCCAGATAATTATAATGTGGAGCCAATTCAGAACCACCACACTAGGCTTTAAGCTCTGTGAAGACAGGGATTGTGTCTTATTCACTGTTCTTTTCTCAGAGCCTACCACAGTGCCAGGTACATAAACCACACTTGTGAATAATTGTTGCCCCTAGTTTCTCAGGATATATGGAATCAGCTTTGTGTTGCAAATACCATCCTGCTTTATACCAAACCCCTCTCAGATATGTTAGCAGCTGGGCAGCCCATTCATCTCACTAAACCAAGGAGCCATTTTTCTTCCTTTCTTTTTCTTTCTTTCTTTCTCTCTCTCTTTCTCTCTCTCTCTTTCTTTCTTTCTTTCTTTCTTTCTCTCTCTCTTTCTTTCTTTCTTCCTTCCTTCCTTCCTTCCTTCCTTCCTTCCTTTCTTCCTTCCTTCCTTTCTTTCTTTTCTTTCTTTTTCTTTCTTTCTTCCTTCCTTCCTTCCTTTCGTTCTTTCTTTTAAAATTTTAATACAGTTTCTTATTTATTTCTTTATTTGAAGTATAGTTAATTAACAATGTTGTGTAAGTTTAAACTGTACTGCAAAGTGATTCAGTTTTATATATATATCAAGGAGCCATTTCTTTTTTTTAACATCTTTATTGGAGTATAATTGCTTTACAATGGTGTGTTAGTTTCTGCTTTATAACAAAGTGAATCAGCTATACATATACATATATCCCCATAGATCTTCCCTCTTGAATCTCCCTCCCTCCCACCCTCCCTATCCCACCCCTCTAGGTGGTCACAAGGCACCCAGCTGATCTCCCTGTGCTATGTGGCTGCTTCCCACTAGCTATCGGTTTTACATTTAGTAGCGTATACATGTCCATGCCACTCTCTCACTTTATCCCAGCTTACCCTTCCCCCTCCCTGTGTCCTCAAGTCCATTCTCTACGTCTGCGTCTTTATTCCTGTCTGCCCCTAGGTTCTTCAGAACCTTTTTTTTTTTTTTTTTAGATTCCATATATATGTGTTAGCATACGGTATTTGTTTTTCTCTTTCTGACTTACTTCACTCTGTATGACAGACTCTAGGCCCATCCACCTCACTACAAATAATTCAATTTCGTTTCTTTTTATGGCTGAGTAATATTCCATTGTGTATATGTGCCACATCTTTATCCATTCATCTGTCAATGGACACTTAGGTTGCTTCCATGTCCTGGCTATTGTAAAGAGAGCTGCAATGAAATTGTGCTACATGTCTCTTTTTGAACTGTGGTTTTCTCAGGGTATATGCCCAGTAGTGGGATTGCTGGGTCATAGGGTAGTTCTATTTTTAGTTTTTTAAGGAACCTCCATACTGTTCTCCATAGTGGTTGTATCAATTTACATTCCCACCAACAGTGCAAGAGGGTTCCCTTTTCTCCACACCTTCTCCAGCATTTGTTGTTTGTAGATTTTTTGATGATGGCAATTCTGACTGCTGTGAGATGATATCTCATTGTAGTTTTGATTTGCATTTCTCTAATGATTAATGATGTTGAGCATTCTTTCATGTGTTTTTTGGCAATCTGTATATCTTCTTTGGAGAAATGTCTATTTAGGTCTTCTGCCCATTTTTGGATTGGGTTGTTTGTTTTTTTGATATTGAGCTGCATATGCTGCTTGTAAACTTTGGAGATTAGTCCTTTGTCAGTTGCTTCATTTGCAAATATTTTCTCCCATTCTGAGGGTTGTCTTTTCTTCTTGTTTATGGTTTCCTTTGCTGTGCAAAAGCTTTTAAGTTTCATTAGGTCCCATTTGTTTATTTTTGTTTTTATTTCCATTTCTCTAGGAGGTGGGTCAAAAAGGATCTTGCTGTGATGTATGTCATAGAGTGTTCTGCCTTTGTTTTCCTCTAAGAGTTTGATAGTGTCTGGCCTTACCTTAGGTCTTAAATCCATTTTGAGTTTACTTTTGTGTATGGTGTTAGGGAGTGTTCTAATTTCATTCTTTTACATGTAGCTGTCCAGTTTTCCCAGCACCACTTATTGAAGAGGCTGTCTTTTCTCCATTGTATATTCTTGCCTCCTTTATCAAAATTAAGGTGACCATATGTGTGTGGGTTTATCTCTGGGCTTTCTATCCTGTTCCATTGATCTATATTTCTGTTTTTGTGACAGTACCATATTGTCTGGATTACTGTAGATTTGTAGTATAGTCTGAAGTCAGGGAGCCTGACTCCTCCAGCTCTGTTTTTCTTTCTCAAGATTGCTTTGGCTATTTGGGGTCTTTTGTGTTTCCATACAAATTGTGAAATTTTTTGTTCTGGTTCTGTGAAAAATGCCAGTGGTAGTTTGATAGAGATTGCAGTGAATCTGTACATTGCTTTGGGTAGTACAGTCATTTTCACAATGTTGATTCTTCCAATCCAAGAACATGGTATATCTCTCCATCTATTTGTATTATCTTTAATTTCTTTCATCAGTGTCATAGTTTTCGGCATACAGGTCTTTTGTCTCCTTAGGTAGGTTTATTCCTAGGTATTTTATTCTTTTTGTTGCAGTGGTAAGTGGGAGTGTTGTTTCCTTAATTTCTGTTTCAGATTTTTCATCATTAGTGTATAGGAATGCAAGAGATTTCTGTGCATTAATTTTGTATCCTGCTACTTTACCAAATTCATTGATTAGTTCTAGTAGTTTTCTGGTAGCATCTTTAGGATTCTCTATGTATAGTATCATGTCATCTGCAAACAGTGACAGCTTTACTTCTTCTTTTCCGATTTGGATTCCTTTTATTTCTTTTTCTTCTCTGATTGCTGTGGCTAAAACTTCCAAAACTATGTGGAATAATAGTGGTGAGAGTGGGCAAACTTGTCTCATTCCTGATCTTAGTGGAAATGGTTTCAGTTTTTCACCACTGAGGACAATGTTGACTGTGGGTTTGTCATACATGGCCTTTATTATGTTGAGGTAAGTTCCCTCTATGCCTACTTTCTGGAGGGTTTTTATCATAAATGGGTGTTGAGTTTTGTCAAAAGCTTTTTCTGCATCTATTGAGATGATCATGTGGTTTTTATTCTTCAATTTGTTAATATGGTGTATCACATTGATTGATTTGCATATATTGAAGAATCCTTGCATTCCTGGGATAAACTCCACTTGATCATGGTGTATGATTCTTTTAATGTGCTGTTGGATTCTGTTTGCTAGTATTTTGTTAAGAATTTTTCACCTATGTTCATCAGTGTTGTTGGCCTGTAGTTTTCTTTCTTTGTGACATCTTTGTCTGGTTTTGGTATCAGGATGATGGTGGCCTGGTAGAATGAGTTTGGGAGTGTTCCTCCCTCTGCTACATTTTGGAAGAGTTTGAGAAGGATAGATGTTAGCTCTTCTCTAAATGTTTGATAGAATTCGCCTGTGAAGCCATCTGGTCCTGGGCTTTGTATGCTGGAAGGTTTTTAATCACAGTCTCAATTTCAGTGCTTGTGATTGGTCTGTTTATATTTTCTATTTCTTCCTGGTGCAGTCTCGGAAGGTTGTGCTTTTCTAAGAATTTGTCCATTTCTTCCAGGTTGTCCATTTTATTAGCATATAGTTGCTTGTAGTAATCTCTCATGATCCTTTGTATTTCTGCAGTGTCAGTTGTTACGTCTCCTTTTTCATTTCTAATTCTATTGATTGGGGTCTTCTCCCTTTTTTTCTTGATGAGTCTGGCTAATGGTTTATCAATTTTGTTTATCTTCTCAGAGAACCAGCTTTTAGTTTTATTGATCTTTGCTGTTTTTTCCTTCATTTCTTTTTCATTTATTTCTGATCTGATCTTTATGATTTCTTTCCTTCTGCTAACTTTGGGGTGTTTTTGTTCTTCTTTCTCTAATTGCATTAGGTGTAAGGTTAGGTTGTTTATTTGAGATGTTTCTTGTTTCTTAAGGTAGGATTGTATTGCTGTAAACTTCCCTCTTAGAACTGCTTTTGCTGCATCCCATCGGTTTTGGGTTGTCGTGTTTTCATTGTCATTTGTTTCTAGGTATTTTTTGATTTCTTCAGTGATCTCTTGGTTATTAAGTAGTGTATTGTTTAGCCTCCACGTGTTTGTATTTTTTACAGATTTTTTTCTGTAATTGATATCTTGTCTCATAGCATGGTGGTGGGAAAAGATACTTGATATGACTTCAATTTTTAAATTTACCAAGGCTTGGTTTGTGACCCAAGATATGATCTATCCTGGAGAATGTTCCATCAGCACTTGAGAAGAAAGTGTATTCTGTTGTTTTTGGGTGGAATGTCCTATAAATATCAATTAAGTCCATCTTGTTTAATGTATCATTTAAAGCTTGTGTTTCCTTATTTATTTTCATTTCGAATGATCTGTCCATTGGTGAAAGTGGGGTGTTAAAGTCCCCTACTATGATTGTGTTACTGTCAATTTCCCCTTTTATGTCTGTTAGTATTTGCCTTATGTATTGAGGTGCTCCTAT
Source organism: Balaenoptera musculus (assembly GCF_009873245.2). Taxonomy (NCBI): domain Eukaryota; kingdom Metazoa; phylum Chordata; class Mammalia; order Artiodactyla; family Balaenopteridae; genus Balaenoptera; species Balaenoptera musculus. The sequence continues at coordinate 109,009,665 of NC_045786.1, forward strand.
GTTGGGTGCATAAATATTTACAATTGTTATATCTTCTTCTTGGATTGATCCCTGATCATTATGTAGTGTCCTTCTTTGTCTCTTGTAATAGTCTTTGTTTTAAAGTCTATTTTGTCTAATATGAGAATTGCTACTGCAGCTTTCTTTTGATTTCCATTTGCATGGAATATCTTTTTCCATCCCCCCACTTTCAGTCTGGATGTTCCCTAGGTCTGAAGTGGGTCTCTTGTAGACAGCATATATAAGGGTCTTGTTTTTGTATCCATTCATCCACTCTATGTCTTTTGGTTGGAGCATTTAATCCATTTACATTTAAGGTAATTATTGATATGTATGTTCCTGTGACCATTTTCTTAATTGTTTGGGGTTTGTTATTGTAGGTCTTTTCCTTCTCTTGTGTTTCCTGCCTAGAGAAGTTCCTTTAGCATTTGTTGTAAAGCTGATTTGGTGGTGCTGAATTCTCTTAGCTTTTGCTTGTCTGTAAAGGTTTTAATTTCTCCATCGAATCTGAATGAGATCCTTGCTGGGTAGAGTAATCTTGGTTGTAGATTTTTCCCTTTCATCACTTTAAATATGTCCTGCCACTCCCTTCTGGCTTGCAGAGTTTCTGCTGAAAGGTCAGCTGTTAACCTTATGGGGATTCCCTTGTATGTGATTTGTTGTTTTTCCCTTTTAATATTAATATTTAATATGCTGCTTTTAATATTTTTTCTTTGTATTTTTTTTTTGTATTTAATTTTTGATAATTTGATTAATACGTGTCTTGGCGTGTTTCTCCATGGATTTATCCTGTATGGGACTCTCTGCGCTTCCTGGACTTGATTAACTATTTCCTTTCCCATATTAGGGAAGTTTTCAACTATAATGTCTTCAAATATTTTCTCAGTCCCTTTCTTTTTCTCTTCTTCTTCTGTGACCCCTGTAATTCGAATGTTGGTGTGTTTAATATTGTCCCAGAGGTCTCTGAGACTGTCCTCAATTCTTTTCATTCTTTTTTCTTTATTGTACTCTGCAGTAGTTATTTCCACTATTTTGTCTTCCAGGTCACTTATCCATTCTTCTGCCTCAGTTATTCTGCTATTGATTCCTTCTGGAGAATTTTTAATTTCATTTATTGTGTTGTTCATCATTGTTTGTTTGCTCTTTAGTTCTTCTAGGTCCTTGTTAAATGTTTCTTGTATTTTCTGCATTCTATTTCCAAGATTTTGGATCATCTTTACTATCATGATTCTGAATTATTTTTCAGGTAGACTGCCTATTTCCTCTTCATTTGTTTGGTTTGGTGGGTTTTTACCTTGCTCCTTCATCTGCTGTGTGTTTCTCTGTCTTCTCATTTTGCTTAACTTACTGTGTTTGAGGTCTCCTTTTTGCAGGCTGCAGGTTCATAGTTCCTGTTGTTTTTGGTGTCTGCCCCCAGTGGGTAAGGTTGGTTCAGTGAGTTTTGTAGGCTTCCTGATGGAGTGGACTAGTGCCTGTGTTCTGGTGGATGAGGCTGGATCTTGTCTTTCTGGTGGGCAGGTCCCCGTCTGGTGGTGTGTTTTGGGGTGTCTGTGACCTAATTATAATCTTAGGCAGCCTCTCTGCTAATGGGCGGGGCTGTGTTCCTGTCTTGCTAGTGGTTTGGCATAGGGTGTCCAGCACTGGAGCTTGCTGGTCGTTGAGTGGAGCTGGGTCTTGGCGTTGAGATTGAGACCTCTGGGAGATTTTCGCTGTCTGACATTATGTGGAGCTGGGAGGTCTCTGGTGGACCAGTGTCCTGAACTTGGCTCTCCCACCTCAGAGGCACAGGCCTGATGCCCGGTCAGAGCACCAAGACCCTGTCATCACACGGACAAAGAAAAAAGGGAAAAAAATATATTTATCGTTGATCCCAAAGTCTACCACCTCAATTTGGGATGATTCGTTGTCTATTCAGGTACTCCACAGATGCAGGTACATCAAGTAGATTGTGGAGATTTAATCCACTGCTCCTGAGGCTGCTGGGAGAGATTTCCCTTTCTCTTCTTTGTTTGCACATCTCCTGGGGTTCAGCTTTCGATTGGCCCCACCTCTGCATGTAGGTCACCTGAGGGCATCTGTTGTTTGCTCAGACAGGTTGGGGTTAAAGTAGCAGCTGATTTGGGGGCTCTGACTCACTCAGGCCCGGGGGAGGGAGGGGTACGGAGTGCCGGGAAAGCCTGTGGCAGCAGAGGCTGTCCTGATGTTGCACCAGCCTGAGGCGCTCCATGTGTTCTCCTGGGGAAGTTGTCCCTGCATCACAGGACCCTGACAGTGGCTGGCTGCACAGGCTCCTGGGAGGGGAGGTGTGGATAGTGACCTGTGCTTGCACACGGGATTCTTGGGGGCTGCAGCAGCAGTCTTAGCATTTCATGCCCGTCTCTGGTGTCGGCGCTGATAGCTGCGGCTCGCGCCCGTCTCTGGAGCTTGTTGAGGCGGTGCTCTTAATCCCATCTCCTCGCGCACCCCGAAACAATGGTCTCTGGCCTCTTAGGCAGGTCCAGACTTTTTCCTGGACTCCCTCCTGGCTAGCTGTGGTGCACTAACCCCTTCAGGCTGTGATCATGCCGCCAACACCAGTCCTCTCGCTGGGATCCAATCTACGAAGCCCGAGCCTCAGCTCCCAGCCCCGCCCGCCCCGGCGGGGGAGCAGACAAGACTCTCGGGCTGGTGAGTGCTGGTCGGCGCCGAGCCTCTGTGCGGGAATCTCTCCGCTTTGCCCTCCGCACCCCTGTGGCTGCGCTCTCCTCCGCAGCTCCGAAGCTTCCCCCCTCCGCCACCGGCAGTCTCCGCCCGCAAAGGGTCTTCCTAGTGTGTGGAAACCTTTCCTCCTTCACAGCTCCCTCCCACTGGTGCAGGTCCCGTCCCTATTCTTTTGTCTCTGTTTTTTCTTTTTTCTTTTGCCCTACCCAAGTGTGTGGGGAGTTTCTTGCCTTTTGGGAGGTCTGAGGTCTTCTGCCAGCGTTCAGTAGGTGTTCTGTAGGAGTTGTTCCACATGTAGATGTATTTCTGATGTATTTGTGGGGAGGAAGGTGATCTCCACGTCTTACTCTTCTGCCATCTTGAAGCTCCTCCAGGAGCCATTTCTTGAGGAAAGAACATAAGCTGGCATTTGAAACCTATCTCTAATCATCCCTATATTCTGTTCTTGAGTCAGTTTGAGGCTAATATAATGAAGCAGGTTCATATAATTTGATGCTAATAGGCACACTGTTTTAATACACTGTCTCCACACACCATTTCCACAAAGGAAAGCTACTAATTCTTTGTTTATAAACCTCTTGGGTCCGGAGAATTCACCATAGTGAGGATGTTGATGAGATCAACACAACCATAACAAGCAGGTTTTCTAAAAAACCATAGTGTTAAGGGAAATTAAAAAATACATTTGGGGAGAATTTTCTCAAGTTTACACCCTACTTTTTAAAATTGAAGTGACTTCTTAAAAAACCGTCCTAATAATATCTTATACTTACGTAGTGTTTTATATTTTAGAAGTAATTTCATATACATAATCTCATTCAGAGATGTCCCATATTATAGACGAGGAAGGTAAGGCCCAGGAAATGTGGGTAACCTGCCCCAAGTAAAACACCAAGCTAGAAGCAAAGCCAGACCACCACCCAAATCTCCTGATTACAAGTTCATTGCTTTTTCTTTTTTTACATTGTATGTGGATCCTGACATTTTCTAGGCACTTCTGTTTGATTTTTGCAGTCAATATAGTGAATTCTGATGAAATAAATGGACTATGTATATCTGGGCTGGAAGCCCTGCCTCACAGCCTCCTAACAGTGAGGTCAGGCAGTGGGTAGGGTGATTAAGAGCATGGATTGATTCTAGCACCAGACTGCTTGGACTTGCAATACTGGCTCTTCCAGTTGCTTACTGTGTGGCCTTGGGCAAGTGCTTCAGTTTCACAGCCTGTAAAATAGTGATAACAATGTGACCTACTTCATAGAATTGCTGTGGGATTAAGTGAGTTACTATTTATAAAGCATTTTGAACCATGCCTGGGCACAAGGTAAGTGTGATGTAAATCTTTTTTAAATAAAAATCTGGTTCAATCCTATTATTTTATACCCAAAGTCCTTTTTCAAATCACATACTGTGATGACCCATATTCAATTTTCATTAAGTATCTTTTACTGGATATCACTTACATATAGTACTATAGAAAAGAAATAGTGTGATTGATAGGCTTCTCTCTGTCCTTGAGGAGTTTACAATCTATAGAGAGATGGAACAAAGTACATAAAAGAGCCCGGAAAGAGCACTTCCTTGTTTGTTACTGTAGCAAATATGAGGAGGGAGACCAAAGGCTCTGTGGCTGTTAGGTTTCCAAAGTAGGATTCTTGTTTCAAAGAATCATTATGTTCCATCCAATAACTTGCTTTCTTAAGTCCTGCATCATAAACTCCAGTGGGCTTGTCAGGCCCTGGGAGAGTGTGTGGAGGGACGGAGCAGCAGCCCCTTTTTGCTGAAGGGCCACTCAGAGCCACAGCCTGGTCTTCCATCCTACTTCTCCATCTCTGGGACACTATTCAAGGCTCCAAAAGCTTGAAATAGGGGCCAACAATGAAACTGTTCATCTACCCAAAATTTTTTGCCCCTTATATTCAAAGTGAGAGAGGCCAAGCCTCTAGTTGCCCAAGAAAGCAGTGATGCCAAGTCAATTAGCAGAATTTCTAGGGCATAGAACTACTATCACTTTCCCACTATGAAAAGTTAGTAATGAAAGTTAATTTCCCTTCCTCTCTATAACCCTTTGTAATTAATATCATCCTTTTGGGGGATTTCTGAGGAAGATGTACGCCTGTGGCTTGGAATTGTTTGTGCAAAGCTAACTGAAATATTTAGGGACTGAGTTTGCGTTGTGGCCTAAATATCTGCCTTCTGTATTAGTTGAACTAGATAGAACTATCTATTGATTGATATGTATTGACCGACAGATAGAACTAACTAAATATATAAAAGGTAATAGGTCACTGATACTATATGGTCCTATATAACTTAGGTGCTGTAATATTTTTCAAAAACTTGATGCAAAACTTGAAAACCAGGGAAACAAAGTTAATTTTGTTATTGCTATTTTAGAGTTAAATGTACTGTGACATTACCCAGGCAGGCTCACAAACATTTATAATTGTGTTAGTCCCATATTTCTGTGACAGCTTAATCCATAAATATTAAAAAGACATTTAAAGTATCTTTATACTTAAAACATTAAAGTATAAATTCTTTGTTCTTTAACATGGAGATGACAAGATGAGTGCCTTGTCGTCTCCACTTTAAATTTTGTTCATACCAATTAAATAATTTAGGTGCTATCTGAATAAAGACCTTGGTCTAAATGTCTATTTGGTAGAAAATTCCGTGACAGAAAATTCAGATTGATGGGTGCTATTGGTATTCAGAAAATGATATTCCTATAGCCTCAAAAATCAAAGGTTGAGAATCACATTTGCATCAGTTCACACCAACTAGGATGGCTATAATTGAAAAAAAGGAAAATAATAGGTGTTGGTGAGAGTGTGGAGAAACTAGAACTTTTGTACATTGCTAATGAGAATGCAACATGGTACAGCTGTTATGGAAAAAAGTGGCAATTCCTCAAAAACTTAAACATAGAATTGCCACATGACCCAGCAATTCAAAATAATTGAAAACAAAGACTCAAACAGACACGTGTACACCAGTGTTCATGGTAGCATTATTCACAATAGCCAAAAGGTGGAAACAACCCAAATGTCTCTCAACAGAAGAATGGATAAACAAAATGTGGTATATACATATAACAGAATATTATTTAGCCATAAAAAGAATGAAGTTCTGATACATGTTACAACATGGATGAACCTTGGAAACATTATGCTAAGTTAAATAAGCCAGACACAAAAGGAGAAATATTGTATGATTCTACTTATATGGAATATCTAGAATAGCAAATTCATAGAGATAGAAAGCAGATTGGAGGATATGAGGAGCTAGGGGAAAGGGCGGGGGGGGGCATGAAAGAGGAGTTATTGCTTAATGGGTAGAGTTTCTCTTTTGGGTGATAAAAAATTTTGGAAATGGATAGTGGTGATGGTTGCAAAATATTGTGAATTTAGGTCATGCCACTAAAATGTACAATGAAAAATGGTGTTATATGTTATATATATTTTACCACAACAAAAGTAAAAAAAAAATCACATTTGCAACATCATCCATCACATTTTACAGCCCTTATAATATTCATAGATCTAACTATAGTACAGCCCAGGTATCTCTCTAATATAGGGACTATATTATACAAAAGTTGAGGGTCTGTCTCTGGTGATATCATTGACTAAGAATCCATTCTTTGCTCTGGGATCCAGAATTTAAATATCGGCTTCTGAATTTAGGTTTTGTGTCCTTTCTCCCGAAGAATCTTCACTGAATGTTGACTCAAAAAGAGCAAGAACAGATTTCTTGAAAACCTTTTTGAAGTTCTCCCCAGTAAATAGGTAGAGTGTGGGAGAAAAGACAGTATTGAAAGAAGTACTTATCACTGTGAGTATCAGAGTCAACTGGAAAAGTAGTGATCTGTTCTTAGTGAGAATTAAGCCTTGGTATACATGGTAGGGCATCCAACACACAAAGAAAGAGATAACGGCAGTCATCATGACTTTGAAGGGCTTGCTGGATTTGAAGAGGCTCCTGTCTTTCATCTTTTTGGCTACTCTTTCATAACAAAAGGTGATGATGAGGAAAGGCAGAAGGAAGCCCAGCAAGAAGCGGCTGCTGAAACAGGCTACATGAATCCATTTTCTTAATGTTTGCATCTTTTTGCCTTCCCAGTTAGTAGACACAGCATAGTTATTCTGGCAGGTCACTCTTCCTTTATGGTCATCATGTGCCTCCCTGAAAACCACATAGGGCATGCTGAGGGCAGTGGCAAATATCCAGACTCCCAAGATGATGCTGGAAACCCAGCGTGGGGTTCGGTGCAGCTGTGACCACACCGGGTGAAGAGTGAGAAGATAACGATCAATGCTGATGGCTGAGAGGAAGAAAACAGAGGCAAACATCCCTGTAGACAAAATGCTATTGAAGACCTTGCACGTGACCATTCCAAAGCTCCAGTGATTGTCCTGAAGGTAGGAGATGGCCAGAAATGGCAAAAATAATGTTGAAATAAAATAAGAGAGAATGAGATGAAAATATAAGAGATTATTAACAGTCTTTTTCATTTTGAATTTTAACACCCATAGGTAGAGACCATTGGTGATAGTGCCGATTATAAATGACGTGAACAAAAGAAGTGCAACAATCACTTTTGAGGCAGGTGTTGGAATGTGAACGCTGTTTCTTATTAAAGTAGAGACATTGAGCAGGTAATCATTAGAGTTGATCAGATCCATAATTGGAATGAGAAACTGAAAATAACAACAAAAAAGAAACAAAAGAAATTGTTAAATATAGAAATTAAAATAGTAATTTTTGCATATTCATAGTCAAAATGACAATATTTTTAAAATGGCAAACAATATTTTTACAATAATACAAATCAGATATTTTTCTTTTTTGTGTGTGAGGAATTAAGATCAGATTAATTTGGGCATCAAAAATAGAAATACTACAGATGCAATGAAATTAATGTGAAATAGAAATAAGTTTGGAATATTCTGACTTCATTAAGTAATTAATTTAGGCAGCTAAAAATATCCTATTTAGGGAATTATCTGGCAATCCAGTGGTTAGGACTACACACTTCCACTGCAGGGGGCACAAGTTTTATCCCAGGTCGGGTAATTAAGATCCCGTGTGCCACCTTGGCTCAGCCAAAAAAAAAAAAATTCTATTTAGACATTAACCAGAAGTCTGACCCTTCTTGATGGGCACAGATTCTTGAATAAGGCAGTGTAGAATCAGTTTTACTTGACTAAGACTTGGTCAGGGCAATGTTACTAACGAAATTGAATAACAAAAATGACAACAATGGCTGCAAGTTAGTAATCATAGGGAGCTATAATTAGATTTCTCCCATGAGCTAATTATATATAGTAAATGCTATTACCTAGTATTCTAACACTCAGCACGTAACAGTAAGAACTGATATTCATATGGGAGACCTTCGGCACTGTAAGATTGTGAAGTACCTTCAAAATCATCAATGAAAGAGGAAAGTGTATGGTAGAATATAGCAGTAGTTCTTTTTTACTTGGGGAGGGGAAAGACAGAGAGAAGTCAAGGAACTGATATTTATCCAGTACTTGTTGTATGCAAGAAACTTTATATAAAAATAATTTATTTTTTTCCATACAAAGGCAAATGTTTAAACAGAGGAGAAAGTGAGGCTTACAGGGGTTAAATTTCATATTCATCAACATCTCCCACCATACCTCCACTGTGGCAGGTGGGGAACCCTATAAATGTTTTATGTTACTTCTTTGAACACTGGTAATTCATGTGTAGTGTATTTTGATAACGCTCCACGAAATAGAGTATTTGATTATCCAAAATATCCCATTTCTTGAATAACTGCTCCTATAGTATTGAAAATATAAATGTGAGAATATTTTGGAAAATAGCTATTATAACAGAGTCACATCAACAAATTGGTTTTTGATAAATTGGATAAAACAATGGAAATTACTAATGATTTTTTTCACTAATCAAAAACATCCTAAGAATATACAGAGAGAAGAAATAAAATAATTGCTGTTAAAACCATAACTACATTAATTCTGCCAGCTAAGGGAGTTGCAAAAATTTCCCCCAAAGTAGAAAAATGGTTCTCTTCAGGAAGATACCTTGGTAGTCTGTTTGGGAATAAAAAGTGAAGTTTTGGGACATGGAATGGATAGGCAATGATGAGTGAAAGAGTGGGAACCCAAGGAAGAGACTGGGTGAAGGTCCTGGGACCATGAGAAGAGGGGGAGGAGGGAGGATGGTCTTCAGAGAGGGGCCCCAGGAAAACACAGCAGGAGGCTAGGAGGCTTGCAGAGGAGGAAGCGTCAATGAGCTATTGAGAAGCAGAGATGACACAGGGGATTTAAAATGAGGAATGTCTAATATTTAATTTTAATCCATTTGTTATGGTTTGACATGATGTAATGTCTCCCTTAACCTCATTAATCACAACTTCTTGTGTTGGTGGTTGCTCTGGGGAATGGAAAGAAAAGAGCTTGTGTTCCCTATCTGGGAAGGAGTAGGATGGAGAGAAGAGGCCAGTAGCGGGAGGTGAGATGTTAATGAGATGATGAATATGGTGGAAACTGGATAGACATTGGGGCTTGAGTAGACAAGGAGAAACAAAATCCCATGGAGGATTTCTGATACTGTGTGTGTATGGCCTGTGTGTGTCTATTTGTGTGTGTATATGTGTGTGTATGTGTCTGTAGTCTGTCTATATATCTGTGGTGCATTTGTGTGTATGTATGTGCATATATGGTGTGTGTCTCTGTGGCGTGTGTGTATCTCTAGTGTGTGTATCTCTAGTGTGTGTATAAATTCATGGGGTGTGTGTGGAGCTGTGTGTGTGTATGTGTGTGTGTGTGTGTGTGTGTGTATCTGTGATCTGTGCATGTGTGGTGTATTTGTGTGTGGTCTCTGTGGTATCTGCGGTCTGTGTGTATTTTTCTGTGTAGTGTGTATACGTGTAGTGTTTGTATGTCTGGGTGTGTGTGTATGTGTGTGGTCTCTCTGTGTATGTGCATACGAGAAACTGAATTATAGGGAAGATTTTATTAAAAATTGTGTGGCTGAGCTCTGTATAGAAGGGCATCTGAAAGTAATGCAGGACTCGAGCAAAGCAACAATGGTAGTCGTTCTGAAGAGCATATAAAGTTTCCTAAGAACTTTGATTTATTGCACATGACCAGGCGATTTCTTCATCCTTAAACATCTTTTAAAACGGTTTTGAAGTACTTGCTTATAAATTAGTGGGGCAGAACTGGGGCTCTGGCATCCCACAGAAGTGGGTTTCGATCCTACCTCTACCACTTAAACAGCTCTGTGATTTTGGACTCTTAACTCTGGGCCCCTTTCACCTTGTAAACCCTGGTGACTTTTTATGAGGACTAAGTGAGATAATGTATATGAACCACTTAGCTCCCTTCATGGCACAAATTAAGCATTCAAGAACTTTTTACCCCTTAGTTTGCTCAACTTGTTTTGTTTTTTTTGGCCGCATGGGGTGGCATGCGGGATCTTAGTTTCCCCGACCAGGGATCGAACCCTCGAACCCGCACCCCCTGCGGTGAAATCGTGGATTCTTAACCATTGGACCACCAGGGAAGTCCCCTCAATTTGTTATATTAAGGCTAGCAAGAGCATCATTTTGCCCTTTTAATGTCATATTTCTTTCCTTCCCAAAGCCCCCTACTGAATTCTAGAGTACCACCACACCAGGGATTTCTGAAAAAATCTCAGTGTTCATCTAGAGGGGCAGAGGCTGTCAGATTTAGAGTTATTTTGAAGCCTTGCTATAGTGACAGCTTTGGCATAAGTGGCTTTCAGGAAGACCCCGCCTCGGCTTGGGGACATCGAGCTACTGTGGGGGAGGAAACCACAGAACCTCGGGAAACTGATCTGGAGTAAGCCTAGAGAATCTATTCAGATGATAGTTCTAGGATAAAGCTGCTTGCTCAGGAATCTTACCTTGGAGTTATATCTTCATGCCAGACGGTCTTGGGAAGGCCAGAAGGACTCTATATCAGCAATCTCCTCTCCAGGGAAAGAGGCAAAAGTCAGTGACACTTTGCCTTCATCTCATCTGCCTTTCTTCTTGCTGACACTACTCCCCAGCCTTGAACCTTGAATATTTAAATATTCAGTGACTTCTTAATGTTTCCCTGTTCCTTTTTCTGCGGAATGTGTGCTATAGAGGCGTAGGTAGAGAGATGAGTACTTCTTCAAATCATTTCTCCATTTCAAGGAAAGATTACAAAAATTCTATAAACAAAGTTATTCTATTTAAGTTATTCTGTTTAAGTGTTGTTATTCCATAACAAAGCTTGTTTCCCGTGTTAAAACACTGATTAAAAATTACCTTCTCATATTTGGTCATCCCACCATGCACCCACTCTGCCTCGATTCTAGTATGTTTGCATGGTGTTGGGTACGTAGGGAGGTGGTAAATATTAAGCATGGAAAAAATAAAATTTGGAAATGAGCTACCTAATCCTGCTGGAGAGAAAATGATCAGAAAGGAAAACTCAAACATCGAGTTTCACAGTGAAATGGAATGTATGATAACAGGCCAAAAATTAATATTATTTAGTCTGGGAAGATGAAGACTGACGGGCAGAATGATCTGCATTTGTGCAGTTGTTGAGAATGGCTGGAAAGAACACAGAATTGGTTACCATATCCTAGAAGACAATCGCATTATAAGAAAATCCTACAACACAGGTAATACATTTATGAACTGACTGAGCCCTACATTTTCTATTTTCCTCTCTCTAATCCACCTCTGAAATTTTTAGGATCAGCCTCTGTGCTGACCTCAGTGTCCTGATTTCTTTCCTGCTTGCTTTCCTCTTCATCTCTGCACCACCAGTGGAGAAAATACATCAAAACTGCTGTGTGGCTCAGCAGTGAAGCTCAGGAATCCATTATTTAGGTTAGACTTAGAATTTTAAAGCTTTCATTGCTACTGTAGCCTTATAAAAAAATAGGCTTAAATTTTAGTTCTTAATTCATTTGGGGCTATGACCTTCAACCTAAGAACTGATTTTCTTTGCTTCAAGTTAAGGATAAGTTTTCAAACTTGCTACTGCCTTTTAAAAGCAATTTCTTGCCAGGTTTTCATACCCTTTGAGCTAATTCACAGATTTGGAACAACCTGAGATCTTACTTGATCCAAACCCACTAATTTTGAAGATTAGCAGACTGACACTTAGAGAGGTTAAGTGATTCACAATCGGTTTTCACCAAGAAAAGAACCAAGGGCTCCTTCAGCCGCCCTGTACTATTTCATCAGTGCAAAAAGGGATTTGGATCAGGTTCTTCTTCCTCCCTCCTCCCCCTTATATTTCCAAACTCTACAACTAGTAAATTTTATAAATAACAAATATATTTTGGACTAGTGTTTAATTCCCTACCCCCACCCTCCACCAAAATATGCACAAGGGCTAGTACCACCATTAGATAGCCTAAAATTTTGTTCTTCCATTACTCCCCTCAGAAATACTCTCACTAGTGAGTATTTTTATCTAATAGGTAATTAAACCAATGATATTAACTCTGTTGAGAAAGACGCAGACTGTTTGAGGAAGGAGCTTCTCTTCTGTGGTTTTGGTGATATGACTCCATTCATTGTACTTTTCATATTTCAAAATAAGTCCAGTGGTTTCAAGAGAAGAATTAATGGAAATGGAAACTGTTTTATGTGGTTTGGATGTGATCACAGTATGAAACAGATAGAAATGCAGAAGCAGATAGAGTTGCAAAATCAAATGCTTGAAAGTCTAGTAACTCACAGATGCATATAATTTTAGAGCTAGAGGGGACCAAGGAGTTAACTTCATCTAATTCCTGGTGCTATAGGTGAAGAGATTAAGACCCATCGAGATATTTGAGAACTTGTCCTAGATTCCATTATTAGTTAATAAAAGATTTGGGGCAGAAATAATGTACACTAAAAATACTAATGAACTGCTTATAGGCACTATATTGATTGCACAAAACCTTATAGGATAGAAAACAAAACTATAGATATAAATTCTACCTCTTTTACTTACCATATATATAACCTCTCTAAGTCTCAGTTTCCTCATTTATAAATGTAAAAAAAAAGAAAGAAAACACCGCTCCTGAAGTATTCTTTTGAGGATTAATAATTATTACTAAATATTATTAAGAATTATTAATAATAATTATTTGATACTATAAGTAAGGACTTAGTGCCTGGCACATGGTAGGTATTAAATGCATGGTAGTTAGTATTAATATGTAAGCTGTATCAGAGAACACTAGCAAGCCCAGTGGGCTGGAGCAAATCTCCAGGCAGTGCAATTCAAGAAACATTTATTATTTATTTGTTAATTTATTTTTAATTTTAAAAAATATCTTTATTGGAGTATAATTGCTTTACAATGTTGCATTAGCTTCTGTTGTACAACAAAGTGAATGAGCTATAAGTATACATATATCCCCATATTCCCTCCCTCTTGAGCCTCCCTCCCATTCTCCCTATCCCACCCGTCTAGGTCATGACAAAGCATTGAGCTGATCTCCCTGTACCATGCAGCACCTTCCCACTAGCCATCCATTTTACATTTGGTAGTATATATATGTCAGTGCTACTCTCTCACCTCATCCCAGCTTCCCCATCCCCCAAGTGTCCTCAAGTCTGTTCTCTACATGTGCGTCTTTATTCCTCCCCAGCCACTAGGTTCATCAGTACTGTTTTTTTAGATTCCATATATGTGTGTTAGCATATGGTATTTGCTTTTCTCTTTCTGACTTACTTCACTCGGTATGACAGTCTCTAGGTCCATCCACCTCACTACAAATACCTAAATTTCATTTCTTTTTATGGCTGAGTAATATTCTATTGTATATATGTGCCACATCTTCTTTATCCATTCATCTGTCGATGGACATTTAGGTTGCTTCCATGTCTTGGCAATTGTAAATAGTGCTGCAATGAACATTGGTATATGACTCTTTTTGAATTGTATTTTTCTCAGGGTATATGCCCAGTAGTGGGATTGCTGGGTCATATGGTAGTTCTGTTTTTAGTTTTTTAAGGCACATCCATACTATTCTCCATAGTGGCTGTATCAATTTACATTCCCACCAACAGTGCAAGAGGGTTCCCTTTTCTCCACACCCTCTCCAGCATTTATTGTTTCTAGATTTTTTGATGATGGCCACTCTGACCGGCGTGAGGTGATACCTCATTGTGGTTTTGATTTGTATTTCTCTAATGATTAGTGATGTTGAGCATCTTTTCATGTGTTTGTTGGATATCTGTATGTCTTCTTTGGAGAAATGTCTATTTAGGTCTTCTGCCTATTTTTGGATTGGGTTGTTTGTTTTTTTTGATATTGAACTGCATGAGCTGCTTGTGTATTTTGGAGATTAATCCTTTGTCAGTTGCTTCGTTTGCAAATATTTTCTCCCATTCTGAGTGTTGTCTTTTCGTCTTGTTTATGGTTTCCTTTGCTATGCAAAAGCTTTTAAGTTTCATTAGGTCCCATTTGTTTATTTGTGTTTTTATTTCCATTTCTCTAGGAGGTGGGTCAAAAAGGACCTTGCTGTGATTTATGTCAAAGAGTGTTCTTCCTATGTTTTCCTCTAAGAATTTTATACTGTCTGGCCTTACATTTAGGTCTTTAATCCATTTTGAGTTTATTTTTGTGTATGGTGTTAGGGAGTGTTCTAATTTCATTCTTTTAAATGTAGCTGTCCAGTTTTCCCAGCACCACTTATTGAAGAGGCTGTCTTTTCTCCATTGTATATTCTTGCCTCCTTTATCAAAGATAAGGTGACCATATGTGTGTGGGTTTATCTCTGGGCTTTCTATCCTGTTCCATTGATCTATATTTCTGTTTTTGTGCCAGTACCATATTGTCTTGATTACTGTAGCTTTGTAATATATTCTGAAGTCAGGGAGCCTGACTCCTCCAGCTTCGTTTATCTTTCTCAAGATTGCTTTGGCTATTTGGGGTCTTTTGTGTTTCCATACAAATTGTGAAATTTTGTGTTCTAATTCTGTGAAAAATGCCATTGGTAGTTTGATAGGGATTGCATTGAATCTGTAGATTGCTTTGGGTAGTATAGTCATTTTCACAATGTTGATTCTTCCAGTCCAAGAACATGGTATATCTTTCCATGTTTGTATCATCTTTGATTTCTTTCATCAGTGTCTTAAGTTTTCTGCATACAGATCTTTTGTCTCCTAGGTATTTTATGCTTTTTGTTGCAATGGTAAATGGGAATGTTTCCTTAATTTCTCTTTCAGAGTTTTCATCATTAGTGTACAGGAATGCAAGAGATTTCTGTGCATCAATTTCGCATCCTGCTACTTTACCAAATTAATTGATTAACTCTAGTGGTTTTCTGGTGGCATCTTTAGGATTTTCTATGTATAGTATCATGTCATCTGCAAACAGTGACAGTTTTACTTCTTTTCCAATTTGGATTCCTTTTATTTCTTTTTCTTCTCTGATTGCTGTGGCTAAAACTTCCAAAACTATGTTGAATAATAGTGGTGAGAATGGACAACCTTGTCTTGTTCCTGATCTTAGAGGAAATGCTATCAGTTTTTCACCATTGAGAATGATGTTGGCTGTGGGTTTGTCATATATGGCTTTTATTATGTTGAGGTAGTTTCCCTCTATGCCCACTTTCTGGAGAGTTTTTATCATAAATCGGTGTTGAATTTTGTTGAAAGCTTTTTCTGCACCTATTGAGATGATCATATGGTTTTTATCCTTCAGTTTGTTAATATGGTGTATCACATTGATTGATTTGCGTATATTGAAGAATCCTTGCATCTCTGGGATAAATCCCACTTGATCATGGTGTATGATCACTTTAATGTGCTGTTGGATTCTGTTTGCTAGTATTTTGTTAAGGATTTTTGCATCTATGTTCATCAGTGTTATTGGCCTGTAGTTTTCTTTCTTTGTGACATCTTTGTCTGGTTTTGGTATCAGTGTGATGTTGGCCTCATAGAATGAATTTGGGAGTGTTCCTCCCTCTGCTACATTTTGGAAGAGTTTGAGAAGGATAGACGTTAGCTCTTCTCTAAATGTCTGATAGAATTCATCTGTGAAGCCATCTGGTCCTGGGCTTTTGTTTGTAGAGTTTTAATCACAGTTTCAGTTTCAGAGCTTGTGATTGGTCTGTTCATAATTTGTATTTCTTCCTAGTGCAGTCTTGGAAGGTTGTGCTTTTTCTAAGAATTTGTCCATTTCTTCCAGGTTGTCCATTTTATTGGCATAGAGTTGCTTGTAGTAGTCTCTCATGATCCTTTGTATTTCTGCAGTGTCAGTTGTTACTTCTCCTTTTTCATTTCTAATTCTGTTGATCTGAGTCTTCTCCCTTTTTTTCTTGATGAGTCTGGCTAATGGTTTATCAATTTTGTTTATCTTCTCAAAGAACCAGCTTTTAGTTTTATTATCTTTGCTATTGTTCTATTGTTTCCTTCATTTCTTTTTCATTTATTTCTGACCTAATCTTTATGATTTCTTTCCTTCTGCTATCTTTGGGTTTCTTTTTTTATTGTTGTTCTTCTTTCTCTAATTGCTTTAGGTTTAAGGTTAGGTTGTTTATTTGAGATTTTTCTTGTTTCTTGAGGTAGGATTGTATTGCTATAAACTTCCCTCTTAGAACTGTTTTTGCTGTGTCCCATAGGTTTTGGGTCATCGTGTTTTCATTGTCATTTTCTTCTAGATATTTTTTGGTTTCCACTTTGGTTTGTTCAGTGATCTATTGGTTATTTAGTAGAGTATTGTTTAGCTTCCATGTGTTTGTATTTTTTACAGTTTTTTTCCTGTAATTGATATCTAGTCTCATAGCGTTGTGGTTGGAAAAAATACTAGATATGATTTCAATTTTCTTAAATTTGCTGAGGCTTGATATTTGACCCAAGGCATGATCTATCCTGGAGAAGGTGCTGGGTGCACCTGAGAAGAAAGTGTATTCTGTTGTTTTTGGATGGAATGTCCTATAAATATCAGTTAAGTTCATCTGGTCTAATGTGTTATTTAAAGCTTGTGTTTCCTTATTAATTTTCTGTTTGGATGATCGGTCCATCGGTGAAAGTGGGGTGTTGAAGTCACCTACTATTATTGTGTTACTGTCGATTTCCCCTTTTATGGCTGTTAGCATTTGCCTTATCTATTGAGGTGCTCCTATGTTGGATGCATAGATATTTACAATTGTTATAACTTCTTGGATTGATCCTTTGATCATTTTATAGTACTCTTTCTTGTTTCTTGTAATAGTCTTTATTTTAAAGTCTATTTTGTCTGATATGAGTATTGCTCCTCCAGCTTTCTTTTGATTTCCATTTGCATGGAATATCTTTTTCCATCTCCTCACTTTCAGTCTGGATGTGTCCCTAGGTCTGAAGTGGGTCTCTTGTAGACAGCGTATATACGGGTCTTGTTTTTGTATCCATTCAGCCAGTCTATGTCTTTTGGTTGGAACATTTAATCCATTTACATTTAAGGTAATTATTAATATGTATGTTCCTGTTACCATTTTCTTAATTGTTTTTGGTTTGTTTTTGTAAGCCTTTTCCTCTTCTTGTGTTTCCTGCCTAGAGAAGTTCCTTTAGCATTTGTTGTAGAGCTGGTTTGGTGGTGCTGAATTCTCTTAACTTTTGCTTGTCTGTAAAGGTTTTAATTTCTATGTCGAATCTGAATGAGATCCTTGCTGGGTAGGGTAATCTTGGTTGTAGTTTTTTCCCTTTCATCACTTTATCTTGCCACTCCCTTCTGGCCTGTAGAGTTTCTGCTGAAAGATCAGCTGTTAACCTTATGGAGATTCCCTTGTATGTTATTTGTTGCTTTTCCCTTGCTGCTTTTAATATTTTTTCTTTGTATTTAATTTTTGTTAGTTTGATTAATATGTGTCTCACGTGTTTCTCCTTGGGTTTATCCTGTATGGGACTCTCTGTGCTTCCTGGAGTTGATTGACTATTTCCTTTCCTATGTTGGGGAAGTTTTCAACTATAATATCTTCAAATATTTTCTCAGACCCTTTTGTTTTTTCTTCTTCTTCTGGGATGCCTATAATTCTAATGTTGGTGTGCTTAATGTTGTCCCAGAGGTCGCTGGGAGTGTCCTCCATTTTTTTCATTCTTTTTTCTTTATTTTGCTCTGTGGCAGTTATTTCCACCATTCTGTTTTCCAGCTCACTTATCTGTTTTTCTGCCTCAGTTATTCTGCTATTGATTCCTTCAAGAGTATTTTTAATTTCAGTTATTGTGTTGTTCATTACAGTTCGTTTGCTCTTTAGTTCTTCTAGGTCTTTGTTAAACGTGTCTTGTATTTTCTCTATTCTATTTCCAAGATATTGGATCACCTTCAGTATCATTACTCTGAATTCTTTTCCAGGTAGACTGCCTATTTCCTCTTCATTTTTTTGTCTTGTGGGTTTTCATCTTGCCCCTTTGTCCGTAAGATATTTCTCTGTCTGCTCATTTTGTCTAATTTACAGCATTTGAGGTCTTCTTTCCCTAGGCTGCAGGGTCATACTTCCTCTTGCTTCTCTTCTCTGCCCCTGGTGGTCTGGTTGGTCCTGTGTCTTGTGTAGGCTTCCTGGTATGAGGGACTAGTGCCTGCATTCCTGTGGGTGGAGCTGAGTCTTTTCCCTGTGATGAGCAGGGCCGTGTCAGGTGGTGTGTTTTGGGGTATCTGTGAGCTTAGTATGAGTTTAGGTAGTCTGTGTGCTGATGGGTGGGTTTGTGTTCCTGTGTTTTTTGTTGTTTGTTGTGAGGCATCCAGCACTGGAAGCTGCTGGCAGTTGGGTGGAGCTATGTCTTGGATTCAGATAGAGGCCTCCATGAGTGCTCTTGGCAATTAATCTTCCCTGGGGCTGGGAATTCTCCAGTGGTCCAGCATCCTGGACTCAGTGCTCCCATTCCGGAGCCTCAGGCCCGACTTTTGTACAAGGTACTAACACCCTGCAAGTTGCTCATCCCGGCAATAAAGGGGATTAAAAAAAAAAAAAAACGACTAACAAAACCCCAGACAATGGTAAAAAGTAAAATCAAACAGAAACAGAAAAAAGGAAACACGCACACACACAAAAGAAGCAAAGACAGAACCAAATAAATCAAATAGCAAGAGAACAACCAGACAAACAAAAGAACCGAAAAATGAAATCAGACAGTTAAGAAGAAAGCTGACAAAAACCCAGAACCAAGAAACAAAACCAAAGCTGAGTTCCAACTGAAGATTGAAGCAAAGAGACAAAACAAACTGACAAAAATGATATAAAAAAAAAAAAAGAAAAAGAGAAAGGGGAACGAAGACAGAACAACAGAAAAGCAATGTAGATACAGAAAAAGAAAAAGAAAATATATTAGAAAAAAAAGACAAAATCCCTGAGAAATGGTAAAAACAAAATCAAACAAATAAAAACAGAAACAAGGAAACACACACACGTAAAAGAAACAAAAACAGGGCCAGATAAAACAAAAAGCAAGAGAACGACCAGACAAATAGAACTCAAAAATGAAATCAAACAGTTGGGATTAATACTAACAAAAACACATAACCTAAAAACAAAACCAAAACAGTGTGCCAACTGAAGAATAAAGCAAGGAAACAGAACAAACCAATAAAAATGATTAAAATAAAAATAAAAATAAAATAAAATAAAAAGGGAAAAAAACCACAGGACAACAGAAAAGCAAAGTAGAAATGGAAATATAAAAAAAAGAAAAATATGTTACAGAAAAAGAGGAAGAAAAAATAAGGGAAAAGAACACGGAACAATAATAAAGCAAAGTAAAAATAGAAATGTATAAAAAATATAAAAAATAAAAATGTTATAAAACAGAGAGATCCCAGAAGGCTATATATATATATAAAAAACTAAAACAACAACAAACAAACAAACAAAAAAGGGAAGAAATTGAAACCAAAAAAGAAAAAAAGGCTAGAACCAACAATAGAGTGAATCAAAACATAATAAAATTAATAGTAATAATTATGTTTCCCTGAGGTCTCCGCTGTAGGTGTCCTTGCATATGCCGTGAGCCACAGCCCACCTCTGCCTCCCCAGTAGGCTCTCCTCTGCCTCTGGGCTGGTCTCTAGACCTGCTGTGCGCCCTGAGGGGACCACTCAGACTCTGCTCTGGCCCAACTCCTGCGTGTGCTTGCCCCCAAAGTCCTCAGCTGCCAGAGCTAGACCGTTTTCATTTGTGGGAACACTCACTGTCTACTCAGATATTCCATAGATGCAGGGTCTACCTAGCTGATTGTGGGGATTTAACCTGCAGCTGGTACAGCTGATGGAAAGATTTTTTTATCTTCTTCCTTAGTCACCCCGCCCCTGGCATTCAACTTTGGTTTTATCCCCACCTCTACTTGTGGCCCACCCACAGGAGTCTGGTCCTGAGGCTGGCTTGGAGCTCTTGGGTCTGCCCCAGTGAGGACAGGGCACAGAGGTGTTATGACTGCTTGGATTGTGGGAGTCCCGGTGGCACTAAATGCACAGAGGAGTCGGTGGCCACGGGCGCCTTATTGAGTATTTAGTGCATGCCAGAGAATGTTTGAGGCTGAGGAAAGCAAATAATTCAAGATAATGTCTTCAGTGTTTATAGTTATTAAAAAAGATTATGCCTAAACAGAATAGCTTAGGAATGTTGAGGAAAGCAAATTCTAGGCCTTGGAAACAGTATGTTTAAAGGCCTAGCAAAAGACAGTGATGTTTCATTTGTCTGGCTGGGTTCTGCACTTTTCAAGATCACTTCTCACCATCTTGGTGGGAACAGCAATATATGTATTAGCCCAACAGTTTTCATTCTGGCTGAAGTCAGAAGCACTTGGAGGTCTTTAAAAAACAGAGTATTCCTGAGATTTAATTCATTTATCTAATATTTACCAAGCACTGTTCTTGTCACTGGGGATATAGAATAAATGAGAAGAGCTTTGTTCTCATGCAGCTTACATTCTAGTTGGGAGAGACGTACAATAAACCAATAATTAAAGAAATATCAGCTAGCACCTACAGTACTATGCATAGTATTAAAACATGGAAATGTGATGAGTAACTAAGTGGCTAGTCAAGTGGGGCTGTTGGGAAAGACCTTTCCATAGGTGACATTTAATGGGATTGGAATGACCTAAAGGAGACAACTGTGCAGTGATTAAGAGAAGAGCATTACGCTGTACCTAACTCATTTCTTGCTCCATGTCTGTTTCCTCCTATTGACCCCTTTCTACTTTCTACGTGCTCTTGCTCTCCAAATTGGGTCTCCCCGTTTATTAGAATCTTTGGCTCATGACCTTTCAACTTCATGCCATGATTTATGGCTTGCGTTCTCCTCCTTGGCTGGGACCTTGTTGTGATAGCATTCCTGGAAACAGGAATTGATCTTTATTCAGGAGACTGTCTCCTGGGTTCTGTCTGCTCACGGCCTTATTGGATAAGATCCACCACATCAGGCTCCAGATCCTCCCCATGTCTGGACAGCATTCTGAGAATTGCAGGTAGGATGTATCTGGAGGAGAGGCAGAAAGTGAGGCTGGGAAGTTGGTCTACATTTTGATTATGAAAAGACTTGGATTCAGGTTCAGTCTTGGGGGATAAAGGTTTGGGCTTTGGAGCACAGGTGGAGAGATGGGCTTTTGACAGGATGATAGAGTCAAGGGCTTGGATAGATTTGTTTCTCTGCAAACTCAGACTCAACGTAGTCTGCTGAAAGTGAACAGAGGAAGGGTGATGGAAAATAATGAAAATTTAGAATTTCCTATGGAAGTAATGAGACACAAAAAAATTATTGAGCTATGTTAAGGGTCTGTTTGAGATTAGGGATCATTTATTTGTGGGTTCCCCCTGGGAACGGGGGAAAATACCTCACTGGTCAAATGTAAAATTATGAACCACTTACTCTTACATTTACTTCCAGCCTGGGTGTAGAAGAAGCAGATTGTCAAAATATTCTTGGCTGATGGTTTCCATGCTAATACTACCAGGAGAGGAGGCCAGCAGGGTTGAGAGTGCTGATAAGAAAGTAGCAGAAGTGATATTTCTAGGGGTTTAAGTAGAATAGGAAAACCACCATGAGTTTGACAGAGGGAGAGAGAGGGTGGAGTTGAGGGACTGGAGGTCTGGTGCAGGCATAGTAGTGTTTATATGAGTATAGAAGACTGTGGTTGAAGTGGGATATTGGAATTTTTAATGTTCAAGGTGTGGCAGTTCTGTTTGATGGTAAAATCTCTAGAGTGTGGCAGAGGAACACAGGTAGTAAAGCAGTCGTTGGAATCAACATCCAGAAACTTCAAATTAAGGTATTGGATGGTCTTTATCCTAAGAGCAGTGGAAATCACTGAAAGGTTTTAGGTAAGAAGTGATATGGTTATGACGGTAGTTTAAAAAGATAGCCTGGGACTTCCCAGGTGGCGCAGTGGTTAAGAATCCACTTGCCAATTCAGGGGACACGGGTTCGAGCCCTGGCCCGGGAAGATTCCCACATGCCATGGAGCAGCTAAGCCCGTGAGCCACAACTAATGAGCCTGCGAGCCACAACTACTGAGCCCACAAGCCACAACTACTGAGCCCGTGTGCCACAACTACTGAAGCCTGTGCCTAGAGCCCGTGCTCCGCAACGAGAGAAGCCACGACAATGAAAAGCTTGGGCACCACAATGAAGAGTAGCCCCCACTCGCCGCAACTAGAGAAAGCCTGCACGCAGCAACAAAGACCCAACGCAGCCAAAAATAAATTAAAAAAAAAAAAAAAGATAGCCTGGCTTTTGAGGTGGAGAATGGATTGCTGAAATGTGAGAGTGACAGTGGGAAGACCAATTATCTCAGTTTGGGTTCTGCCAGAAGTAGACTTAGAGCAAGTAGTTTTTTTTCTGAAATGATCTCAGGAAACGCTGGTAAGGGGTGGGGAAGGGAGATAGAGATGGGCAGAAGCAAATGAAGGGTGAAGTATTAAACAAGATACAGCTGTGGGTAATTAACGCTTAATTCCACCGAGGAACTCTGGGAAACAGTTTAGAACACATACCCCTGGGTTACCTCACCCAAGGGACAAGGAGCTTACCTCACCCAAGGGACAAGGAGCTTGGGTATTTATACACGAATTCCTGTCAATTTTTGGTTTATGGATGCTCCCAGAGGGTGTTAATTTCTTGGTACTTCCTTTTTCACACATATGAGCAGAATGGGACCCTTTGGCCAGAGAAAGTTTTGAGGTTAAAAGAAAGTAGATCCTGGAAGAGGAAGTTTGGCTAGCAAGAACTGACACAGTAATAACAAGTAATTGTGGGTGGGCATCAAAGAGGATCTGCTAAATCTGTTCAAAAGACTATTATGGGGCTTCCCTGGTGGCGCTGTGGTTGAGAATCTGCCTGCCAATGCAGGGGACACGGGTTCGAGCCCTGGTCTGGGAAGATCCCACATGCTGCAGAGCAGCTGGGCCCGTGAGCCACAATTACTGAGCCTGCGCGTCTGGAGCCTGTGCTCCCCAACAGGAGAGGCCGCGATGAAGAGTGGCCCCCGCTTGCCGCAACTGGAGAAAGCCCTCGCACAGAAACGAAGACCAAACACAGCCATAAATAAATAAATAAATAAATAAAAATTAAAAAAAAAAAAAAGACTATTATGTTAGTCCAGGCAAGAGACAAAGGCAGCTTGGACCAAGTAGTGGTGATGAAGATGGGGGGAAGTGAAAGGATTTAGGAGGTGCATATATACTTATGTGCACATGAGTTTCATGCTTTCCATTTTGTTAAGCATATTTGTAAAGATTTTACGTTTCTGATCCCCTTTTAAGGTAAACTGTAAGCTCAAGATATCCCAAGAAGACAGGAATGAAGGTACTCTTACTCCTGATTCAAGATACTAACTACTGAAAGGCAAAAAATCTAAGGCAGTGCTGTCCAATAGAAACATTATGCAAGTCACATTAAAAATTTTCCAGAGCCACATTTAAAAAGTAAAAAGCAATAGGTAGAATTCGTTTTAATGATGTATTTCATTTAACTCGATATGTTCAAATATTATAATTTCAACATGTAATCAATACAAAATTATTGATGAAGTATTTACATCCTTTTTTTGTAAGGATGTAAAGGCACTAAGTCTTTAAAATCTGATGTGTATTTTACACTTAAAGCACATTTTAATTTGAACTATCCACACTTTAAACAAGTGCTCGATAGCTGCCATATTAGACAGTGCAGGTCTAGGATTTAGTTTATTTAAGAAATCTGTTCTTTTACAATGTGTTATAAATAATAATACTATTATAAATAAATAGTAGAAGGAAAATATTTTGCATTTAAGTATTGAATGTTAAAACTAAAATGGACTAGGCAATATTAATATGGTTTCTGACTCTCCTCCACTTATTTTGAGATTTCCAAGTTAAGTGGGAGATATAATTTTTAAACTTAGTATAGGTTTCTACTAATGAGAACTAGACAACTAGAATGACAACTTTCTTAACTTTTTTGATCTTAAAATAGCTAGTAAGGGTGGCTTCCTGAAGATAAATATTTCTTACTGTTTGCTATTTGGACAGGAAATCCTCTTTAAGTTTTTGATATCAAAATCAGTCTTTTTATGGCTCATTTTACTTTCATGTCTCTTAGGCAGTATCCTAGTGCCCTCTCTTCCTTTCCTTATTTCAAAAACACAATTATCAGAAGGTAATATAAGACTGGAATTCAGAGTTCCTTGTCTTATGAATCATGTTTCTTTTCTTTCTCCATCATCATGATGGAAATGAGAAATTTTTATTGCTCAGTAAGTGAAATAACTTAGGACAGTATAAAATGGTTGTTGACTGAGATTATGAGCTAATAATATCAAAGGTCCAGAGATACTTAGAGGAATGTAATTAAATATTTTAATATACTTATAAAACTGCATCTTTTAAGATGTTCTTATGAAAGCCATAGTCAAATGTGGCTTACTTATGTTTTTCTCTGAATTTGTGCATACAGACAGTATAAAAACTAAGGCAACTCAGGCCTACGGAGTCATCATTAGCTATAGCCAATTTGGAGGTAAAGAGTTTACTACTGCCTACCAGCACCTTATTTTCATGAGGCCTTTAGGGAGTGTAGGGTAGATTTCTTTACTTATAAATAAAGCATTCCTCTGAGGAGCCTGGGCCACTGCTTAAAGGGTAACCCCCCAAAGTAATCTAACAAAAGAGTAAAAAAAGCTTTGGAGCTTTGGCTTCAGATGTACTTGAATTCAAATCTTTTACTTTTTTTTTTTTTATAAGATACAGCCTCAGTCCTATCACTTAGACTCTCTAAGTTTCAGATGTCCCCTATTTATTTATTTATTTTTGGCTGCATCAGATCTTAGTTGCAGTAAGCAGGATCTTTGTTGCGGCATGCAGGATCTGTCGTGGCAGTGAGTGGGCTCTTCGTTTGGCGTGTGGGCTTCTCTACTTGCCCTGCATGGGGCTCCAGAGCATGCGGGCTAAGTAGTTGCAGCACGTGAGATCTTAGTTCCCCAGCCAGGGATCGAACCCCTGTCCCCAGCATTGGAAGGTGGATTGTTAACCACTGCACCACCAGGGAAGTCCCTCAGATATCCTCTATTCATTTTAAAGAGTTTTTTTAAAAGTTTATAGCTCACTAGTTTTTTAAAAAAATTTTGTTTATTTAATTTTTTGGCTGCATTGGGTCTTCATTGCTGTGTACGGGCTTTTCTCTAGTTGCAGCGAGCAGGGGCTACTCTTCATTGTGGTGTGCAGGCTTCTCATTGTGGTGGCTTCTCTTGTTGTGGAGCATGGGCTCTGAGTACGTGGGCTTTAGTAGTTGCAGTGTGTGGGCTCTGTAGTTGTGGCTTGTGGGCTTAGTTGCTCCGCAGCATGTGGGATCTTCCCAGACCAGGGATCGACCCTGTGTCCCCTGCATTGGCAGGCAGATTCTTAACCACTGCACCACCTTGGAAGTCCTAGTTTTTGCTTTTGATGGTGGTATATACATCTAAATATGTATTACATTTCTATAATAAAGGGACCCACTATGCATCCTGTTTGGTAACTTTTTCCATTTAATAATATGTTATAAATGTCTTTCATCTCAACAAGCTAATATGTTAATAAATATATATCTACATGATCATTTTAATAGCTATGTAATAGTCCCTTGCAGGCTATTTTGAGGATTATAGTATGAGATAAAGTATGTGACCATAACAAGCATTTAGCAATTTAAAAACAACTAGACTATAAATGGAACTGAATTTCAGATTTCATACAATCAGCCTGTAGGCTGACCTTTTCCCACCTATCTTTGCTAGCCAGCCACCATCATACAGGCAGTCTCCGGCTGCCTTCAAGCAAGACCTCCACGTGTAATTGCCTCATACATCAGGACCAGGAGCCCTGTGTCTTAGACATCCCTGGAGGCGCCAGAACGAAGGTGGCTCAAGAACCTGCATAGAAGATGTAGGTCACAATGACTTTGATGTAAGATCATGGAATATTGAGGCTCTAGAGAGAGAAAATGTATATTATACTGGTTCAGGACCCGGAAGGACAGGAGACTCCCAGAGGAAAGAAACACTTAAAGGATAGCTTCTCAGAGCAGAAAGTTCACTTTCATTTCTATGAAGTTCTTCATTTCTAGCACCCTAGCAGTGTTTGTTCTCTTCCTTATGGAACAAAATTCAGCTAGTGACCTCCCACTTCAGCGAGATTATCAGAACATGAGGAATACTCCAGATTCCTATTTGAAAATATGTGTTCCTCCTACTACATTTCTAGGTTTAAAATACTCCCTTTAACATTCCAAGAATTATTTTTGTAAATGATCTTGGCTGCAGTTCAAAATACTGTATGTAGCGTTTAGTAGGCTAGTTCATAGTCCCTCTCTGAATACCAGTTGACAGAAGCACTATCAGATGGTCTGGGATAGAGACAGATCCTAGGTCATATCCTAAGTCACTTGGAGCAGGGTCTAAGAGAGGAACTTTGAGGTCTGTTGTTGGCCATTCCTCCTTCAGACTACACTTCTCGAGAAGGACACTCTGAGCTGTGGGTGCTGGTGTACAGCCCGCTGGGAGGAGAGCTGCATATTTGGCATCTTATGGTGCTGTCCCAATGGCTTCTCCAACTAAGTCAATTGAGGTCTCAATTCTTCAACAGAGGAAGCTGTAAATATTGAAAGAGAGCATTGGTCATATGGTCAACTATATTGTTATGTATCAAGTAGTGTGGTGGCACTGTAGATAGAGAAGTAAACAAGACAGGAGTGGTTCAGCTATTGGGGAGCTTCTGAATTAGTGGGGAACACAGGACATATGAGGCAAATAGTGACAACTGTGTTTAGTGATGTAAAGGGAAAATTGACCTAGACCGGGAGTCAGGGAGATTTCCTTGAGGGAATGACATTTGAGCTGAGACTTGAAGTTAGGTGGGTAATAAGAGTGGGGAACTGACATTTCCAGCAAAGGAAACAACTTGTGAGAAGGCCCCAGGTATGACTGAGGAATTCAGTAAGGCTAGAGGGCAGAGAGTTTGGGAGAAGGATGGGGCAGGAGATGTGCATAGGACCAGATCATGTAGGGCTTTACAGGCCATGTTAATTGTACTGCATTTTATTTGAAGGATGATGGGAAGGGGGAAGATACCACATGTATTAATTTGCTAGGGCTGCCATAACAAAATACCACAGACTGGGTGTCTTAAACAACAGAAATTAATATGCTCACAGTTCTAGAGGCTGGAAGTCCAAGATGAAGATGCTGGTAAGGTTGGTTTCCTCTGAGGCCTCTTTCTTTAGCTTACAGGTGGCTCCACTCTTGCCACCTCCTCAAATGGTCATTTCTTTGTGTGTATGCCCCTAGTGTTTCTTTGTGTGCCCAAATTTTCTCTTTTTATGAGGACACCAGTCAGTTTAGATTAGGGCCCGCCATAATGGTCTCCTTTTAACTTGATTGCCTCTTTTTTTGGCATTTAGGAATTTTTTTAAAAAATCGATATATAATCAACATATAACATTATATTAGTTTCAGTTGTACAACATAATGATTCAATATTTGTGTATATTGCAAAATGATCACCACAAGTCTAGTTAACATCCTTTAATTACCTCTTTAAAGGCCCTGTCTCAAATGCAGTCACATCCTAAGGTACTGGGGGTTAGGATTCCAACATATGAATTTGGGGGACACGATTCAGCTCATAATACCATTTATGTGCCTGTTATGTAGAGAATGGATTGGAGAGGGGCAATAGTGGAGACTCTACTGTGAAAAATGATACTGACCTGCCAGGATGTGTGTTGTGAAGATAGAACAAAGGCAATGGGTTTGAGAAGCATTTCGATGGAGGACTGATAAAATCTGAGGGTAAGGGAGAGGGAGGAGTCAAAGATGACTCATGAATTTCTGGTTCTCCATCTGGCTGGGTGGAGATGCAGTTTATTTAGTAAAAGAAGAATGGAAAAAGAGAATGATGGTTTGTGGGGAAGATGATGGGTTCTGTTCTGCTCATGTGGAATTTGGCGTGCCTGTTACATATCAAGTGCATGTGATGAGCAGATTGTTTGCTGGAGAGGAAATCACCCTCCATAATAGACAGAGCTGATTGCCATATAGATCAACCTCTGTAAGAGACAAAGTTGCTGTTAAAACTGCACAACTCAAATGGGATTCGAACCCAGCCAAAATTCAGATTGGGCATTGAACCCACAGGCTGGGACTCGAACCTGCTGTCTTTTAATTGAGATCACACACCTGATCTCAGGACTTAATGAAGCTCAGGTTCTTTATGTTTCAGTGCAGAAGGAATTCAGCAGGAGGCAAAGTGATAGGTAAGAAGTAGCTTTATTGAGTTACACATTCCACAGACAGAATGCGGTCAGTCACAAAAGGCGAGAGCTGCCCCCAAATATGGGGTGGTTAGTTTTTATGGGCTGTGTAATTTCATAGGCTGAGTGGGAGGATTATTCCAACTATTTTGGGGAAAGGGTGGGGATTACCAGGAATTGGGCCACTGCCCACTTTTTGACCGTTTATGGTCGGCCTTGGAATTGTCATGGTGCCTGTGGGTGTGTATTTAGCATATGCTAATGTATTACAATGAGCACATAATAAGGCTCAATGTCTACTGGAAGTCGAACCTTCAGCCACCTTGGGCGTAGTCGGTTCTAACCAGTTTATGTCATATTCACAATGGCTATGTCATTCTTTAAGGGTTGTGTCTTGCTTCCTTTCCTCCTGTTTCACTGTCACCTGGTCCTTGTATTTTACTTTTTTAGGGAAAAAAAAATTGTAGCCCTTTTCAAAAATGTGTTCTTGGCATCCTAGAAATTCTTTCTCAAAATTTGCTAGGCTAGGGTTCAGTAGCTTTTTATAGTTAACATTACAGAATATTTCTTTAACAATTTTCCATAGTCAGCTTGAATCGTGACTTAATAAGCCTAAAGGAATTGCCTAATGTTATTAACCTCTTTTTTGGGATAAAACAACTCTTTTCATTTCCTTCCTGCATGCCAAAGCTTGGTAAAGGATGAAGTCTTGCACTAACAGTGAAGTGTGTAAAACTCTGAGGAGATGGTAGAACAGAAGGCCTTTTCATGGCAGCACAAAGTCCCAGGCAGTTCAGTCATGTGTGGATTGGTGGCCCCTCAGTGGGAGCAAGGGTGTTAATGGTAGCTGGGGAGCAGAAAGGCAGTGTCAGGAGGCACAGCGTGCTGTGGCACAAGGGTCACAGTCAGCGGTGTCCTTAGAATGAAGGCTGAGCCCTGGGGCAGCTGGAGACAGGCTGGAGCTAGGTCAGAGGTCGGGAAAGAGCTGGGTCACTCCTGGTAAAAGAGGTTCTTGTTGAGTGCCTGCCCCACGTTACCTGAAGGGCCATGGAGGAGATGCCAGCTTACTAAAAGGTAGCTATAAGGAATTAGGGTGACTAACCTGCCTGGTTTGCTGGGCCTGAGGGGTTCCTGGGATGAAGGACTTCCAGTTTTAGAACTAGGAAAGACCTGGGGAAACTGGGATGAGGTGGTTACCCTATAAAAGGGTTCTAATAGACCTAGGGTCTTTGGTCCATCTTAGAAGAAATAACTTTAGCCTAAAGCAAATACATCTGCATGACTCACCATAACCTTCTTAGTAAAAGGACTGCTACAATTTGCTTTATGTTTTTAATAAATTAAATAATTAATATTTTTAATAAATTAGAGATCATTAGACTGACCAAATGCTCCAATTTTCCTGGAACAATCACAGTTTATACCTGTTGTCCCACATTATTAATAGTGTCTTCTCCAGTCTCAAAAGTGTCCTGATTTGGATGACAAGTTATCCGGTAACTCTATTTTTAATAAAATGATCTTTTCTTAAACAGGAGTACTATTTTGTGAATCTTGGCAGAGCAGGCCAATTTCTATATCATAATATTTGACAGTATTCCTTTTAAGATGATTCACTATGTACTACTTTTAATAAATACATTTTAAAAAATTAAAAGTTTTTCCATTCAGAAGTACTTGACCATAGTTTCACCTCTGAAATCAGAATTTATTACACACACATACATTCCCTCTTTATCTCATTCACATTTGACCATCTCATTATTTCACAGAAGTATCATGGAATTTTTTTAAAAAATAAATTTATTTATTTCATTTATTTTATTTTTGGCTGTGTTGGGTCTTTGTTGCTGCACGTGGGCTTTCTCTAGTCTTGGCGAGCAGGGGCTACTCTTCGTTGCAGTGCGCGGGCTTATCATTGTGGTGGTTTCTCTTGTTGTGGAGCACGGGATCTAGGCACGCGGGCTTCAGTAGTTGTGACACGCGGGCTCAGTAGTTGTGGCTTGCAGGCTCTAGAGCACAGGCTCAGTAGTTGTGGCACACGGGCTCAGTTGCTCCGCAGCATGTGGGATCTTCCTGGACAAACCCGTGTCCCCTGCATTGGCAGGCAGATTCTCAACCACTGCGCCACCAGGGAAGCCCAGTATCATGGAATTTTAAAATTTATTTATAATTAAACAAGTTTTTCATAATGTTTTATAAGCAAGAAATTAGAGGTTGAAAGAGGAAACATTACATATGGCAAAAAGCCAATGCAAATTAAGTGGGGGTGGAGGAAGAAGGTTTATCCTATTAAGGAAACATGAAAAATATTAAAATTATCTAGTAATGTACTTATTACTCAAATATATCAGATAATTTGGTATGAAAACCAAATTATTTCTGGACCTAATTTCTGGAATAGGAAGTTAATTATACAGAATGTCTAAAAATTATTAGTATAAAATAGAAATAGAAGTTATTCAGAAAATAAGTATAAAGAATATTTATGTGTGGTGTCTAAGGAAGCTGTATCCCAAATAAACCTCTTCTCAGATTATGAAACGTAGATTTGAATACATTTCACATTTACTTACACCAAAATTGAATGTTCACCCCTACCTTTCGCCCACGTTTAAGATCACCCGTCTGGTTTTCCATTTCACTGAATGTTATTGACCACTAGAGGGAGAAACAAGAAAGGCTTTGAAAATTTTGACAAATCTGAGAGATTAGTTAAATACCAGTAGTAAAATGTACTAATTGTAGTGAAATCCGAATTCAAGGAAGGCACTCACAGATATAGTTGTTGCTGGAGATCTGTCAATTCTATGGGATCCTGTAGAAATAATGTAACAGAAAGATGATGTGACTTCTCTAAAGTGTGAGGAACAACACATTCCATGGTTGACCAGCTAAATTATAGTTTTGTTCAACTTATGCCTTTACCCAAAGAGCAAGTGCAATAACTAAACATATTTAATAAGGATGAATAATGAAAGGATTAACTGCTTCAGACTTCAAACGTGGGAAAAGTGGCAGTAAAGGAAAAATACTATTATAATCAAAACAATTCCCCAATACTTTGCATTAAGTGAATTTGACAATTAATACTTAAAATTGTATTTAAATATATAGAACATACTTGTTATAAAGTGACTGAAGATTCTAACCAGCTAAAGGTGTGTTTTTCTTAGACTACTCAATACATGGATTTATCAAGAGACAATTTCTTGAACTCTATTACTTTGTTGGAAAATTGTCTTTGAATTATTTGTTAACCAAGAAATTCCTGACTCTTTTAGTTGTAAGGAAAATATATAAAATGCATTAGTTCAACAAATAAATGTTGAACAACTATTCAGTGTTAGATATTCAGGAGATTCAAGACTGAATTGGACATGAATTCTTCTCTCAAGAAATTTATCGTCTAAAAAAGCCTATTCATAAAAATCTGTAAAACAAAGTAGATGTGGAACATACCATTAGAGAAGCAAAGTCAGGGCACTATGGGTGTTGAGAAGGAAAAGTTACTTCTAGATTTATGTGTGTGTGGGGTGTGGTCAGGGGTAGAGGGTGTGAAGGCAGGAGGAATCAGAGAAGGCTTCATGAAAGATGTGACATTTGAGCAGGGCCTAAAGATACTCAGGATTTAGAACTGTGGCAATGACAGGAGAAGCATTTAGGTGGAGGGAGCAGAATGAGCAAAGGCATAGAGGTAAAGTCCTGCTGGGCAAATGCAAAATGTATAAACACACAAACATGAAACAGAAAAGCATAGGTGATCTAAAAACACATAAATTAGTCTAACGTGTGAAATATATTTGGATTAGCCTATAACTGTTTGTGATGGTTAATTTTATGTCAACTTGACTGAGCCATGGGGTGCCCAGATATTTGGTCAAACATGATTCTGGGTGTTTCTGTGAGGTGTTGGATGAGATTTAACTGATTTAACAGTTAGAACAGTAGACTGAATAAAGAAGATTGCTCTCCATAATGTATGTGGGCCTCGTCCAATCAGTTGAAGACCTGACTATCACATGAGGCTGACTCTCCCCTGGGGAAGAGAGGATTCTCTTGCCTAATGGCCTTTGGACTTGAATGGGGACATCAGCTCTGCAGATTTTGGACTTGCCAGCCTCCATAATTGCATGAGGCAATTTCTTATATCTCTTTCTTTCTCTATAAATATATCCTATTGATTCTGTTTCTCTGGAGAACTTGGATTAATACACTGTTAATACTGTTTAAAAATAAGCATCTAATAATCTGCCAACAATACCTATTTGGTACCATTTTGATCCCAGTGTTATGCTGAACAATGGGGAACACTAGAATAGTATCAACTTACAGAGAATGTATCTAATATATCTGAGAGCTACTTCAAAGAATAGATAGATATGCTGATAAAACTAATTGATTTAAAAATAAATGTTCTAATTATTAATTTATTATTAAAGTAAAGGAAAAAATTAAAATTGTAACTCAGAGGAAAGAAGAAAAATAAATTATAACCCTAATAGTTTAATATAACCAGTGTTAACATTTTGGTATATTTTCTTGCAGTAATTTTTTCCTTTGCAATTTTTAAAAAATAAATTTATTTATTTATTTTTGGCTGTGTTGGGTCTTTGTTGCTGCGTGCAGGCTTTCTCTAGTTGCATTGAGCGGGGGCTACTCTTCATTGCAGTGCACAGGCTTCTCATTGTGGTGGCTTCTCTTGTTGCGGAGCTCGGGCTCTAGAGCGCAGGCTCAGTAGTTGTGGTGCACAGGCTTAGTTGCTCCACGGCGTGGGATCTTCCCGGACCAGGGCTCGAACCCATGTCCCCTGCACTGGCAGGCGGATTCTTAACCACTGTGCCACCAGGGAAGTCCCTCCTTTGCAATTTTTAATGTACATCAAACTTTAGTGTATATAAAATCATGTAGTCAATTTTTTTACTTATTATATCCTAAACATTTCCCCATATTGTTTCAGTCTTAAGAACTATAACTTTTGTTGCCTGTACAATATACAATCTGCAAACTTACTATAATTTTCATAATTATTTCCTTATTTTTGGATATTATAGTTGTTATACAGATTTTTTCTCTATTTTTAAGATCATCAATATAAATATCTTTATAATTATAGCTTTTCATATTCTGAATTATTTCAGAATAAATTCCCAGAAGCAGTACATTAGATCACAGGTATGAATACTTTTATAGTTAGTCTAAATTGCTTTCCAGGGACTTCCCTGGTGGTCCAGTGGTAAAGAATTCTTCTTACAATGCAGAGGATGCGGGTTCAATCCCCTGGTCAGGGAACTAAGATCCCACATGCTGCACCACAACTACTGAGCTCACGCACCTCAACTAGAGAGACTGCGTGCCACAAACTACAGAGCCCACGCACCCTGGAGCCTGTGCACCTCAACTAGAGAAGAGAAAACCCACACGCCACAGCTAGAGAGAAGCCTGTGTGCTGCAACGAAGAGCCTGTGTGCTGCAATGAAAAATCCCGCATGCCTCAACGAAGATCCAGTGTGCCACAACTAAGACCTGACGCAGCCAAAAATATAAATAAATAATAAACAATAAACTTCTTAATTAAAAAAATTGCTTTCCACAAATGCTGCACCAACTTATAAGGCCACTGAAATAATACCTACTCAATATTCATTCTCATCTTTGTTAATAAAAGACTTTCTTTTATAGAGATGTGAGTTGTTATAAAAACCTCACTTCCTCAGACTGTCTTGCAGCTGGGTATGTCTTTAGGACTGTATTCTGGTTTATGAAGGTAGCTGGGTTGAGCTTTTAGAAACAATTTTGTTTCACTAATTAAAAGGAACCAGCTGGCACACACATTTCCCTTTTTCCCTTCCTTTCTCCTTGACTATAAGTAGAGCAGCCTTCTTGCAACTTTGAGGATGAAGGCTACAAGTTAAGATGGTAGAACAGGAAGCTAGAAGCAGCTGGTGATTTTCTTGAACATCTGTACCAGCTCTGGACTCTTTCCTCTGGAATTCTTGTTACAAGAATAAATTAATCCATATTTAGTTACGAAACTGTAGTCATATTTCTGTTGCATGAGACCAAAAGAAAATCTAATAGTAATGCATAGCAATTACATGTGCATAATTATTTCTCCATAATAGTGGATATTGTCACTAAAATTGGAGAGGCACTATATTGGTGAATTAATTGCAAATCAAAACGCCTAACCTAAACTAGCTTAAACAAAAAAAGGGAATTTACTTGTTCATGTACTGGGGAAAATATAGGTGTTGAACTAACTTTGGGCTTTACTAAGTGGCCTCAATGATACTATTAGGTCAGATCTTTTTTTCCCTTCTCCTTTTCCCTCTCTCTTACACTATCTCCCCTTTGTTTTCCTCTACTTGTTGGCCTCTTCTCTCCTACAGAAAATGGACTTCTTCCATGCAACTGAAGAAGCTGGCCAACAAGCAACTCCAGGCTTATGTTGGTCCAAAGTCAGTGAAAAGTGTGGAATGAGAGAACTTCCCACTTTTGTTCAAATATCAGTCCTGGGGAAGGACTCTGATTCATCAGGCCTGTGTCATGTGCTCATCCAAGGGGGAGGCAGACAGGACAATTGTGTTTGTCAATCCCTCCAAGATCACTGGAATAAGGAAGGGGAAATTACTCAAAGAAAAAGTTGAGTGTTGACACCATAACATGGTAGAAAGTCTAAAACAACCTGTCATCAGCAACCATCTTTTACTAATAAAATGATCTTTATTATTATTTTAGTTTGCTTTTCTTTGAATTGAATATTTTGTCTGTGTATAAATTTTATTTCCTTTTTTCAAAATTCCCTCTTTTAAAGATGTTGACATTTCATTGACAACCAACCAGAATAAGTTTATACTTGACAAATCAGTTGAGTATTCTCTTTATTTTGAACATAATGCCGATTTTGTGCTTGTAATCTAATATT
Source organism: Balaenoptera musculus (assembly GCF_009873245.2). Classification (NCBI taxonomy): domain Eukaryota; kingdom Metazoa; phylum Chordata; class Mammalia; order Artiodactyla; family Balaenopteridae; genus Balaenoptera; species Balaenoptera musculus. The sequence continues at coordinate 109,045,040 of NC_045786.1, forward strand.
CTGTATCTGGAAATGCCATCCTCAAAGAATAGGAAATACATATTCTTTATAATGTTTATGTAGACATATTATAGAGGTCCTAAATCTAGTGAGAAGAGTGGCAATTGGGCTAGACATAAATTTAATCAATAGATGTACATGAGTCATGTAGTATATTTAGTATGGAGAGGTTAAACATATGGTAGATTCCCCTTCTGGGAGCTTACTGAATTGATTTTAATATATTACTTTGTGAGAATGCTTCTTTAGCTATTACATTGGCATATGGACATTATGGGTTGTTTCCCCAAACTCTGAATTATTCAAAATGAGATTTAAAAGCCCATTCAGGATTTAGGCTTTAGATTAAGGTGTAAAAAAGTAAAGCAAAAAAAAAGTGGCCTAGAGGATCTTCTGGTAAACTATAAATATTTTATTACTTTTTTATTTACTAAATATTTATTCATTTGGTGTTTATGACAATTGTTTCATATATTTCTACGGTCCACATGAGATCTTATGATTTTGGAGAGCAAGATCAGTGGCTGCAGATTCTCCAGTTCTTTACTTCCAGGCTTTGATGTAAGGGTAGCCCTAGTGTATCCCATGAGGCAAAGGGGTGAGAAACTAAGTCATCACAGCTTAGCCCACATAATCCCACCAAGCTGAATTTAAATGCCCTTCAAAGAGGGAAGATTGAAACATAAAAACAAGTGATGTATTGATTGTACGATGTACCCAGTATACTAAATCAACTTGATTCCCCTCTTTCTTGAAGAAAAAGGGCTGGCAACAGAAATGAAAGAAAGTCTTTTCTCTGCCCTCCAGATCTGCTGCTATGTCTGGCTGCTCCAGACCAGCTGCCACCTGTAGTCAAGTACCCTGACGTGCTGTTTGTCCTGAGAAAGAGCTTTGTTATCTCTTAGAGTATAAAAGAAATAACAGGTTGGGACTTCTCTGGCGGTCCAGTGGTTAAGACTCTGCGCTTCCACTGCAGGAGGCGCCGGTTCAGTCCCTGGTTGGGGAACTAAGATCCCGCATGCTGCACAGTGCAGCAAAAAAAAAAAAAAAGAAATAGGTTAAAATACTTGAGACATACTAGTCTGTCCACAAACATTAATTACGTCTGGATTTACACCATAAAGGCTTGTTCAGGGAAGGTTGCAAACCTGCCATTCATTTAGGCATCTGCATTTTGTATGGAGCCCAGAGCAAATGACATTTCGCTTCTAGCAGATACCTGGGGTCCTAGTTAGGGCTACATGCAGATTAAAGCCTCCTGATAGCCATGCAGTTTCATGCTTCTGTACCTTGTGTTTTGTCTCACCTGACTGGAATTCTGTATTTTGTCCTTTGGGAGTTAGCATGAGTTTTTGTTCCCTTAGAAGTGTTTTCTGACCACATCTATTCTGATGTGAGCTGGGTGCCCTTTGTCTATAGTCACAGAATATCTTGTTAATAATTATATAATAGAGCTCTAATATAATTGCTTTTCTTACCAGCCTGCTCCACTGTAATTTCAGGGCAGGCTACAACTATGTTTTATTCATCTTTGAAATACTATGGCCTAGCAAAATACCTGGCCCAGTGGACACTCAGTAAGTATTTGTTGAAAGGATGAAAATAGTTGAAGTTTGTCCTCCGGGTTCCCTCATCTCCCTTCTTGTTTCCCTTCTTCTCATTTGTGCTGCCACACCCTGCCTCACCCAATCTCACCATTTTATCGTCTTCATCCATCCTCTTCCTGATCCGCTAATGGCTCCAGTTGCCAGATCCCATTTGGTTTTGGAAATAAGTTTACTTATGTTATAAATTACAAACCGCTGGAGAGTGGGAAAAGTGTTGATCATTCATTCAAAAGTGTTGAATCCTTCAATAATTAGCACAGTAATTAGTTTTTCACACATTAGGTGATTACGTTTATATTTTAAAATATATTGCTTTCATCCACTTATAAAAGCAATACATATTTATTGTAGAGAATTTTTAAAAATATAGAATATCATTAATAATAAAAGCCACTTATCCATCACCTATAGATAAGTGCCATTAATATTTTGTTACATTGCTACATATAACAATTCTTTCCTATGCATTTATACTCTTTTACTGTTTGCAAAATTGAGATCGCACTGTATAAACTCTTTTTGTCCTGCTTTTTCTGTTTACTGTTATATCATGAGCATTTTATCATGGCATTAAGTATTCTTTTAAAATGTCACTTATTTAATACTTTTCTTATTTCTGGACATTCAGATCCCGTTTTTCCTTGTATAAACAAGTCTGTGATGAAGTATCTGTGTATAAATCTGTACATTTCCAATTATTTCCTTAAGATAAATTCCTAGAAGAATTATTTGATCACTCTGTGTCAACATTTTAAGGTCTTTTGATACTTTTTTTTTTTTAATTTTTATTTATTTATTTATTTATTTATTTATGGCTGTGTGGGGTCTTCGTTTCTGTGCGAGGGCTTTCTCCAGTTGTGGCAAGTGGAGGCCACTCTTCATCGCGGTGCGCGGGCCTCTCATCATCGCGGCCTTTCTTGTTGTGGAGCACAGGCTCCAGACGCGCAGGCTCAGCAACCGTGGCTCACGGGCCTAGTTGCTCCGCGGCATGTGGGATCTTCCCAGACCAGGGCTCAAACCCGTGTCCCCTGCATTGGCAGGCAAATTCTCAACCACTGAGCCACCAGGGAAGCCCCTTTTGATACTTTTGATACAAACTTCTAGAAGTGTTCTATCACTTTATCATTTATTTGCTTACTTAACAAATATTTATCAAGCCTTTACTATGTGCTTGGCACTATGTAGGCCTAGGATTATAATGGAGAAAAACGTACTCAAGGTCGTTGACCTGAAGCTCCTAGGGGGAGACAGGTAACCAACAAATAAATGAAAAAGATAAAAGAATAACATATTGTTAGTAGTGCTCTGAGGAGAGCTCTGATAGAGTGGGGCCCTGCTTTGGTTTGAGTGGTGAGGGAAGGCTTTTCTTAGAGATCGCATTTAATTTGAAAACCTGAAGGACTGAAAACGCACCAGCCATGGAGGTAGAAGGAAGGGTTTGCTGGGAAGAGTAGAATGGCAAAAAATGAGGTTGAGAGAGGTAGGTAGAGGCCGAAGGACCAAAACATGGTTCTCTGTTAGGTGATAGGGAGCTATTAAAACAAACGAATCATGACAATGAATTTATAGGTATCAGCAAGTCAATGCTTTATCACTTTTACTGAATATGTGCATTTTAACAGAAGTCTCCCAGAGATAATATTCTTAACTCAAAAGAATGCTCCCACGGGTGGAATTTGGGACACCATGGTAGGTGAGCATTTCATTGCGTCTCAGATCACACTTTATATAGGGTGGCCTACATTTCCCACATCAGAGCGTTCTTTCTCAGGTTGTGTTCTTTTCTATTAATGCCCAGGAGTCTGCACAGGTATACTGGCCAAATACAGCAGCTCTGCATAGACCATGGCTCATCTCTCCTCTTCAACTCAGGTTAATGAAAGCTGTCCAGTCATGACTTTCTTGGATTGATTGTATATCTCCATGGCAGTGGAATTAGGTAAGATAAAAGGTATTTAATTTCAATATATTTGCCACATTTACATTTTCTCTCTACATAGATAATATATATTAATATATTACATAATCTATTATTATATGATAGTTATATATTACATACAGTTGATATATTAAATATATAGATAATTCATAGAGAGATAATATATATTGGATAATAAGAATAATCTTTTGTATAGAGAATTAAGAAGGAATTAATGCTCTAAAAGTTTTCTAGTTATATCTGAGATAGATATTGAGATTCAACAACAGGAATTGTTTCAAATTCTAAATCCTTGGCTTTAATTAGTTTGTTTTTATATTAGGAGTCAGGCTTTGTATTCAGCTTTCAGATTTATCTTTAAGTATTGTGCATAGATGTTTACTAAGCATTTTCAGATTTATACATATTTATAAATGAAAAGCTTACTTATTTATTCTTTTTGTGTCTGGATTTTATTTATTTCTTACTCATCAAAAAGAAAATGATCATTTATTAGAATTCAGACTTTTAAAAGACCATTCCAAAATCAAACAAGGTTACAGTGAGGAAAGCATTTTTTCAATTCTTTGTCTAAAAAAGCAGGTCTATACAATACTATTCAGAGTGCTCAGTTTGACAAGATATATTATTATAAGCAATCAAAACAAAATTGTCTTGCATAAAATCAATGAAATCAACAAATATTTAATGAGTGTCTATAGTGTACCAGGACCTGAGTAGTCACTGTGAGGGCAAGGGAGAAGTATACAGTAGTGTGTAATCCTTGCCCTGTAGTAGCTTACAGCCTAACAGGGGAGATAAAACGTAAGGGTGTGGGAGAAGGGACCTAGGACACTGACATGTATGGACCACCTACTGTGTCCTAGAAATTGTGCTAGGTGCTTCCATATAAATTTTCTCATGCACAGCTGAGCTCAGTATCATCGCCCAAATTCCTTAGTATTTTCATTCTTACTCTGCACCCATCATACAGCCTTCAGGTCATTCTCAGTCCCGACCTCCCTTCCTCACTTCCCACATCCAGTCATCACTAAATTCTGTACCTGGACCCTTCCAATTGCCTTCTGACTGGTTTCATTGCCTCTGTTCTCTTATTAGCCCATCCTCTTTCCACGTTGTGGACACATTTGCTCTAAAATGCAAATATGATTAGATTAATTACAACTCTTTTGGGATGAAAGTAACAGAATCTATCTAAGATAACCTAAGCAAGGGGGGTAATTTATTATTATGATTGCAGCAGTGACTCTTGGGGACCAAGGGCAGGATGCAGCTTGGTTAGATGAACAGAATGGACCGTGACTGTAGTCCTTTCTTTTTATCTCTTGTCTTTGCTTCTATATATCTACTTCATTTCTTACTACAGATCAGCTCTTAATTGTTTCTGGTCTACATGGCAGAAAAGGACAGCTAGACTGAGCATGGACTATCTCAGTTTCCATTCTAAATTCCTCAGGGAAAGAACTCATTCGGCCAGCTTGGGTCAGGTGTTACCCTTGGATCAATCACCAATGGCAGTCAGGGTTACCTTGTAAGGACACGGTAATTGTAACCATGTTGTTGGAAGGGAGAAGAAGTTCTCAGAAAAAGGATTACTAGGCAGATATAAATCAAGAGATGTTTCTTGGAGAGGCTGAGCATTTGAGTTGACTAGACTACAGCAGTCCCCAACCTTTTTGGCACCAGGGACTGGTTTAGTGGAAGACAATTTTTCCGCTAACAGGGTGGGAAGCGGTGGGGGGAGGGATGGTTCAGGCGGTAATGCGAGCAATGGGGAGTGATGGGGAGTGGCAGATGAAGCTTCCCTCGGCTGCCACTCACCTCTTGCTGTGTGGCCCGATTCCTAACAGGCCGCGGATGGGTACCGGGGCTTGGGCACCCCTGGACTAGAGCATATGATTGAGTTAGGGGTAAAAAGAAATAAGGTTGCAAAGATGATAGTTTGGGCCAAATTTTCAAGAACCTTTATGTGAAGCTGAAAAATTTGAACTTTATCCTACAGGCATTGGGGTGTTATTGCAGTTTTTTATTTATTTAAAAAAATTTTTTTTAAACAACACAACTATTATTACTATTTTTTATAAATTTATTTATTTATTTTTGTCTGTGTTGTGTCTTTGTTGCTGCGTGGGCTTTCTTTAGTTGTGGTGAGCAAGGGCTACTCTTTGTTGCGGTGCACAGGCTTCTCATTGTGGTGGCTTCTCTTGTTGTGGAGCATGGGGCTCTAGGCGCTCGGCCTTCAGTAGTTGTGGCTCGCGGGCTTCGCTGCTCCGTGGCATGTGGGATCCTCCTGGGCCAGGGCTTGAACCCGTGTCCCCTGCATTGACAGGCCCATTCGTAACCACTGCACCACCAGGGAAGTCCCTATTGCAATTTTTTAAAGGGAGTGACATGATGAAGCAGTATTTAGGATAATTAATCTACAAGTAGGTTAGTGGATTAGAATTGGGAGAAACTGGAGCAGAGCCCATTTAGGAAGGTGTTGCAGGAGTCAGATATGATGAAAAGGGCATTGGAAGAATGTGAGTCGATAGTTGAGAAGACACAGATTACTTGAACGTAGGGGTGAGTTTTAGTTTTTTTAATCTTTGTGAAATTTTTGATTACTATACTGCTATGGAACACACAAAAAAAAACCCAGACCACATATGTCATAGTTCATAGGGCTGAATCATGTAGTTCTGACAACTCTATCATGTTTCTGGCAGTTTCAAAATTTCTTTCCTCTGGGAGATAAGAGTCAGGTTTTTTTTACCCCTCTCTCTCACCATCCCTGCCCCAGCCTACCATGTATTGGGAGGATATTACTAGAAATAAAAATGAAGCTGTAAAACTCTGGGGGCTAGTAGTGCAGAGAGGTAGGGTAAGTGGGGAAAAAAAAATGAACTGTTTTCAAAATTGGAGTTCCTATAAGAAGGAGAAAGCTAATATCATTAACTAAGAGTACTGGACAGTGAGTCATTTTTAAAGAATTTCTATAAGGTCTCCATAGCACTTTCTGTTTAGAGTTTATTTTAGCATCTATCACACTGCATTATGGTTATCTGTCCATGTGGCCACCTCCACACTGGCTGTCAACTTCCCGAAGGCAGACACTCTTGCTATGAATCTTTACATCCATGGTGCTTGACACAGCACTTGACTTACCTAGAAACCCAACAAATGTTGAGTCTACCCTCTTCAGCTATAGGCTTTTAAGGGTAGGGTCTGTGCTTCTTCATATACCCTATAAAGCACTTGAAAGGTGTAACTGAACATAAATTACTAACACATGAACTACCAACCTGATTCTTTTGAAATTTTATGAAAAGAATTGGGACCAAAAGGGTACAAGAGAAGAACAAGAGGGCTAGGGTTGGGTGAAAAGTGTTCTAGGGGCTTGTTCAAAAAGAAGCAAGGAACTACCTGGGATGTGTGAGGACGTGGGAGAGAATACAGGGGACTTTAAGAGGTGTTGAAGTGAATCGTGAGTTCTCTTCTTGGTATTTGAACAGCACAAGTAAAGGACTTGCCTTGTTTTTGAACTCCTTTTTGTCTTTGGATTGTGTTCTTTCGATGACATGGTTCTGGAATAGGCTACCTAGGTCACAGCTACCTAAGTTTTATATTTCTTTAGTTTAATCTGTGAAAGAAAGGAGAAGAAAAAAGAGAGCTAGAGAGAGAAGACAGTGAGGTCTAGAGGAAGGAAGGAATGAAGAGGCACATTAATGTCAGATTTCATAAAGGAGATCTGTGAATGTAAACCATGTACCTTGATTTCCATTTTGAAACCACTACAGTTCATCTGAATTATGTATTAATTTTATCTGAAATTAGTGACATCATTTCCACTCAGATATAAGGGTCTGAGTGAGCTTCAGTGAGAATTAAAAGCATTAGGAGAAACTTTTTTGGCATTAAGAAATTCGGCTGATCTTTTATTATAAATGAAATAAACATTGAATAGTAATTCTTATTAAAGAAAAGAAGTATTTAATGTCTTAAAAATACTTCAATTATTAGCTTTCAAAATAAGTTATTTTGTAGTAGAGACCAAAACTCTTTTTTTCCCCAGGGAAATGTCCTTCTTAAAATCCAGTATTTTTATATAGGAGCATCATTCTTGGAATCAATAAAAATATTTTTTTCCTCAATGACATATTTAGATATTGAGATAATGTAGTATATTATATTGGGCTATACCCTGAGGAATTTTAAAATGGAACATCAAAAACATTCAAAGTTCAGTAAAAATTAAATGAATTTCAGGAATGAATTAGTTTTTAGCATCATGTATAACTACTACTGTTATGTAATATAATCCTGAATGAATAAATTGTAAGTGTGCATGAATGAGCTAGAAACTTATCTTAAGGTTTCTTGAGGCTTTTTCACATTTAAAAAATCAGGCTATTGATTACAGAATCAAAGAATTTTAAAACAGAAAGGGACATTTGAGATGATCTTGTTCAACCCTCTCATTTTCTAGATGATTAAAATGTACTATTTAGATAGCAGCAAATTATAAAGCCTTCAACAAAGGTTCTCTATTCGGACAACTACTCTGGCCTAACCATTCCTTCACCAAAAAAGAACAAAAGCGACAACATTGAAGAATTTCTGGCATTCATAACATCCCTTCCTGCTGAGCTAACAAAACCTTGAACCAGCAAGGCAGTTGTCTGTTTAAATTGAACTTGCATCTATGTTGTAAGGGTGGATATAAAGACACTAGGTGACAACACTTGAGCAGTTGTGGTGGCTAGAAAAGAATCATTCTTATCCTCATGAAATAAACGCTTGTTACCAGGTGGTTCTAGAGGGACTGCTTTTAGTGGAACCATCGTTGTCAGATTAATTTGGATGTGGCAAGATCTACAGCAGAACAGGCTGGTGTGCCCCACTGACTCATCTATATACATAGAAATAAGATGCATGCTTCTCTCATGAAATAAATGAGTGAAGACAGTTTTATGAGCAAAGTAGTCTTCAAATATCTGCTAAGGCATGACTTCCTCATTCCCTAACCCTGTCACTGGAATTAGTCAAGCACAATTGCAATTATTCATTTACATGTCTTTCTAGAATACTAGAAATAAATTCCTTGAGGGTAAGAATAGTCTTACTCCTCTTTGTATATCAAACACCTAGCACGTAGCAGAATATTACATAATTTTTTTGTAATTGAATGTTATGTTGTTATTTATTGGTCTTGCAGAGCCTCAGCATCTACATTTGGATGAGGATATTTGAAGCAAATTTTAAAACAGTAATAATAATGAGATTAACATTTTAAAAGTGTCTTTAATGGTCAAGGCTTTGTGAAACATACAAAGTTGAATATGACATGGACTCTCCTTCAGAGGGTCTCATAAGATAGGGAAGTATGTTAGTGTACTAGGGCTGCCATAACAAAAACCCACAGACAGGGTGGCTTAAACAACAGAATACTTATTTTCTCACAGTTCTGTAGGCTAGAAGTCTAAGATCAAGGTGTTAGCAGGCTTGGTTTCTTCTGACACCTCTCTCCTTGCCTTGCAGATGGTGGCCTTCTTCCTGTGTCCTCACATGGTCTTTCTTCTGTGTGTGCTCATCTCTTTGTGTGTCCAAATTTTCTCTTCTTATAAGGACACCAGTCAGGTTGGATTAGGACCCACCCTAACGGCCTCATTTTAACTTAATCACACTTTAAAGGCCCTATCTCTAAATACAGTCACATTCTGAGGTACTGGGAGTTAGGGCTTCAACATATGAATTTTGGGGAGACACAGTTCAGCTCACAACAGGAAGAAAAAGATAACAAATTGTTTTAACACCAGTCGACTCTGATGAGAGGGATCTGGGAAGATATCCTGGAGGAAGGAGACTCTGACGGGATGTCAGCAAGGAGAATGGAAGTCAGAGTACCATTGATAATTAGACAGGACAATCTCCTCTTATTGACTATGGAGTGACTTGGTGAGGGATGCGAAATCTAGTTAAACTGGTCGATCCTTTCTGACACACAGTTGGTGTTCCAACAATCTGATCCTGATTCTCCTTAATACATTCCATCATCCTTTTAAGTTGACCACCTGCTTGGCAGAGTTGAACTATAATATTGACGGATCAGGCAGAGTTCTTTCCCCCCTCCAGTTTTATTGAGATATTATTGACATACAGCATGTATAAGTAGGCAGAGTTTTTGTCTTTAAATCCGGTAAGCCTAACTGGTACCCGTTATTAGAAACAAATCTGGTAAACTGTGTGTTACAAATAAATGGCTCAGAACACCCACCTTTGCGGTAGAAATCTGAGATGGAAGTTTGAGACTTGAGTGGCGTCTGGAATAATCAAGACATTCTCTTGAAGCTGTTCTACAAAAATCAATATGGATTTTTGAATATATCATTTGGAAAGCCATTGTCTAACTGGGTGAGCATGAACTACACTTATTTACATCTTTTAAGACAAAATATCCTCCATGAATACACAGTGCAGCAGTTTATTAGCACCAGCTTTGCAATTAGACTCTCCTGGTTCGAGTCCTGATTCTGCCAGCTCCTATCCTATGTTACTTATCCTCAGGCAAATGGCTTGTTGTAAGTCTCAGTTTCCTTTGTTGTCTGTAAAATAGTGATTCATGCCTTACTTATTTTTGTGTTCTCTGGCAAGATACTTAACCATTTGACAATTCACTCATCTGTGGAATAAAAACTGTGGTAATAGCTACAGTACCTGGCATGTAGTAGGCATTCAGTAGATGTTAATCATCATTAATATGGCACCGGGTTAGCTGTGCTTAATAAACATTTGTTAAGTAACTGAATGACACTAATCCCAAGAAGTAAGAAACTGATAGTGTTCTATAACTATGCATTCATCCAAAATTGTATGGTGAAGGACCACTGGTAGGGAACAGTGGCTTTTGCTAATAATGTGCTAGCAAAGACTTGGAAATAAGTTTCTGATGACTTCCTAAAATGTGTGCCGTGGAACCCCTTTTCCAGTAAGTAAAGGTTGCTTTTTGAGGGGGAAAAAAATCCCTGGAGAAATCCAATAGCTCCAGGAGGCCATAAAATTCTTGCTTTATTTTGACTTGGCACAGAATGAAGGGCACATACCTTGTTCTGAGCTGAAGAAGGTGCAATGAAGTTTTTATTTCATGTTTCTTTTTTGTCGTTGGTGTATAGGAGGGTCTACTGGTGCCCACCCAACATCCCTTCCCCCTTCTTCCTTGCCAGCAGAGTCCTGATTTTGTTTTGGTATCTACTCCTCATCCTCTTGACACAGGTAAACCCTGAATGATCTGAGTCAATTATAACAATCCCCTCCCACCCCCGCACAAAGTCTGATTTAGGAAGGAGCATGAGACATAATTCTGACCAATGAGGAATGAGGGGAAATCTGCCACCTGGGAAAGGTTTCCTTACTCTTAAAAAGAGGCACACAGGATGAAGCACCCTCTTTTTCTGCTGCACATTGCCATGTCGGGTTGGAAGGTTTGGAATTGTGGCAACCATCTTATAAGCTAGCTATCAACATGTAAACACATTTTCTCCTTAGAATCAATGAGATTCAATCTATGGCAGAATCTTAAGCATCGGTGTGAAATGACTTCTTTTTTATCTCATGTGAAGTTTGTTGTTATCTGGTGATTACAGTCTAGAGTTTTAGACTTTTGGTCCAGTGTATTCAAATATACTGAAAAATTTTAGAGATAAGAAATATATATAGTGTTGCTTACTTTAAATCTATCACTTTTTATTCTTATTTCCAGAAATATCCTCAATCAACCACTTACTTTTTAAATAGCTTTATTGAGACATAATTCACATACTGTACAGTTTACCAATTTAAACTATAGAATTCAATGGTTTTTAGTATATTCACAGAGTAATACGTCCATCACCACAATCAATTTTAGAACATTTTCATTACCCCAAAAGAAACCTCATAACCATTAGCAGTCATTCCCAATTTCTATCCAAACCCCCCAAACTTAGGCAACCACTAACTTACTTTCCATTTCTATGAGTTTATTCAAAATTTCATTCTTTTTTCTGGCTGAGTAGTAATTCATTATATGTATGTATATATATATATATATATATGTGTGTGTGTGTGTGTGTGTGTGTGTACCACATCTTCTTTATCCATTCATCTGTTGATGGACATTTAGGTTGCTTCCATATCTTGCCTATTGTAAATAATGCTGCTATAAACATCGGGGTGTATGTATCTTTTTGAATCAGTGCTTTTGTTTTCTTCAGATGTATACCCAGGAGTGGAATTGCTGGGTCATATGGTAGCTCTAGTTTTAGTTTTTTGAGGAACCTCCATACTGTTTTCCATAGTGGCTGCACCAATTTACATTCCCACCAGCAGTGTACAAGGGTTCCCTTTTCTCCACATCTTTGCCACCTTGTATTATTGAATATTTGTGGTCTTTTTGATGATAACCATTCTGACATGTGTGCAGTGATATCTCATTGTGGTTTTGATTTGCATTTGTCTGATGATTATCATTTTGGGGTTGTTTATTGCTAGTGTGGAGAAATACAACTGATTTTTGTATCCTGCAATCTTATGAATTGTTTTATCAGCTCTAGCAGTTCTTAGTAGATTCATTAGGATTTCCTATGTATGAGATCATATCATCTGCAAATAGAGATAGTTTTGCTTTTTACTTTCCAATCTGGATGATTTTTCATTTACTTGGCTACCTGCCCTGGCTAGAACCTCCAGGAAATGTTGAGTAGAACTGGTGGGAGTGGATATCTTTGTCTTTCTCCTGGTCTTAGGGAAAAAGCGTTCTGTCTTTCACTATTAAGTAAGATGTTAGCTCTGGGTTTTTCATAGATGCCCTTCATCAGGGTGCCTTGGAAGAGTAGCGACAGAAAGGAAGAAATGGAAAAATAGATGTTGGTGGGTCTCACATTGAAGGTCTTGGGCCTTGCCTTTTGGACAAAGCCCCAAGGAGAGGGTATACCCCATGACTATTTGAGACAGGCAAGAATAGAGCCTATGCCATGCTCCATACAGGCGGAATTAGGATTTGAGATAGAAACTAATTTAAGTTGTAGGAAAATAAAGTTATATTTCTTGCTCACTGAAATTGTAAACTGACTCATAATCACTGTACTATTATTAATCAAAAAGTAGCCTTTATATAGGATCTTTTTCACTCATAGCTAGTAATGAGCATATACAATAAATAATTTCAAGTAATGTACTTTTTTTGGATGTCAGTCCTGTTCAATATGAATCAGTCCAGTGCCTTAGTGAATAAAATTTTAAAAAACTGGAACATTTTTAGGAATTAGCATTGAGTTCTTAGGGAGTCTTTTGTGGATATAGCAGGGTATCTTTAATTGATTTGGAGTCAGAGAATAATACTGTTATAGAAAAGACAATCCCCTTTTACACAGAAATCAATGACACTTTAGCATGTAAAAGCTGTTGGAATGCTGACTGAAGATTTGAATTTTGAAACATTCCCTTTTACACATTCCAAGGAAACATGTATTCATCTGTATAAAATTAAAAATTATACTTTCTTATTTGTAGGACTGTTGTGTAATCAGAAGCAGGATTTCATGCAAAATGTGGACATACATTATAATTTTCCTAGCAAGATAATTACTATACTGCATTTTAATGAAAGGAAAAATTCATCTAAGTTCTAGAATTTGGCACTAGAATTCAAAATAAAAAATACTTGAAATACTCTTTTTTTCCCACTCTTTTCAAATATTTACTCAGTTTAAGAAGCCTACATTATCATATCCATTTGAGTGCTTACTTCATTTCTCCTTCTTGAAAAGTTAGAAGAGCATTGATATTGCGTGTTGTTCTTTATCCTGGATGCACATTAGAATTAACTGGGTTTGCTTTTATTTTATTTTATTTTACTTTATTTTATTTGCTTTTGGCTGCGTTGGGTCTTTGTTGCTGCATGTGGGCTTTCTCTAGTTGCGGTGAGCAGGGGCTACTCTTAGTTGTGGTGCATGGGCTTCTCATTGCTGTGGCTTCTCTTATTGTGGAGCACGGGGTCTAGGTGTGTGGGTTTCAGTAGTTGTGTCATGCGGGCTCAGTAGTTGTGGCTCGTGGGCTCTAGAGCACAGGCTCAGTAGTTGTGGTGCATGGGCTTAGTTGCTCCATGGCATGTGAGATCTTCCAAGACCAGGGCTCGAACCCGTGTCCCCTGCATTGGCAGGTGGATTCTTAACCACTGTGCCACCAGGGAAGACCCTAACTGGGTTTGCTTTCAAAAAGTAACAACATCTGGGCATCCCTGGGAGTGAGAGTTTGTCACTGGTATTCATGAAAAGCTCCCCAGTGATTTTAATGTACAGCTTGGGTTGAGCCTTGCTTTAAATGATCACCAAAACTGGTGAATTTTATGGTATGTAAATTATACCACAATAAAATTGTTTAAAACGATGATTACCAGCAGGTATCTAAAACTTCACCAAAATAAAGTGTCATACCCATATGAATATCAGGTGCCAACAGTACCAGTTTACCTAGGACTGGCCCCACATGTGGGACTTTTGGTGCTAAACCTGGGAGAATCTGAGCACACTGGAAGAGTTGGTCACTCTATAATATGGAAGAGATGGCCTTCCTGGATGAGGAGGGCCCTTTCCTCTCCTTAGCTCAGGTTATTTGAGGAGAGACAGAGACGGGCTAGTTTCTTGCTCTTCTAGGAGACACGTGTTGTTGCTGCTTCTCTACCACACACCCACTCATATTCATCTTCTTTTCTGGCTTCAAACCCCACCATCTCATTGAAATTACCCTCTTAAAAATGACCAATGACTTCTTTGTCTCCGAATCCAATGCTCATTCCTCCCTTCTTCCTTGCTTTCTGTGGCATAGTGTCATCTGCTTTTCCTATTTCTCTTCAAACTATTCCCATTTCCTTTGCTGGCTTCATTTCTTCTTGCTCGTCTCCTAGAACCATTTTTCATGGTTCTGTTTTTGGCTCTCTTTTCTTGCCTATACAGGCTCATGATTCCACCTGTTCTTTTCTGCATATATTATTTGTTGTCAGTAGCTGTTATTATGACCGGGGCACCCACTCCCCCTCAATACCCATGGCCTTGTTGAGGTAACAGTAGAGATAGATCTGGCTTGTAGAATCTTAGAAAACTTCATTGTTTTCATGATGAGTCCTGACATTGTGGGGGCCAGGGGTGTGATGTGACATCTAAGACAGATTCACAGGAATTAACTTTGACAAAGGTTTGTATTTCCTGCCTCAATAAACTGCAAACCCCATGAGGTACTCTCTATTATATCCTAGCATTTAGCAAAGTGCCTGGCACATAGTAGGTGCTAAAAAATAGAGTAACACATCTTCAACATCAACACATTTTCATTCACTTCTCAGTTCAGCCTCTCACATCATAAGTCATAAGACATAAGTCACGTGCCAAAATGAGTAGAAGGGGGTGGGAAGAACATGATTGTAGGTTAAGATGTTTTTCCTGTTTTCTTGAGTCCTCTCAGGATATTATGACATATAGCTTCCACCCGTGAGCCCTGGAAAGGTTCCTGGATGGTTCTAAATACTTTAGAGATGAAGCTATTGCCATTCTAATTCCTGCCAAACCACAAGATTCCATAAATCATAACAATAGTATCTAAGTGTATCCTAGTTCCAAAAGAACTATGTATTATTCTAAGTAAAAGGGAATGCAGGGAAGAGTCTGTAAGGCACCTAGAAGGAAGAGAGTCAAAGGGGAGAAGCTTGACATCATGTTTCTACTTCTGTCTGAGAAGATGGTGGACAGATCACCAGGCAGAAGGATTACTGTTCCCTTCAGATGTCTCTCTATGGGGTTAAGGAGTGCATGGGGCTATCACAGCTTTGACATTGTTCAGCTAATTCTCCTAGCTCTGATTCTGTGATAAGCAAGAAGGAGTCAGATATTCTAGCTACCTATGTACACTTTTCTAAATAAAGTGAGCCCTACAGTTGAGCTGAAAGTGGTTTCTCATTTTAAAATTAAAATTCTGACCTTACATCAGTCTGTTTTTTAGCATGCGTTAGTTGTCCCAAACACAGTCAGCTTTGGAGACACTGACAAAATAGCATTTCTTTCGATCTGAAAAACCAGAGCTCATACTGGGGAATGTAGTAGCTAAATCAAAAAGATATTACCCTGTGAACAGTAAGCTGACCCCTTAGATCATGTTCTGGCTCTCCTGTTTCTAACTCCAAAATCTCTATTTCACTTCTCTAGCTCTAACTTCTCTTGAGTTTTAGTTATCTGGGCATCTCCATCTGGATATCCCAGGTCCATCTCAAACTCATCACTAAATGCAAATTAATCATCTCAAACTCCCAGTTTCACATTTCTGCTTTGGATTTCTCCCTAGGACCTCTAGCCTCCAGAGCACTTACTTGTTTTATCCACTGACTTCCTCTACCAGAATGTAAGCTCCATGAGGGTAGGAACTTCTATAAATTTTGTTCACTGCTGTTTCCCCATTGTCTACAATAGTGCTTGGTGTGTGGTGGGTATTCAATGGATATTTGTTAAATAAATATTTACCCAGACTTACTCCTGTCCTAATGACTAATGCCATGACTAATGCCATCACTGGTTTTTATAGCACTATGATTTTCCAGTTTATCCAGGCTCAAATCCTTGTAGTTGTTTTTTAGTCCTTTTTAACTCTTCCCTATCCTCCTCCTATACCCACTTTAATAAACAACTGCTTACAATGTTGTTTCCAAATATCTTTTAGGGTAATGTCATCCTTTCTAATCTCATTACCACTGTTATAAATTAGGTACTTGAAAACTCTAACTGGGACTATGAAATAGAAGCTACTAAGTATCATGTTCTCTAGGTTTTTGTTACTTTAATTAATCCTACCTATCACTGCCAGATCAATCTTACTTGGAGCTCAGCTCTCATTATGTCACTCCCTTACTTAAGGCTCAGTACTGTTTAAATACAGAATCCTCAGTCTGGCATTTGGAAGTGCTGTGATATGACCCCAACCTGTCACTTCAGTTTTATCTCCCACTTTTCCTTTACAGATTCCTTATGGTATAAACAAACTGGGCCACTTGTTCTTTGACTACTCCTTGAACTTTCCTACTTCTGTACCTTTCTCCATATAGTACCTTCTTCGGGAATGTTCATTACCAAGTATTTCTTGTGGTATTTGCTTTTGTGCAGATAAATAATAGCCATATTCTGCCATCTTTTGATTCATCAGTTTTGAAAACTGACTTATTACGGTAGATGAGGATTTAGCTCTTTCACACCATCACATTTCACCTCTGTGCCAGATGTCTCCTGTTTGCCCCTCCAGTTCCACCATCCACCTGCTCTCTGTCCCAAGAATCTCACCTGTGTGGATCACATCTATGGCTCCCATACTCTCTGGCTTCTTGTTGGGTTTGGTCAGTGGGGAGCAGATAGGAAGTATGAGGGAGGGAAGTGAGAGAGGCTAACCCTAACTTTACCCTAACTCCCTCCCAGTGACAAAGGTCATTGTTTCATTCAAAGGAGCCTTACACCTTTCTTCTTTTGGGTTTTGGCCACTGCTCCCTTCCTTCCTCCTTTGGGCCTAGGGGGTCCAATACTGTGATTCTCTTACATACTGCCCACATCTTTGTAAATAATCCCTTTGTAAACACACTCTTTTGGTTTATCCTAATTTGAGGGTACCATCTACTTCCTGTTGGGATCTGACTGACAGCTATACTCTCCTTCTATCCTCCCAATTTAGTTATATTAAAATTTTTGGTTAATTCAAAATTTGTTTAAAATAATATGATATTTCAAATACCATAGTGTTTCCTAAGTATATTTTCTTTCTGGCACAGTCTTTTATTTTTCCACTAGTTGGTTAATATTTCATTTTTTTATTTCTTAGGTTTTTAAAAAATTTTTGCTAATTTTTTTCTAGGAAGATGGTTGAACACATTAGGCACTCTATAAATTCTATTTCTTCCTGGAAACCTCCTTCTTGGGCCCTACCTTCTTTCTGTTTAATCATGTCTAGGAATTGTCTAGGCTGGCTATCAATACCTCTAGAATCCTATGACATTCTTGGTTTACTTCTTTGTTCTGCTGAAGCACATACTCTAGTAGTGTCCTAAGAAATGATACATGGGAAGTGAACTTCTTGAAGACTTGAATATCTAAAAAGAGTCTAGTTGGGTACAGAATACTAGCTTGAAAATGGCTTTTATCTCAGAATTTTGAATTGCTTTATTTTCTTCTAATTTCTTTGGTTTCTGTTGAGAAGTGTAGTGTCCTTCTAATTTCCTAACTTCTGAATGTACCTTTAAGAAGTGTTTAGAAGATGTGTCTTTGTGTTGGTCTTTTGATGTTTTCACTGTGGTTGGCCTTTGATATATCCTTTCAGTCTGGAAATCTGTATCCTTCAGTTCTTGACATTTTCCTTGCATTATTATAGAAGACACTCTTAGTTGCCTGGTCAACAGACATTCTCCCGATATTCCTTGCTAACAGAACTCTGATTTTATCCAGACAATGTGCCCAGTCCCAGAGCACAAATACATAATGAATGTTAAAGCTAGCCATGGTAATCCCATTCCCATTTGCCAGATACTTGTTTTTCCAGTTTAACTTTGTAACTAATGGTGGCCATGTAATGCTTTTCTGGTTAGTGAAATAAAAGAAGTCTGCTGGGGGAAGGAGAGTTTCAGGGGATGGTTTTATTTTCTGATATGAGTCAGATGCATGGAAAGGGTTCATTGTGTTGCCTCTTTTTCCCTGCTTTGGATGTACTTGTGAAAGGGCATGTTGTCACTTTAAAATTGTAATATAGCCATCTTGCTATGTAGAGGAAACAAACTTAAGGATAAAATGCCAAAATACTGGGCTTCCCTGGTGGCGCAGTGGTTGAGAATCTGCCTGACAATGCAGGGGACACGGGCTCAGAGCCCTGGTCTGGGAAGATCCCACATGCCACGGAGCAACTGGGCCCATGAGCCACAACTACTGAGCCTGCGCGTCTGGAGCCTGTGCTCCGCAACAAGAGAGGCCGCGACAGTGAGAGGCCCACGCACCGCGATGAGGAGTGGCCCCCGCTCGCCACAAGTAGAGAAAGCCCTCGCACAGAAACGAAGACCCAACACAGACAAAAATAAATTAATTAAAAAAAAAAAAGCCAAAATACTGAGATACGGCAGAGTTGATTGAGTCAAAGCCCCAAACGTGGAACAGCCTACCTCCGGACCTCGTGTTATATGAGATAATTAAACCCTTTTATTATTTTTGCTGTTTTTGCTTGGCTATTTTGTCAACTGCAACCAAATGACTTCTAACTGAAGCATAGTTCGTTGACAAAATTTTCCCCTTAATTTTCTCTGTTCCCCTTTTGGAACTCCTATTAGTTGGGGCTCTTAGATAAATTTTCTTACCTCTTTCTCCCTTTTTTTTTCCCCATCCTTTTCTCACTGTTCTAATATTCTGGGAAATTTCCTCAGTTTTAGCTTTCAACCATTCTACTGAATTGTTTATTTTGGCTCTCCAATTTCTAATTGCCGAGATCTCTTCTTTGATAGTTCTTAAGAAATACATCTTGTTTTCATGGATGTAACATTCTCTTTTAAATCTGAGACTGTTAATTATTGTTTTGAAAAGTTTTCTTCTGCTACCTGCATTGTCTCTATTTCTTCTGAGTTACTCTTTTCTGTTTTTTTTGTTTGTTTGTTTGTTTTTTGTTATTTGTTTTTTAAGGTTGGAGGCTTTCTTCAATTGTCAGGTGATATAAAGTTGTCTCTTTATTTTTGCAAAAGGTCCTAGAGAGTTGATTGGAAGTTTTATGTATGTGAGTGGACTACTTTGTAGGGTGGTTAGGTAGCAAGTAAGCTTTTTTTTTTTTTTTTTTTTTGAAACTCCAAAAGAGCAGCATCTGTAGATATTTTCTTTTAGGATTTTAATTTCTCCAAAAAAGAATCCTCAAAGAGGTATACGGATACCTGCAAGCATTCTAGAAGCAGGGATAGTGGTGGTAAAAGTGATTATGGGTCCCACAATTAGACTTTTGCTTAATCCTTCTCAGTGATGTGCTGGCAAATAATAGCAACTAACTCTCTGAAAGAAGAAAAAGCCCTGATTTGTAACAACCCAATATCTGTGGTATAAATATTCCCACCATGTCCAATTTCAGGCTATTAACATGATGTCACTGAATGCAGAGTTGGGAAGACATGCACAGTAGTTCATCATTGTATAGTATTTCTATCATGCAGATACAATAGATATAAATAATCTCAAGAGTATAAATAGTAAAATGTAGGAAAAATAATTAGGAAGTTATAGCCTTTGAGTGTATATTATGTCTGTTTTTGATACAATTTATTTAGTCGTAAGCTTATATAGTTTAATTTTTTTTTAATGGCTGTGTTTAACAACCGACTTACAAAATTCCTGAAAATTTAGCAGTTCCTATGAGCTAGTACAAATTAACTCTGGAGCATTGCTGCTGTTTCCAGCCGCAGTCCATCACCCTTCACTGTGTCTGGTCTTTCTGACTCTGGAGTCTATTGTTGATTTTCTTCTGACAAAATAGTTCTGGTATTCTGCAAGGGGGTGGTGGAGGATAAAGAGTGATGGCCTAAGTGAGTAAACCTAGGGATCTTCAGCTTGTTGTGCAGACTTGCAACAAATTCCTATATTTTCAGTTTCATACCTAACTCTTGCTTTCCATGGTAACTGATGCCACAAAGTCTTAAGCTCTCTTTGGCTCTGCCAGTACAATAAGCTTCTCTGCAGGCACTTAACAGCAGTGCCTCTGCCCTCCTGGGTCCGTTGCTTCTGTTCTATCTGCTTCCTATCTTCTGAGACTTTGACATCACTTGTTGGTTATTATCTTCTCTCCCATTTTCTTTGTCCTTGTGGGTTTATAAATTTTATATTTCCTTTTCCCATTAGTGAGAGCAAATAAATGTGTTCAGCTAGATATGCTTAACTGGAAAGATAGCTCAATAAGTACTGCATTTAAAAATTGTTGAATTGACTTAAGATTCCTGGATGCTTGTAGTAGCAACTAAACTCTTGTCAGTTAACAGCAACTTATCACTAACCACTGATTTATTTAGTGTAGTATTGTGTTCTAGACCCTTAGATATCCATTTTGATTTTTCCTCTACATGCTTTTTTTAAATAAAATTTTTATTTTAGAATAATTTTAGGTTTACAGAAAGTTGTGAAGATTGTACAGAATGTTTTCACATTCCCCACATTCACTTTTCCTTATTATAAATATCTTACCTTAATGTGTTACACTGGTCACAATTAATGAACCAATATGGATACATCATTATTAATTAACGTCCATACTTTATTCAGGTCTCTTAAGTTTTTTACCTACTGTCCTTTTTGTTCCAGGATCCTATCTAGGCTACTACATTAAATTTAATCATCATGTCTCCTTGGCTGTGACAGTTTCTCACACTTTCCTTGCTTTTGATGACCTTCACAATTTTGAGGAGTACTGATTAGGTATTTTATAGAACGTCCCTCAACTGGAATTTCTCTGTTTTGCTCATGATTAGACTGGGGTTGTGGGTTTTGGGGAGGAAGACCATGGAGATATAATGCCATTTTCATCGCATCATATCAAGGGTACTGCAATATTGCAACATAATTCTGATGCTAACCACCTGTATTTAGCACAGACTCCAGATTAAGGGCACAGTCAACAAGACTGTTCACGTTTCAGATGCCAGTTTGGGGTTTCCCTGCCCACCTGCACTTCTGATCAAACGGCTACAAATTCAGGGGTTCCCACAAACCCCTGAATTAGCAGGTTTGCTAATTCACTGAAACAACTCACATAACTCGGGAAAGAGGTATGTTTATGATTACAGCTTTATTATAAAGGATACAAATCAGGACCAGCCAAGTGAAGAGACACATAGGGGGCAGTTTGGGAGGATCTCCAACACAGAGTTTCCATGCTCTCTCCCCATGGAATCAGGGTGCATCACCCACCTGGCACATCAATGTGCTCACCAACCAGGAAGCTCTTCTGAGCTTTGGTGTCCTGCATTTATATTGAGATTTCATTACATAGGCATGATTGATTGAATCATTGACCATTTGATTGAACTCAATCTCCAGTGTACCTCCCCTCCATGGATGGGGTCAGGCTGGGCTGATATCACCTGGCTCAAAGCCCCAACCCTCTAATCACATAGTTGGTCTCTCTGGCCTGGCCAGCTTCCATCCTAAGTTATTAGCATAAACTCAGATATGGTCCAAGGGACTCATGAATAAAAGATACCCCTATCACGTGGGAAATTCCAAGGATTTAGAGTCTCCTTCCCAGGAACCAGGGATAAAGGGCCGTCAAGTTCTTTATTATGTAACAGGTACATACGGATCAACATGACCTATCTCTGTTGATGTTGACTTGATCACCTGGCTGAGGTAGTGTTTGTCAGGTTTCGCTACTGTAAATTTTCTCTCCCTCCACCTTTTTTATACTGTACTCTTTTATTGGAGAATAGCATTACTTACATTCTTTTTAAATCATTTTCTTTTATTCCTGACTCCTTGTTTCTACTTTATTTTTGGAAATAATATTACTAGTCAGTGCTCATCCCCATTTTGATTTGATTTTTTTTTTTTTTTTTTTTTTGGCCGCACCATGCAGCATGTGGGGTCTTAGTTCCCTGACCAGGGATGGGACCCCTGTCCCCTGAAATGGAAGCATGGAGTCTTAACCACTGGACCGCCAGGGAAGTCCCCCCATTTTGAGTTGGGTGGGATTACCAAAATCTAGAAACTCTAAATCAGAACCTGCACAGAAGATAAAAGCACAGAAGATAAAAACAGAGCTTTAAGTAAAAATTGCAGTTGCAAAGATCCTGAGTGTTTCTTTTTTGATAACACTCAGAATGCTTGAAGGGATGGAATTATCTCATATGAGATAAAGAAGTGCAGCTCAGGGACCTGTAAGATGAAGCTGTGGAAAAGAGCAAGAGAAAATATGATTTTGACATTATATTTTTGTCTTAATTTTTATTTTGGAGATTTAACACTGGAATTCTGCCTTTGGAAGGCCTGGGGTAGCTTTTTCTTTCTCACCAACATTTTATTATAAAAAATTCAAACGTATAGCAAAGTTGAAAAAATTTTAGAGTGAAATAATTTTACAGTGAAATCTATTCATACCACCTAGGTTTACTATTAACTTTTTACTCTACTTTTTCTGTCACATAGCCATCTATTCATCTGCCTATCCATCTATTAACCCATCTAATTTTTTTGATGCATTTTAAAGTTAATTGCAGTTAACAGTATACTTCTCCCTAAATACTTCATTCAGTATGTGTACCAATAACTAGAGTTCAGTACAGTTTTTAAAATGTGAAATTTACATGTAATGAAATGTGCAAATCTTAAGTGTATATTCACTGACTTTTACACATAGGTATGGGTAGTCCAAACCACTATGACATATGGGACATTACCATCCCTCCAGAAGATTTCCCTCATGCCCCTTTCCAAATAATCTCTGCCCTCACCTCCTCTGGAATCACTGTTCTAATTTTTTCTCCATCATGGATTATTTTTGCCTGTTCTAGAATTTGATATAAATGGAATCATACAGTATGTGCTCTCATGTGTAAGATTTCTTTCACTAGCATAATGTTTTTTAGATTTATCTATGTTGTTTCATGTCTGTTCCTCTTCATTTCTTGTTATTTATAAATATACAATTTAAAAATCCATTCTTCTATTTATGTACATCTGGGCTATTTTCAATTTGGAGCTATTATGAATAAAGCTGTTATGAACACTTGCATTCAATTCTTTGAGGGAAATATGTTTTCATTTTATGCCTAGGAGTGGAGCTGCTGGGTCATAGGATAGTTATATATTTAGGTCTTCTAATGCCAGACTATTTTCCAAAGTGGTTATGCCATTTTAAATTCCCACCAGTAATGTAAGAAAGTTCCAGTTACCCCACAACCTTGTCAATATTTGGTTTTGTCATTCCTTTAAATTTTAACCATTCTAGTGGTGTGTTGTAACTGATATACCATTGTAATTTTAATTTGAATTTCTCTGTTGACTAATAATGTTGAGTACTTTCTTCATGTACTTACTGGCTATTAATGTATCTTCACTTTTTTTTTAATTTAAAAAAATTTTTACTTTTTGGCTGTGTTGGGTCTTTCTTGCTGCGCACGGGCTTTCTCTAGTTGCAGAGAGCGGGGGCTACTCTTCGTTGCAGTGCATGGGCTTCTCATTGTGGTGGCTTCTCTTGTCGCAGAGCACAGGCTCTAGGCACGCAAGCTTCAGTAGTTGCAGCACATGGGCTTAGTTGCTCCGCGGCATGTGGGATCTTCCTGGAGCAGGGATCGAACCCGTGTTCCCTGCATTGGCAGGCGGATTCTTAACCACTGCGCCACCAGGGAAGTCCCTATCTTCACTTTTATGAAACATATTTTCAAACATTTTATCTATTTTTCAATTGAGTTGTCTTTTTATTGTGAATCGTGGGGTTTTGGGGTTTTTTTTTACATTATAGATCAGTTCTGTCACATAGAATTTTCTGCATAGTCCAATATATTTATTGTGAAATGTGGCTACTGCAAATGAGGAAGTGTATTTTTAATTGTATTTAATTTTAATTAGTTTAAATTGAAATAGCTACGTTGGCTAATGACTAGCATATTGGACAGTGCTGTTCTAAAAACTAGTCCTTATCAGATACATGCTTTGTGATTATCTTCTCCCAATCTGTGGCTTGCCTATTCATTTTCTTAATGGTATCTTTTGATGAGGAGAAGTTTTAAATTTTGATCAAGTTTAATTTTTCAATTTTTTCTTTAATGGTTATTGTGTTCTATGACCCATCTAAGAAACTTTTGACTACTCCTAAGTCATGATTTTTATGTTTGGGTTTATGATCCACCTTGATGGTGTTTGGTGGGAGTCAGGGTTATGTGAGTACCATTGTTGAAAAGACATTCCTGATTGGATGCTTTGGCATCTTTCTGAAAAACAAAAAACTATAAGTGTGGATCTATTTCTGTTCTCTCTATTCTCTTTCATTGATCTATTTACTGAGCGTCATGCCCTTACTACACTGTTTCGATTACTGTAGTTTTAAGTCTTAAAGTCAGACGTCCTTCAATTTTGTTCTTTTTCAAGATGGTTTTGAGTATTTTAGGTCCTTTGAATTTCCATATAAATTTTAGAGTCAGCTTGGTAATTGTTGGGATTATGACCGGGATTTTTGTTAAATCTATACATCTTAGATATGATGAAAGAAATGTTTGATATTTTTAATCTGAGATTTTTAGGAATGGATGTCTCTATAGGTTGATGTATTTTAATACTTTGTCAAGAAAGAAAACAGGGTCTTCTATGATCCAGGCCAGAAGAGAACCTATAATAGTCTTTGTTTCTTCCATTTTGTATTGTTTACACAGAGGGACTTTGAACAATAATTTCCTAGGCAGTACCTGGGGATAGAGTTGCAGACTCTATGGAGCATGAAAAGTCAAGAATCTAGGTTCCAAAAGACAGAACAGAAACCATTTCCAAGATGAACTAATGATGCTAAATGTGAAAAATCCATGTATTATTCTGTGACTTATGTCCTATTTAAGGAAGGCAATAAACTGTGATTTTTCTTCTCTGTAGCATCTCTAAACTATTTTGCCTTGGTTTTTCTCAACATTATTTTAGGAAAAGTGAAACTTCACAACTTTGTTCTCTTCAATTCTTATTTTAATTCAATATGAGCTTGGGAGATAAATCTACAGATTATTTAGTTTAATCTCTTCATGTTGTATATGAAGTAATAGTTAAATGATTTGTTCAAGATCACTGAGCTAGTTAGTAGCAGAGTTCTGACAATATTCCAGGCTTTCCAACCTCTCTACTTCACTGATATTTACACTATGCTTTGCTGTCATAATAGCTAACCAGTGAATAATTCCTGAGCCCCTATAATGTGCCTAGCATTAGGCTATGTATAGATGATATAAATTATCATTATGATATAGCTCTGATCCTCAAATACCATAGAGTCCTGTGTAAGACAAGAAACAATTAGAAAACAGTAAAAGGCAATGTATAATAATGTTCCAAGTTGGATCAAATTTTGGATAAAATGCTATAAATGCATATAGAAGTAATACTGTGACTCATTTTAAATAAATCTGGCTGTGTTAGAGCAATATAGAACTGTAATTGAAAGCAGGTTGTACAAGAGAGATCTGAAACAGGCTAGCTGTATTAAAATGAATGCAATCAAATTGCACCTTAAATTCATGCTCTGTTAAATAAAATGTTAACAGTTGTTAAGAAGGTGAAGATTAATGCTTGATGAAATTATTAGAGAAGGCTTTATGGAAGAAGTAGGGTTTGAGACATAATTTCAAGGATTGATGGAATTATAAAGGGCAAAGGGGATTATAAACTATTATAATTGGGATACAAACACTATTTTAATGAAAATTTGAATACATTATAAATTAAAATGTAATTTTTTTTAAAATGTAATTTTAATGCAGTTCAAGAGAAGGCCATTAAATATCTTTATGGGTTTCTGAAATAAATTACTTTTAACTAAAGCTAATGAAGCCTAAATTTATATGAGAAGGTTAAAGGTGGAAAATGCCTACTGAATTAAGCAGTTGAGTAGAAATTTAGGTTTTTTCCTGTAGAGGTGGTGCTATTTTGCCTAGGTGCTTCTTCTATGACAGTTGGTCCAAATGGAATATTGTTTTTTCAACAATATTCCTTAAAGGTAATGAGAGACCTGTATTTCCATTTTGCTTTCAACAATTTGCCCTAAAAAAAATAAACTAACATCTCTGACTCCGTATTTCCTTATCTAGAAATGGGATTAATAATAACTTCACTGCCAACCTCATGGCAGTTGTGAAACCTGAACAGGATAATGTGTGTAAAAATGCTTTGGAATCTTTCAGATATAAGATATAAGATAAGATTCAGTAAGTAGTAAGAATTGTACAGATTATGGTCTAATGGAGATTCTATGAAGATATTTTTAGAGATAAATACTGTAGAATTCTCTGCAGCATTGACTTGGATTGTTTCCAAAGATTCTAATAAGCACTATGTATTATATTTTTCCTGGGGTGTAGATAACTATATACGTGTGCAGTATGATTAGTTGAATGCTTCATATGTACTGAATCATCTTTCATAAACTGGGCTGATTTACAACTATGCAGTTAGCTGTTATTTAGTGTCACTGGAAAATTCTTGTTTGTGTTACTTTTTATTTATACAATATGTACAAAAAATTGCTTTCTTCATATCTGTATCCACTCTGTAATGACCTATATAGGAAAAGAATCTGAAAAAGAGTGGCTATATGTATATGTATAACTGATTCACTTTGCTATACAGCAGACACTAAGACAACATTGTAAATGAACTATACTCCAATAAAAATTAATTAAAGAAAATAAAAAATCCACACACATACAAAAAGAAGTAAGTTCAGTTGTTACTAAGAAAAACAGATCTTGGTTTGTGATGTAAAGAGAGTCTTCAATTCACTGCCTCCATGTCCCTATTCTCTAGCATCTGATACTATAATCTTATTTTATGGGGTTTGATAATTAATATTATAAAAATTAATAAATTATCAGTGCTCAAATAACATTTAACTCTTGACAAATGTTCAGAATACACAAAGGACTTGATTTCTTAACAAAATATGCATATTTTTTCATATGGCAAAAAAGAATTGCCCTTTTATGTCAATTATATTTCAATTAAAAAAAAAAAAGAGAGGGACTTCCCTGGTGGCACAGTGGTTAAGAATCTGCCTGCCAATGCAGGGGACATGGGTTTGAGCCCTGGTCTGGGAAGATCCCACATGCCACAGAGCAACTAAGCCCCTGCGCCACAACTACTGAGCTCTAGAGCCCGCGAGCCACAACTACTGAAGCCGGCACGCCTAGATCCCGAGCTCCGCAACAAGAGAAGCCACTGCAATGAGAAGCCCGTGCAACACAATGAAGAGTGGCCCCCGCTCGATGCAACTAGAGAAAGCCCGCACGCAGCAACGAAGGCCCAACGCAGACAAAAACAATAAATAAAAAGAGAATCGCCTATAAGAAACCATACATTGACTATATTCTTATTTTTTTAATATTTCAATCTTTTCTTTGTGGATTACACATTTTTTAAAAATTTATTTTGCTTATTTGTTTATTTATTTGGCTGTGTGGGGTCTTTAGTTGCAGCGTGAGGGGTCTTTGTTGAGGCCTCCGGGATCTTTTGTTGATGCACGGGCTTCTCTCTACTTGTGGTGTGCGTGTTTTTCCTCTCTCTGGTTGTGGTGTGTGGGCTCCAGAGTGAATGGACTCTGTAGTTTGCACATGTGAGCTCTCTTGTTGAGGGTGTGAGCTCAGTAGTTGTGGCGGGTGGGCTTAGCTGCCCCACGGCATGTGGGATCTTAGTTCCCCAACCAGGGATCAAACCTGTGTCCCCTGCATTGGGAGGCAGATTCTTTACCACTGGACCACCAGGGAAGACCCCTTGACTATATTCTTACTGAAGTCTGGGTTACTGAGTAGTATTAGTTATCTATTGCTGTGTAACCAATTACCATGAACTTGGTGCCTTAAAACAACACATTTATTATCTCACAGTTTCTGTGGGTCAGAATTCTGGACACAATGTAACAGAGTCCTTTGCTTCATGATCTCTCACAAGGCTGCAATCAAGGGGTCAGCCAAGGCTTGAGCCTCATTTGAAAGCTCAACTGGTAAGGATCAACTTCCAGTCTCACGTGGTTGCTGGCAGAATTCAGTTCCTTGCAGGCTGTTTTCCTGAGAACCTCAGTTCTTTGCTGGCTGTCAGCTGTTCCTTTCCACGTGGCCTTCTCCATAGGCAGTTTACAACATGGCAGCTTGCTTCATCAGAGCCAGCCAGGAGGTCTCCTAGAAAGCTAGAAGTTACAATCTTATGTAAAGTAATCACAGAAGTGACATCCTATCGCCTTTGTTGTTTTCTATTGGTTAGAACAAGTTACGTGTCCTGCTCACACTCAAGGGGAGGGGATTACACAAGGGTGTGAATGCCAAGAGACAAGGATCATTTTGGCTATCTTAGAGTCTGTTGGAAAAGAACTGATTAATTTGACATATGACATAAGCTACAAAGAGAGACGCCCACTAAGAAATTGTACTCAATTAATTCTATAATCCAGAAGGAACTGGTGGGAATGGCTTAATAGAATTTTCCAGTTAGCAATAGAGTATCACAAACAAATAAAGGTAAACTACTAAGCACATTACTTTTTCTTTACTATTCTGCTCTTTCTCCAGTGCTGTCAGCTATGAAATGAGATAGCCTACATCAGACCCTGGAAAAGTGCTAAAGAGTTGTACTTCAGAAAAATGTTAGAGGAAAATACAATCATATATATATATACATATATATATATGTTTTAGCAGCGAATGGTATATTTCAGCAGCAAATGGTGTTGATTTTGTTATATTGATAAATGATTCTATTAAAAATGGCATTTTCAACAGCACATGCCAGCATGTTACCCCACAAAAATAGCTCGAGTTAAATAAAATAGTAATTCTTGGATATGATTAGAAATTCACAAAAGAGATTCAGTGTGGCATTAATGTAATAAGGTTGTTGACTTTGAGTAATGGACAAAACTTCACCAGGTAATTAAAAGAGCTCTTTGTATTCTTAACAAGTCAAAACAGCAGCTATTAAACAATTTAGAACAATTATGCACAAAATGAACATTTTCTGTGTAAAAACATTTTTATCTGTTTTGAAGACTAGCAAAGACTGGAAAGCCTAAGATGGGAGAGATTAGTAATTATCACTTCAGTGTTTGGATTGTTGAGTTATAGTGGATGGCCTCTATGACTGAGAATAAGTTCCTTAGCCTGAATGGGTGGTCAGGAAAATCCTATTTTGTTTTTATTTTTAAGCTGCAGAAGAAGATGCCATGGAAAATGGACCCAAATACTGCCTGTAAGGTTGGTTGGTATGAACTGGAGCATTTCCAGCATCTTAAGAGTTGTGTGGAAGGCTGAAGACAAAGATACACTTCCTATTTTTAAGTTTGCCAGTCTATCTTAGAGCACATTGATATTGTAACCCTTAATGTCGGTATTTCTGCTCTATTGCTCTAAATCAGACTATATTTTGAGACATTAGAGTGATTTGGTAGGAGTTCTTCACTTACATAAAAGGACTGAATAAATTTTGTGCCTGCAAAAATTTATTATGACATATCATGTGTAATATCTATGGTTAATAAATCCTAAATAGAAAAGGTCAATAAATGAATTGACAAGATTTGGTACTACAATGCCAAGTAGACTAAGATATTATGTAAGCCACATGATTATAGAGGACATTCTCACATTGTGGTCGCAGCTTAAAACAGGCAAAAATCTACATTATTTCCTTTTTCCTGAGGAAAATAGAACTTCACATTAGCTGAAGTGTAGGTTTGGTATCTTGACGGGGCTCTGCTTTGTCATTGTCCTTGGAATGTTCTCTAAAGTGCACAGGAAAATTCTCTTCTGAGTACAGAATGAAGTAATGTTTTAGCAAAGTCTTGTAGAAACTTATGTCTTCTCATCTCTAGTATGCAACTGAAGGGTAGGAAGGACAGGGCTGAAAAAATATAGGTTTGGTACTTGAAGAAAATGAAATAAAAAAGCAAAAGACTGGGAATACTAAGGCCCTGGGTATGACAAGTATTTGCCTGAGGTGACAAATACTTTTCCTAAATTCTGATAGTGTGGCTTCTATTTCAGGATAGGATCTTCTTTGAAGCTTTAAGCATTAAAAAGAGACTATATTCAGTTATAACATGAGCCCTTGACCTTTGTCCAAGGATTCAGTTCAGTCTTATAAATCAGAAATTCAAATGTCAAATCACCCATGATTTATCCTGCTTTGGATACTGGCATTTAGAAACCCATCCCGTCTCATTCTAGAGGTGGATTTTTAGTCATTTGGAGGCGTATTCCCAGATGCCCATCCAGTCTAAGAACATACAGGTTATCTCCCCCTCTTTTTGAAAGTTCACTTTATGCCACTTTGGTTTTATGAAAGGACCTACATAAGTACCTACTTTCACTAAATGAAAGAAATCTAAAGAGGATTTTTGCTTTTATGAAAAAAGGTGAAAAGTGAAAATAGCACTCAGCATTTGTTTTACAGCGAGTGGCTATGGAGGCAGTGCCCCCCTGAGCAGCGAGAGTGGCATCCCAAGCTCCTTCTCCGGGAACTATACTCAGCATCTCAGCATCAAGCTACAATAGCTTTGAGCTGTGTCTGTGAGCATCTGTGCTTTATCTTGATTTATTTTGTGCATCTGTTAGTAAGATGTGTCCTAAGATGATTGCTTCTTTGCCTTACACCATTTCAGCTTACAAAAGGTTTCATAGGAACTCTCTGTACATACATTTGCTTTGTGTAATTTTAAAAAATAAGAATGAGGAGCTTCTTTGACAGGACTACTTTATGTGAGCTGAGGTACTGAAAGGCCAGCAAAGTCTTCAATATGGGAAAATCCACAAACTTTCTAGACCAGGTTTCCTACAGAGAGACTGGCTCATTGGGAAGCTATTCTCCTAAGCAGAATTACTCTATATTTTAATGTGAACATTTGTATTAGATGTAGATAAAGCCAGTTTCATGCTTAGTCATGAATAGAGAGATTTGGAAACAAATCACACTATGGGGCAAAGTAGGGTCAATGAATGGGGTTGTCATTTAGACAAGTCCATAGATGGGGTGGGGTTTTCTTTTCAGCGAGCCCTTTGAACAGGATGAGAGGTTCGGTTGGGGACAGTCACCTTAAACTGAAGGAACTAGCACTAGTTTTCGAGCTTTATTTAGAATATTCAACAGAGACTGGAAACTGTCCACAACACCTTATTCTTCCTTAGTGAGTTGAGCAAAGGAATGAAACACTGAGGCAGTCCTGAGGCTTATGGGCAGGGAATAAGGCAGGGTCCTCATTTGTGGGTATCTGAACTTTCAGTGAGTCCTTGGTCACCTGAGGATATAAATATATACATACATATATGTATATATATATGGATATATATGTATTTTAGGGAGGGTAATCTAGCAGATACAAATACTTCCTTTCTAGAAAACAGTGTAAGATGTTACCCTACACATAGGAGACATACAAAACAATCCTCTTTGTTTTGATCAGTATTTGTAAAATTCTCTCAGGGTGGTAGAAACTTAATCTTGATAAGTACAGATTCCACCATAGATACCAGGGTTGTGTCTATGTAGTGTCCAGATGTCCACATGGTGATGTGAATTTAATCCTCAAGGTCCTTATCCATCCATACCAGCATCCATTGTGATGCCACACACTTAACCATGAAGATTGTTGCCAAGTCTTGACCATTTTCTTGACGTTAAGCTCTCTTTAAGGATCAGCTTTCTCTCAGCCAGTCCTGTGGCTCTTTGTAGGGGGCAAACCCTATGACGCTGCCTCAGGCTGTCTGCCTAAACACAACACTCAACCATTTTCATTCTGTGGTCCTGCCACTACACTGAGTTCTATCTGGGAATGGGGGCATTGATTTTGTTGTTCTTACATCCCCCAAACTGATTTGGGGCTTTCCTGTTCCCCTTCCTCACTGGGGCTGAATCTTGGGGGAGAGGTAGTAAAAGTTATGGGGTTCCTTCTTAGGAGCTGTAATAGGCACAGATTATTCTCACTTCAAATGAAAGAAATCCTAACCAACAGTGGTTTAAACAATTAATTATCTCACACAACAAGAGGTCTGGAGACACAGGCCAGGACTGGCATAGCAGCTTCACTATATAACCAGGAATTCATCTTCCTGCCATACTTCCACTTTGTTGCCCTCAGCTATTGGCTTTTGTCATTGTGTTTGTCACTATTGTGCTTGTCATGTCTGAATGACATGGGGAAGGGCTATATGAGGTACAAGGAATTATAGGGGGAAAATCTTCTATAAATGTTACAAAATATATCTCACCATGGTTACAAGTACACAGAAACCCACCCACATTAGGCCAAGGTAGAAAGAGAATTTGTTGGTTGGATGTAAGCGTATCTCATGGGCCTAAGGGTAGGAAGTATAGCTGAACTTCACTGTGGACCAGAAGCAGGAACTGGAAAGCTGTTATGAATCAGTACAGCTGTTGTCCCTTCTTTTTCTGGGCACATGATCTCTTATGGTCTGCTTTAGTTTTCTTTCTTGGCATTGGCTTTTTCTACTGCTCTGTGTACAAAGTAGAAAATGGTCACTTTAGCCTTATCAGTTCAAAGGCAAACTAAGATTGAGTAGCATCTCTTATGTTTTAAGTTCTCTGGGGAAAGAATATGATTGGTCCAATTTTGGTGGTATGTCAATCTTTAATCCAATCAGTGACCATGGGGATGGGGTCAAATGACTTAGCAGTTCTTAGGAACTAAGGGAGAATACTCTTGAGAAGGGGCCATGGGTGTGTGTGTGTGTGTGTGTGTGGCAGTGGTGGTTGGAGAAGAAACAATGGACAGCTCTACTACTCTCTTGATACCCTAATCTGCTGAAGGATAAATCAAATTAACCATTCATTCATTCTACAGACATTGGTCTCACTTGTTCTTCCCCTTATGCTCTCTCTCAGAGGGTCAGTACCGCTCATCTAGTTGCCTACATTATAAATTCTGTACAACCCAATAAGCAACACAATAGCTAACATTTATTGAATATGTGTACTATGTGATAGGCATTCGGTGTGCATTATTTTAAATTCAACCGCATAACAACTCTACAAATAGGTATTATCTATTTTATAGATAAGCAAAGTGAAATTTAGAGACGTTAAGTCAAGCTTTCAACATCTCTTTCGGATTATTGCAGTAACCTCCTGTCTCCCTGCCTCTGATCTGACCCCTCCTATCCTTTTTTCTGCCTGTCAATCATAGTGGTATTTCTAAAACACAAATCTGATCGTGCTGCTTTCCTGCTTAAAACCCTTCTATGGTTCCCTCAGGATAAAGTCCAAATTCCTTTGCATGATGTATAAAGCCTTTCATGATCTGGGTAGCTATCACCCTACCAATCTCTATCCTCATCTCTTTCAGTCTTGCACCTCACAGTCTATCCTCAAGCCACACAGATTATTTGCAGTTCTTAACAATTCATTTCTTACTTCTGCACAACAACCCTGTAGCCATTCTCCCTGCTGAATCCTACACATTACCCACACGCAGGATTAAGCTTAGATGTTACCCTATTCAGAAGCCTTCTCTGATTGAATTCAGTGCTCCTCCTTTATAATTTTGTATCACTCAGTGATTTTCTCCTATACTTATCACACCATACTGTAATCGTTTGTTAACTTATTCTGTCTCTTGCACTGGATTGTAAAGTCATTGAGTGGAAAGATTATGTCAGGTTTAGTATTGAAAACCCTAAGATTAGGGTAGTGCTTGGTGCATAATAGTTGCTCAATAAATATTTGTTAAATGAATGAATCTTTGGTAGAATTCTGGAAGAACTCGAAAAGCTACCTGGAGAGAAAGAGATATTCAGTATTTCTTGTTTAGCAAATGGATTATTCTGACAGCTATTTCCCTTTAGCCCTATTTTTTTGGCTTATAATTTATAAAAATTGAGCAGATGCAAATTTAAAAATTGATAAAATTAACTGTGAAAGCACATCACAAAATAATAAAATAAGAAAGTTATATAAAACAATAAGTAAGAGTGTTAAACCTAATGTAAGAAGACGAAAGCTGAATGAAGTGACAAAGTTGTGAGACTGGGGGAGGAAAAAGCAAGGAACTGAAAATTCTTTTCACTGCTTACTAAATTGAATGTGTATTGCTGGTAATATTTCATTTAATTCTTACAATAATTCTTTGAGGTTGATATGTTATGCCTGTATTAAAACTAAGGAAATGAAAGATCAGATTAGAGCAAAATAAACGGAATGATTACACAAGAAACTCTCTACAGATAAGCACATAAAAGAAATGAAAATCAACCTTAGAAAATATTGTGGAGAATATGCGAAGGTAAACCACTCTACACCCTAAATGATTCTTTTGCTGGGTCTGGGTTCCTGTATCAGCTTTCCAGCTTTCTCTCCTAAAGCGATTTCCTTCACTCTCACCTTCTTTGAATATAGGGATATGTCCTTCCTTTTACCTGGATGAATTCCATCTCCTTCCTCAAGCTTTGTCTCACTTAAGTTGCTTCTTGAGTGAAATTTGCTTCATTAGACTCGCTTTCTGATTTAGTTAAACTTTTTCGACCCTAGCAAAGCACCCCGACTTCTCTCTCAGAGAATTATCAGCAACACAGCAGTAAATGTCAACACAAAGCCGACTATTACTGTAGATCACTCAGGGGGAAAAAAAAAGATAAAATCCTTAACAGTGGCAGCGTTTAAGTGACTATATTCTGCGCTGTGACAACGCCTGGAGTCATTTTTAACTTCCACCATTTCCTACTTCTCAGTTGGGTCAGTTTTCTAAACTTTCTAAGTCTCTGTTTTCTTACCTATGAAAAGAGGATGCTAGTAAGAGTCTCCTACCTACCTACTCCAGAACTTCTGTGAGGGCCAAATTAGAGGAGGTACGTGAAAATGCTTCACAAACATTTGGTAAAACGCTGTAAGATGTTTGTACCTGGCTACAGACGAGATCACGACAAGTTGTATTCCTGGGTTGAAGAAACTCAAAGGAGGCTAGTCGTTAAGGAGAGGAAGCCGAGCGTTGCCATGTGACGTCATCACCCAGCGCTTGCCGCGACGGTTTCCGGGTTGGGCTCAAGGCAGCATTCTGCGTCATGGGGACTTGGCAGCGTTTGCTGCTTTTTCGGGGGGCGTCGCTTCGGGGCTACGGCGGGGCCTATGTGCCGCTTGGGGGAAGCCGAGTGTTGGTTTGGGGGCGCCAGGTCCGTGGTGCTGCAGAGCAGGTGGAGGCGGGCGGGTCCGCGACGCTGGGGCGCCAGGGCTGCGGGTGCTCTGCAATTGCCTCTTGCCGAGGACTCGCTTCAGTGCCTCGTGGGCACCCGCCCACTTGGCGGCTCAGTGAGACCCCAGTTCTGGACGTCCCCACTTTCCACGCGGGCCCCCAGTGGGACCAGGCCGAGGCTTAGAGGGGCGTAAAATAGATGGTTAGAACATGGATGTGTGACTTGCACTTGCTTTCTTAGTGTTGGTTTATTTAGAAAATAGGTTAAAGAGAAGGAAAACACGTGGAGGATTTAACTCCGGAAAGAGGCAGCTCATTTACTTTCCATTTTTAACGTCTGCGTATCCTGGCAAATAAATTTCAGTTTTAACAATGTGTCTCTGCAATTGTGATCAATAGCAATAGGTAAATAACACTAAAGGCCTAAATAGTGGAGATGAGCAGAATTAGAGTAGAAAAGAAAGCCCTGTTAATTGCAAATACCGAATTGTTTTTACTTTTACAGCGTGATAATGGAGATGGCTTGTTTTAAAACTGTTTTTTTTTTCTTCTTAAGTTCTCTGGTGCTGAGAGTGAGACCCTAAAACAAAGAAGAACACAAATCATGTCTCGAGGACTTCCAAAGCAGAAACCAATAGACGGTGTTAAGCAAGTTATAGTTGTGGCTTCTGGAAAGGGTGGAGTTGGAAAGTCTACTACAGCAGGTATTATAGGATATTAATTCTCATCTTGATTAGGACTTTATGCCAACTGGCAAGTGCACAATATTAAAATTATAGTTTTGTTCTTAAAAAAGTATTTGTGAAGTTCCTAACAGCTGCTTCCTTAGGATGAGGAGTTGGTAGTGATTGGAGCTTAGATTTTGGAGTTAGACAAAACTAGATAGGTAGCCAGGTCTTTGACTCCTTAACTGAGGAAAAGGTGGTCAGGTTGCCCATCACATCTTCAGTTTACTTAACTGTAAAATGGCAATGATTATAATCTTTTTCATAGGATGGTTATGCAAATTAATTAAACAAGCTAACTACTTAGCCCACTGTCTCATACATAGTAAGTACTCAATATTTGGTTGCTGTTATTATTAAACATTTAGTAAGTTTAACACTAAATTTATTTCTGTTCTTTGATGTTCTTTTCTAGTCTTTTTCAGTGTACGTATAGCTAAGTAGTTGCAATGAGATTGTTTACATTATTGTGGCTTATTTTCATTTAACCATAATATAATTTTCAGCATTTATAAAGTCAACATAGATCTAATATTTGAAAATGTTTAAATTATTTAAAATATCTTTTAAGCTTTGTATCTTTTATATTATACTGGAACAGAGAATTTTTTTTTTGGTGGCTTTTTAAAATTGATTATAGATTTCATTGTGACTGAAATGCTGCTTTCAGAACCCATAAAAGAAGTGCCCCCAGAAATAGAAGAGTTACCATCCAAGACTAATGACCAGGTATTCCCAGATGTTTTCAAAAGAAACTTTTTATTTCTAACAAAAATTTTCAGTGTAATAATGTAAAAAGGTAACTCCCCTCCTCCCAATTCAACTCAACAGAGGCAGCTTGTATTATTAATTTGGAGTCATAAAGCTCTCAAGTCTATTGTTGTCTCATTTAAAATTTTCAGTCATTTTAATAGGAATGGCTTAATTCAGGTCTTATCCAACCTATCTTTTTTGCAGTTGATTTAAAAGTAACCATCCTTATTATATTTCATTTTGTTAATTTTGGCACAGTTCTACACTGTTAAAGATCTTTTATGTATTTATGTATGTATCTTTTTTTTAGCTTTTGACTCAAATTTCTGCATTTTTTTTTTTACTTGAAGTGTAGCTGATGTACAATATTATATAAGTTTCAGGTGTACAACATAGTTTACAATTTTTAAAGGTTATAGCCCATTTATAGTTATTATAAAATATTGGATATATTCCCTGTGTTGTACAATTTTTCCTTGTAGCTTATTTATTTTATACATAGTAGTTTGTACCTCTTAATTACCTACTCCATCTTGCCCCGCCCCCCCTAAGATCTCTAAAACTTTTTTTTTTTTTTTCTCCTCAGATAGTAACCTAAAGTTGGGGCATATATGTACCTTAAAATTCCTTAGTTCCATTGAAACCACTGACATTTTCAAATAAAAAGGGCCAGGTACAGAGTTCTGTGACTTTCACTAGAGATCTTGTGTCTTGACTCAAAGCCATATTTGGTAATTCCTAGATGCAGCAGTTTTATAGTTGTACAACCAGCTACAAATCCAACTGTATAGTGTTATTAGCTCAGTTTTTTCCCATTTTGACCTGAATGTAATTGTGGAAGAGTTTTTCAGATGTTTTGAAGAAATTAAGATTTACTAAGTATTGTAGTTATGATAGACCCCTAATATACTATTTGATAGATACTATATTATTATTAAAAATAATTAGTTAGTGATTGTTCTTAATGAATTTATGCTATATCCTACACATTTTGGCTTTCTTTCCTAAGGACCTACAATCCACCTATGTGGTATTTTGTTTTTAAAATTTGGAAGCTCTTAGTTTTGGGTTCTAGAATCCACCTCTACTTGTGTTTTGAAAATTCAGAGTACATTTACCTGTATTCAGTGGTGTGAATCCTTTTGCAAGCTCTGTGTTTACTTGGACTGGTTAAAGATGGAAAGTGTTTTCATGATAATAGCCATAAGTTCTCTGGGTTTTGTGCAATATAATTTGTTGGGTCTGTAGGCTAGCACTTGTTTAAAACAAATTGTTTATTGTTTTTGGTTGTAAGATCGTCTGTTACCATGGAATGTGACAGCAGTTAGACAGGAAAATATATGAGAAAATGTACAGTGTTTGACACATAAGTGCTTCAGTAAGTGTCCCTTCCTTGCTTTTTTTTCTTTGTAAGCATCATACCACTTGTCCCAAATAATTGGCCTATATGGTTTCATAACAGCTCTATCTGCATACATAAGCCTTAGAAATAGATTATTTCTATGTTGGTATTCTATTTCTTTCCATTATATGTATTTATTCCTGTTCCAAACTATCTCAGAATACTTCCTATTTGAATATGTGTGCCGGAGATATTTTGGATTAAAATGATGACATTTGATTAATACAGACATGCTCTGTGATTCTATTGTGTAAATGCAGAAAGACCCTCACATTAAAATGAATTACTCTCTAAAAGTTTCTGCCTAAAAGTTGGATTATGTTTAACCTGAAATTCAGAATTATTTTATAATTTATAAAAATTAATTTGTCAAGTGCCGTGCCTTAGGCATAATACTTTAATACATATAGTATTTGATTTAATTCTCACAACAGTTATGAAATAGGACCTCATTTTATAGAGGAAGAAACAGACTTGGGGTAAAATATTCTACTCAAGATTATAAAACAGAGAGTGGTGAAACTGGGGTTTGAACCCGGTCTTCCTTGAAAGTTTATGCTCTTAAATACTTTAAAGGAAACAATATCGGCGTCATTTATAACACTGTTCTGTAAGGAATTGTGATCCACAGTATGAGGGTCTATTTATTTATCAGTTTTGGGAATGTGTTACTTTTGGACCTCTTTTTCATCTCAGATGTAGCATATCCTTATTGCTGGGCTAAAGGTGGTTTTGGGGACTACTGCTTTCCCCCTTTATGTGTTTGGGATTCACTAACAATAGGCACTTTTGGGAAAATGTTTCACTGCCTTGCCTTTTACCTTCCTCTTCCCTCTGCTCGCTGGTCCAACCTTTCATTTACGTGGGTATTTGTGAGTTAGATATTTGGAATTCCTGCATTACCAGCATTTATTTTTAAAAAGCAATAGGATCACATCCTTTTTTATTTATTAAAAAGTAGGTAATTTTTCTGCAAAATATATTTTTGAAAATAATTGAATGATATATACCATTAACATCATTTTAAAAAAACTTGGATTATTTAAACACAATTGTAACAGATGATAAATGGATTATTTAAAGTGATAATTTTGGGGCAGGCATCTACTGTTTATGTTGAAATGTTACTTTCTTTTTTGTGTTTTTTACTTTCTGTATTCTCTTCATGTCCTTGTTTTTTGTAATGGAGATATAGTAAAACTTTATTTGCCTTGGTTGTTACATTGAACATATTAAAAGACAAAATGAATTTTAGTAGAAGGAAAGTTACTAAATTTAATTACTTTTTTGTTTCTTACAGTGAACCTTGCACTTGCTTTATCAGTGAATGATTCGGTAGGTGTTTATTAATAGAAATACTAATTTATTAAAATGTTTTTTAAGGCAGTGATTAAGAGCATACTGATGTTTTTCATTTACTCTGTCTGGCATATAGTGTAGCTCTAGTCATTTGCATGTCTTTAAGGAACTCAAAAATCTTCCATAAGTACTGGTTATATTTAATAATGATGATGAAAATGGAAGGGGACCACTAGTCAAGGAATTCAGGCAGCCTCTAGAAGCTAGAGAAGGCAAGGAAATGGCTTTTTCCTTAGAGCCTCCAAAAGGTATGTAATCCTTTCAGCACCTTAATTCTAGCTCATTGAAACCTATTTGGAACTTCTGTGATAACTTCTTACAGTAGGAGTAGGAAACTGATACAGGAAGTCAATTTTCTTAGTTCTTAAATTTCTGAAGATGTATTTATTTTGCCCTAATATATGATAGTTTGACTAGATGTAGAATTCCAGGTTTACAATAATTTCCTCTCTGAACCTTGAAAACAATATTCCATTTTCTTCTAACATGCTAATGAGATGTCTGATGCTAGTCTGATTCATGTTGCTGTGTAATAACCTGTGTTTTTCCCTTTAAAGCTTTCAAGAGTTTTCTTTATGTCTTTTAAGTTTAGAAATGTCACAAATATGTGTCTGGTTGTTGGCTTTACATTTTTTTACCTGTTTGGAAATTGGCCAAGCAGTACAAGGCTTGAGTCTTTTTCAGCTTAGGGAAAATTTCTTCACTGATTACTTTTTGTAATGTGTTTGTTCTTTCTCCAGAAACCTATTAGGTAGAT
Source organism: Balaenoptera musculus (assembly GCF_009873245.2). Classification (NCBI taxonomy): domain Eukaryota; kingdom Metazoa; phylum Chordata; class Mammalia; order Artiodactyla; family Balaenopteridae; genus Balaenoptera; species Balaenoptera musculus. The sequence continues at coordinate 109,085,502 of NC_045786.1, forward strand.
ATTGACCCTTCGTGCTTGTTAATATTTTTCTCATATTTTCCATCTCTTTGTCTTTTGCTCTGTGTTTTGGAAGATGTCTTAGACCATTTTCCACACTGCTATATTGGGTTGTAGTTGTTATTTAGCCCTTCCAATTTTTAATTTTAATTTGGAAATGATATTTTTTCCAGTTTTCCAGAACTGTTTTATTTTCCAATTGCTATCCACTTAAAAAAAAAAAAAAGGTTGCACCATTCGTTTGAGTCTCTCTGAGGATGCTAATTAGAATTAATAAAAAATGTTCCTTTTAATGATCTCTATTTACTTAGCATGGTGGTTCTTATAATGTGGTCCTCAGACCAGCAGAATCAGCACCACCTGGGAACTTGTTAAACATACAAAATCTTGAGTCCCAGACCTCCTGAATCAGAAACCCTGAAGGTGGAGTCCTATAGTCTGTGTTTTAATCAGCCCTCTAGATAATTTTGATGCATGCTAAAGTTTCAGAACCATGGATGTAGAGTTTTTTAAAACTCTAAATTGCTAATGGCATCCTTTTTTGTTTTCCAGTGTGATTATATTTTTAATTTAGTTTTAAGCTATTTTTTCTCTTGTTTCAATGGGAATTTGGAAGAGAGATATTCGTGTATGATTAGGCAACCTTATTGAAATAAAAGCCAGTAATATATTTTTTTTCTTGGCTGCGCCCTGCAGCATGCGGGATCTTAGTTCCCCAACCAGGGATCGAACCGTTGCCCCCTGGAGTGGAAACTCAGAGTCCTAACCACTGGACCGCAAGGGAAGTCCCGCCAGTAATACTTTTTAAAAAATAGTTTTTATTAGAGTACTTAGTAATCTTGGAGAAGGGACCCCATCTTCCTTAAAGAAGGGAGGAAACAAGGAAAATCCAACGGATGAGAAGTAAATAAATTCATAGGTGTGGGGATCTTTTAATTTGGTTATCATTTCAGCCAAAGCTTTGATTCTTAAGACAATACAAAGTAACTATATAGAAGCGATCAAAGGGTGAAAAGAATAGTTAAAAAGGGGTTGATTCCTTCATGTTAGATGTTGCTAGTTTTGATGAGATGGTAGCTCAGATTTTTTTTTTTTCTTTTTTTTTTTTTCCCTTTCAGGGAGTAGGGATGGTCAGCTTCATATTTAATCCTTTAGATGTATGACAGGGAAATTGGCAACAAGGAAGGAAAAGCAATGTTTTTCCCTGGGCCACTTTTTCAGAAAGCATTTTAGTGTCCTTTAAGTGTTTTTTAATATGTTTGTAAAATCTACTTTAGGAAGGGCTTAAGTATTCTGTTATCTGGATGAAGGTTTTTTTTTTTTTTTTTTTCATTTCTTGATATTTTGTAGCAAAGTTAATTTAGAAATTAAAAAGAAGAAAGCCAGGAAATTTGAGCAGCGTGCTATGGAACTCAAAGATAATCTGACATAATCCAGTGTTTTACAGTTGGCTACTGTCTTGTCCCCTTAACTTATGTATACTTAGGAAAGATCACTTTTATACAGCATGTATACTTGATTAATAGTGTTTTTGATTTGGGAGCAGCACGTTTGGCTTAAATTGTGATCTGCCAGAGGACTGCCTGTGTATAGAAAAGAAAATAAATCATATATAAATATATGATTTATATGTATCTGGCATAGTCTTATAATCTGTATTGCCCAACTTAAGATGTTATTCACATTACATTTAGAGGACATGTTTGGTCTTTAGGGAAAACTCAAGGTTCCTCCAAGCCCTTCTCATTGCCTGAGCTGATATATATAGATGGCTTATGTCCAAGGACATTTATGGGGACATGGTACTAGGGTGTGTTGCTTTATGGACTGAAAACCTCCAGTTAGGATGGTGTCTTTGGAACTGATCTAGTGATTCATTCCCATGGAGTCTTAATTCCCTGGAGCTTATATTGTAAGAGGGGTCTCTGACCTGCTTACCCTTAGGTCAACTTTTGTTTTTTTTACATCTTTATTGGAGTATAATTGCTTTACAATGTCGTGTTAGTTTCTGCTGTACAACAAAGTGAATCGGCTACATGTATACATATATCCGCATATCCCCTCCTTCTTGAGCCTGCCTCCCACCCTCCCTATACCACCCCTCTATGTGGTCACAAAGCACCGAGCTGATCTCGCACTAGCTGTCTATTGTACATTTGGTAGTGTATATATGTCAGTGCTACCCTCTCACTTCATCCCAGCTTCGCCTCCCCCCCGAACCCACCCCTCCCCACCCCGCTCTGTCCTCAAGTCCACTCTCTATATCTGTGTCTTTATTCCTGTCCTGCCCCTAGGTTCATCAGAACCATTTTTTAAAAAAAAATTCCATATATATGTGTTAGCATACGGTATTTGTTTTTCTCTTTCTGACGTACTTCACTCTGTATGACAGACTCTAGGTCCATCCACCTCACTACAAATAACTCAATTTCGTTTCTTTTTACGGCTGAGTAATATTCCATTGTATATATGTGCCACATCTTCTTTATCCATTCACCTGTTGATGGACACTTAGGTTGCTTCCATGTCCTTAGGCCAACTTTGCCAAAGACCTTGCTAATTCTTTTCTCCTATCTTCCTTGGGTTGGTGCTTGCCCCTTTTCAGCATTGGAGTGGGAAGATCTAATAAGATTAGTTTGTTGGTCTAGGGGAAACAGGTCCAGGAAGTTATTCATTTTACTTTTAATGTTGGCCTTATGATCTCTAAACTGGGTTATGTAAACCCCAAGGAGTACACAAGATAGGCCATTGGAATATGGAAGGGAAATTTATCTTTTCTTTTTTTTTTTTTGAATATTTGAATTTTATTTTATTGTTTTTATACAGCAGGTTCTTACTAGTTATCCATTTTATACACATCAGTGTATACATGTCAATCCCAATCTCCCCATTCATCCCACCCCCACCCCCACCCCCCGCCACTTTCCCCCCTTGGTGTCCATATGTTTGTTCTCTACATCTGTGTCTCTATATCTGCCTTCAAACCGGTTCATCTGTACCATTTTTCTAGATTCCACATATATGCATTAATATACGATATTTGTTTTTCTCTTTCTGACTTACTTCACTCTGTATGACAGTCTCTGGATCCATCCACGTCTCTACAAATGACCCAATTTCGTTCCGTTTAATGGCCGAATAATATTCTATTATATATGTACCACATCTTCTTTATCCATTCGTCTGTCAGTGGGCATTTAGGTTGCTTCCATGACATGGCTATTGTAAATAGTGCTGCAGTGAACACTGGGGTGCAAGTGTCTTTTTGAATTATGGTTTTCTCTGGGTATATGCCCAGTAGTGGGATTGCTGGCTCATATGGTAATTCTATCTTTAGTTTTTTAAGGCACCTCCATACTGTTCTCCATAGTGGCTGTATCAATTTACATTCCCACCAACAGTGCAAGAGAGTTCCCTTTTCTCCACACCCTCTCCAGCATTTGTTGTTTGTAGGTATTTTGATGATGCCCATTCTAACGGGTGTGAGGTGATACCTCACTGTAGTTTTGATTTGCATTTCTCTAATAATTAGTGATGTTGAGCAGCTTTTCATGTGCTTCTTGGCCATCTGTATGTCTTCTTTGGAGAAATGTCTATTTAGGTCTTCTGCCCATTTTTGGATTGGGTTGTTTGTTTTTTTAATATTGAACTACATGAGCTGTTTATATATTTTGGAGATTAATCCTTTGTCCATTGATTCATTTGCAAATATTTTCTCCCATTCTGAGGGTTGTCTTTCATCTTGTTTATGCTTTCCTTTGCTGCGCAAAAGCTTTTAAGTTTCATTAGGTCCCATTTGTTTATTTTTGTTTTTACTTCCATGACTCTAGGAGTTGGATCAAAAAAGATCTTGCTGTGATTTATGTCAAAGAGTGTTCTTCCATGTTTTCCTCTAAGAGTTTTATAGTGTCTGGTCTTACATTTAGGTCTTTAATCCATTTTGAGTTTATTTTTGTGTATGGTGTTAGGGAGTGTTCTAATTTCATTCTTTTACATGTAGCTGTCCAGTTTTCCCAGCACCACTTATTGAAGAGGCTGTCTTTTCTCCATTGTATATCCTTCCCTCCTTTGTCATAGATTAGTTGACCATATGTGCGTGTGTTTATCTCTGGGCTTTCTATCTTGTTCCATTGATCTATATTTCTGTTTTTTTTGTGCCATATTGTCTTGATTACTGTAGCTTTGTAGTATAGTCTGAAGTCAGGGAGTCTGATTCCTCCAACTCCGTGTTTTTCCCTCAAGACTGCTTTGGCTATTTGGGGTCTTTTGTGTCTCCATACAAATTTTAAGATCTTTGTTCTAGTTCTGTAAAAAATGTCACTGGTAATTTGATAGGGATTGCATTGAATCTGCAGATTGCTTTGGGTAGTATAATCATTTTCACAATGTTGATTCTTCCAATCCAAGAACATGGTATATCTCTCCATCTGTTTGTGTCATCTTTGATTTCTTTCATCAGTGTCTTATAGTTTTCTGAGTACAGGTCTTTTACCTCCTTAGGTAGGTTTATTCCTAGGTATTTTATTCTTTTTGTTGCAGTGGTGAATGGGATTGTTTCCTTAATTTCTCCTTCTGATTTTCCGTTGTTAGTGTATAGCAATGCAGGAGATTTCTGTGCATTAATTTTGTATCCTGCAACTTTACCAAATTCACTGATTAGCTCTAGTAGTTTTCTGGTGGCATCTTTAGGATTCTCTAGGTATAGTATCATGTCAGCTGCAAACAGTGACAGTTTTACTTCTTCTTTTCCAATTTGTATTCCTTTTATTTCTTTTTCTTCTCTGATTGCTGTGGCTAGGACTTGCAAAACTATGTTGAATAATAGTGGTGAGAGTGGACATCCTGGTCTTTTTCCTGATCTTAGAGGAAATGCTTTTGATTTCTGCATCGAATCTGAATGAGATCCTTGCTGGGTAGAGTAATCCTGGATGTAGGTTTTTCCCTTTCATCACTTTAAATATGTCCTGCCACTCCCTTCTGGCTTGTAGAGTTTCTGCTGAGAAATCTGCTGTTAACCTTATGGGAGTTCCCTTGTATGTTATTTGTTGTTTTTCCCTTGTTGCTTTCAATAATTTTTCTTTCTCTTTAATTTTTGTCAATTTGATTACTGTGTGTTTCGACATGTTTCTCCTTGGGTATACTGCCCAAGTATACCAGTATACTGCCTGGGACTCTCTGCGCTTCCTGGACTTGGGTGGCTATTTCCTTTCCCATGTTAGGGAATTTTTCGAGTATAATCTCTTCAAATATTTTCTCGGGTCCTTTCTCTTTCTCTCCTCCTTCTGGGACCCCTATATTGCGAATGTTATTGCCTTTAATGTTGTCCCAGAGGTCTCTTATGCTGTCTTCATTTCTTTTCATTCTTTTTTCTTTATTTTGTTCCATGACAGTGAATTCCACCATTCTGTCTTGCAGGTCACTTCCTCGTTCTTTTGCCCCAGTTATTCTGCTATTGATTCCTTCTAGTGTATTTTTCATTTCAGTTATTGTATTGCTCATCTCTTTTTGTTCTTTAATTCTTCTGGGTCTTTGTTAAACATTTCTTGCATCTTCTCGATCTTTGCCTCCGTTCTGTTTCCGAGGTCCTGGATCATCTTCACTATCATTGTTCTGAATTCTTTTTCTGGAAGGTTGCCTATCTCCACTTCATTTAGTTGTTTTTCTGGGGTTTTATCTTGTTCCTTCATCTGGTACATAGTCCTCTGCCTTTTCATTTTGTTTATCTTTTGTGAATGTGGTTTTCATTCCACAGGCTGCAGAATTGTAGTTCTTCTTGCTTCTGCTGTCTGCCCTCTGATGGATGAGGCTATCTAAGAGGCAAGCTTCCTGATGGGAGGGACTGGTCGTGGGTAGAGCTGGGTGTTGATCTGGTTCGCATAGCTCAGTAAAACTTTAATCTGCTTGTCTGCTGATGGGTGGGGCTGGGTTCCCACCCTGTTGATTGTTTGGCCTGGGGCGACCCAGCACTGGAGCCTACCCGGCTCTTTTATGGGGCTAATGTCGGACTCCAGGAGGGCTCACACAAGGGGTACTTCCCAGAACTTCTGCTGCCAGTGTCCTTGTCTCCGAGGTGAGCCACAGCCTCTTCCGCCTCTGCAGGAGACCCTCCAACACTAGCAGGTAGGTCTGGTTCTGTCTCCTGTGGGATCACTGCTCCTTCCCCTGGGTCCCGATGCACACACTACTTTGTGTGTGCCCTCCAAGAGTGGAGTCTCTGTTTCCCCCAGTCCTGTCAAAGTCCTGCAATCAAATCCCCCTAGCCTTCCAAGTCTGATTCTCTAGGAATTCCTCCTCCCATTGCCAGACCCCCAGCTTGAGAAGCCATATGTGGGGCTCAGAACCTTCACTCCAGTGGGTGGACTTCTGTGGTATAAGTGTTCTCCAGTTTGTGAGTCACCCACCCAGCGGTTATGGGATTTAATTTTATTGTGATTGCGCCCCTCCTACCATCTCACTGTGGCTTCTCCTTTGTCTTTGGATGTGGGGTATCTTTTTTGGTGAGTTCTAGTGTCTTCCTGTCGATAATTGTTTAGCAGTTAGTTGTGATTCCAGTGCTCTCGCAAGAGGGAGTGAGCACACGTGGAAATTTTTCTTTTTTCTTTTTATTTATCTTTATCTTTTAAAATTTGTTTTTTATATACTTATTACTTTATACTAAATTAGTATAGTAGCTCTAATAAAAAATATCAACGGATATCTTAACATATATTGAGGTTGTATACCTAAACATTTTTTACTGATTGGGGTGCATGATCAAAAAAGTTTGGATGTCACTGGCCTAGGCTAAAGGAATTTCTGGGCTGGATCATACTCCAGTTCAAAAGAAGACTACTTTGTAGATGGAGGTAAAGGCCTTATAGGAATAGGGTGTGGGTTTTCCTTGCCTTTTCCTTGCCCTTTGTACTTTTCTTTGAGGATGTAGAAGGTAGTATTGCAGAGTAGAATTTGGGATTATGTCATGTGTGCCATGCATCTAAATATTATATCCCGTGGTATGTTGGAGCTGGCTCATGCTTGTTCTGAGAGCTGATTGTTAAATTTTCAAGAATTTTGCAAACCAGTTGATATTATGTTGTTAGCTTGAAATAGGCCATGGTGGGAGTATTTAAACCATAGAAATCGGCAAATACTGAAAATTAGACTCCCCTCCTCACCTTGGGCCATTGTTAAACATTTACTGGCATACCCACTGATCATACATATTGACAGTCATATATTTTAGTTTTTCTTTTTTCTGTCTTCTTAACCACCTTTATTATGGATCTCATTTTTCTACAGTGTAAATTTAATAAACACTGAGAAGAGCACTGAAGCTGGAGAGGGAAAGGTAAAGGTCACCAGAAATGACTGATAAGCTCTGTGAGTTTCCTAAGTCAATTTATTTCTGTTCATTTTAGTTCAACAGACATTCATTGAGTGCCTCTAACACTCATTGCCAGACACCCTGGGTATAAAGAAAAGTAAACATGCCTACTAAGACTACATTCACAAAACAGTGTTTTGTGTGTGTATATATAATCATATAAGTGTATATATCTCTGTGTATGTCTGTGTTTGTGTATTTTGGTGGTTTATAGCTGAATTAGGTTTAATAATAGTTTCTCCTGTGAGTAAGTGTAAATTAAAGCAACACTTAATAAGATTTTACTGTGCTTTATAACAGAGTAGACACACTGTGTACTCTTAAAGTTTTTATAATCTAGTAAAGACAAGAGGAAGATAAATGTCTTAAAATGATGAGCTGTGTTCAAGGTCAAATATAATAGTGTTTCTGTCTAAGGTGACTAACTTTTATTCCAGAAAAAAGCAGTCTTTTTTCATAGAGCATGTTCGTGAACATAATTGTATTTGCCTCTCACAGAACCCTGTAATGCAGTGCACTTAGTATTTATCAGTTTTACAGTCTTTATTGATTCTGCCCTATCCTTGTCACATTTCATCAGCCAGCAAATAAACTTTTTTAGTCTCTGCAACATTTTTCCAATATGTATCTTTCTATTTTCACTGTTCCCACTCTAATTAAGGGTCACATTACTTCTTTTTGGCTCATTCATTCAATTATACCTCAGACAGTTATTGAGTGCCTACTCCTTCCCAAGCACTTCACTACATTGGAGGATTTAGAAATGAATAAGACATAGAAAGGAATAAGCCCCTTTGAGGGACTCACAGACCAGCAGACCACTGCAATGACCTCTTACCTGCCCAAGCTCAAATCCATTCAGTACATAATGCTAGATTACTCTTACTTAAGCACCACTGGAACCTCATTTTCCCCCCACTCAGAGTCACTGCTGAATGCCTTTGCTGGGATTCAAGATCCTCTATGATCTGGCTCCCATCCACCTTTCTAGGTTTATCTTCAGCTCTTCTAAATGGTCCCTGTGCTCTAGCAAGTCTGGGTTACTTGCTGTTGCCAGTTTGGGCTTGGATATGTTATGTTCTTGATAGCCTACAGCCTTTCTTCTATGTTTCTACTGGAGCGTTCTCTACATCTTCTTCAGCTTTACACGTCCTGTCCTCCAGGCTGCCATGTATGGCTGTGCTGGTTATATCCTGCCCAAGAGTACTTGTCAAGGGAATCGAGTGATGACAGAAATCCAGGCTACCCTCCTCTTCAGGTGCACCCGCAGACCGCTTTCTAATTCACACTGAGGCACTGTATGAGCTAGCCTTACCCTGAGAGGCAGCTTAGTGAAGTGCTCCCCTGAATTCCCTCCAAGTGAGGGTCTTTTTTCCATCTTGTGAAATCCAATAGCACTATTTATTGGTACTATTATTATGTACCCATGTAGCCATTCTGGCCATTTTTATAATAACAAATAATAAAACTAACATTTATTGAACATTTATAATATGTCAAGCACTGTTCCTCATGACATGGTTCTTAATTCATTTATTATTCATAGCAACAATATAGGAATAGATACTATTATGATCCCGGTCGTAGGTAAGAAGCAGAAGCACCTGGAGGCTAAGTATTTTGCCCAAGCTTACCCAGGAAGTAAATGGCAGAGCCAGGTTTGAATGCAGCCTAGATCCTGTGCTCTTAACCTCCTTGTTATACCGCTCCTATGTTGTCTAGGTTCTTATGATTCAGAACTGTGTCGTCTTCATTCTTGGCTATCCTTAGCAGCTAGCACAGTGATTTATGACTTAGGAAATAGACAACAAATGTTTGCTACATGGATGATTTGAGTGCATAGATGGGTTTCATAGTATGTAAGTGCAAAGTTTTGTTTTGTTTTGCTTTGGTTTTTGAGGAGTGCTGTGGGATGCGAGGGCTTCTTGTGGCTTGGTGGCCTGCACACTGTTCTTTTCCTGTTTCTTAAAAGGTAGTGTGCTCCATGATTCTACTTGGCCCTTTTCTCATTTTAAACTCTATCCAGTAATCTCATCTTTTCCCACTGTCCCAGTTACTACCCATGTGCCCTGGATTCCAGATGCATCAGCAGCCTGGATATCTCTCCTGGGTGCCAGACCTGGCCCTCTCATCTACTGTAGATGTACACTGGAATGCTTTACAAACGTTCAAACTCAGCATGTGTAAAACCAATCTCTTCTTTCCTATAACTCTCTTTGTCCTATGAGGGTCATGTGGTTCCCTCCCACCTCCCAATCAGTCACCTGTTACTGCCGCTTCTACCTCTCAAAGCTTTCTAGAATATGTCTTCTCATTTAATTCCTTAATGCCACTGTCTTATTCAGACCCTTATTATGGATCTTCTACGAGGTGATTCCTGCTCTCCATTTTCTCTGCTGTGATGCTTTGAGGAAAGGACTACTGCTTCCCACATTATTTTAGAGGTTTGTTTACTTGTTTAACTCCTGTGCTAGTCTGTGAACCTTTTAGGGCCAGTGCTGTTGGTCTTGTTCCCTTTTTTTATCCTCAGTGCCTAGTCCAGTGATGGTATATAGTAGGCACTTGGTAAATGTTGGTAATGATAGTGGAACATGTTAAGTGAAGAGTGGTTGTGAATATATATACTTATATATTTCATATATGTGGTAGATTCTAAGTGTTGGATAAGCTATCTATCGTTTGTTCAATGCTAAATTATGTCTTTTTTTCCCCCGAGGAAGTGAAATTAAAATCTAAGTGGGATAATGTGAAGTGCTTAGCACAATGGCTGATACATAGTAAGTTCTAAGTCACTTTTAGTATTGTAGCTAAATAAAATCTTTTTGCAAGTAATATCTCAAAATAAAAGTTGATAGGCATTTTACTTACTTATTATAACCAAAACTTATTTTAAGTTTTTACTTATTTTGCATTGCTAGAATGAATCATTAAGTAGAATTTTAATTGGACTGAAAGTTGGAAAAGAAAGTATTATCTTCAAGAGTTTGTGTTTCTTTGGTTAGTTTTTTCCATTGATGTTTATCTCAAAATATTTATTTTTTCCCCATGATCACATAATGTCTTTATACTTATTCTTTGCAGATGTACTGCTCTTTTTCACAATTCAAATTATTATGAATGGCTCTTTAAACATAATTAAGATTATCTTAAGCCTTTGAAGTTCTGTGATCGTGTTAGGAAAAACTGGGAAGTTTTAGTTCAAGATTTAGGTTTTGGTTTTTGAAAAGTTCAGTTATCTTGGGAACAGAACATGTTATGTACTGCCACTTAAAACACTGTGATTAAAAAAACAAACAAACAGAAGAACCAAAAAAAACCACTGTGATTTTCTTCATTAATAGTTATGTGTATAGCAGTTAACATTCTAGCTTTTTGATGTCAAACAGACCTGGGCTTGATTCTGGCTCTGCCTTTTGCAAACTGTATAACTTTTGCCTGTACCTACCTCTTAAGGCTGTGAGTATTAAAAGAGATGATGCATATAAAGCACTTAGCACAGTGTCTGGCACATAGTAAGTGCCAATAAGAGCTCCTCTTATTAAGCTGTTCTAGTACTCCAAATGCCAGCCTGGACACATTATTATAATCTGGAATATTAGTTATGATGAGAATTTGGGTTAAATATGGATGAAACTGTTTCTCACAATTAATGGGAAATCCTGATGCATACTACTTAGTTCAAGTTTGTAAGCTTGGGCTCATCTTTTCTTTAATGCCAGTGTTGTAAAAGAATTACTCTATATTAAAGCAACCTGTTCTTAATGTTTTTATCATAGCTTGGTAGTATTATACATTTCTTATGAAAAAAATATTTTGTTTTGTTATTATGGTTAGCCATTTTGGAGGAAGCGTACACCATTAGTGTTTAAAATATAGCTATTTAGCTATTTTAAAGCTAGAGGGGAAACTAGGGCGAGAGATCCAGAAGGAACAATTGCAAAATCATTATTTTTGCTCCTTTTTGTTCTTCAATTCAAAAGTAATTCTTGGTAAGAAGTGTGTTTTATAAGTGAATCTGAATTCACAAATTTTGACATTTACTGAGGAGAGAGACTCAGAAGATACGTTTGTAAGTAGAGCAAAAGTCTTTATTAAAACTAAGAATTTCTTTTAGGATAAGAAATGGATTTATTTATAACAGTTATAAATAAATTTATTTATAATGACTTTTCTTGCAAATATTTGATAATTGTAATAGCTACTTGTATTCATACATGCATTCATGGGGGATTATCAGTTTGTGATCAATGAAAAGAATGAATAGATTTCCAATGAAGTACTTTTATTCCTTCATATATAGGTTTGTTCATTCATTCATTCATCAAACATTTGTTGAGGGCCTGTCATCTCCTAGGTGCTCTGCTTGACATGGGGATACAGAGCTGAAAAAGCCCTGCCCCTGTCCTCATCTTAGTTAATTTACAGCCTGAGTGCTTGTTTGGGAGATTGTCATTTCAGCTGGAGCCAGGATCTCTGTATGCCTTGACTTGTCTCCAGTCCGCTTCTTTTCTCATTTACCACAGATGCTCCTCCAAATCTTTCCCATTTTCAAGCTGTCTGCCACATTCCAGTTTCTTCACTCCCAGCACATGGTCTTGCCTCCTATTCAAGGTGAAAAATGGACTTTTCATTGGTGACTTATTTACTATTCTCTCCCTCTATCAAGTGTATCTTTCTACGGTCATCATGACCTCCTTCCCCTCCTGCATCAGAGAAAGAGATTTCAGACCTGAAACTTCTACCTGAACTCTTGATCCTAGGATTTGACTCATTCATTCCTTTTGGTTATCTTCAGTTTATCATTACTAATTCCTTCCCCTTGGTCTAGAGGTCTACTCATCTTACTCATACACACTGAAAAATATAAATGTGTCTTTGTTGGGTGAGTGAATGAATCAGCAGATCTTCTTTAGCCCCTGGGTCCCCTCAAGCTTCTGCCCCCTCTGACTTTCCCGTTACAGCCATATTTGAGAGAGTAGTCTACACTGGCTGTGTCAGTTTACCCAATTCTCATTTATTTCTCGACTTCTGTAATTTGACTTCTTATTACCATGCTGTTGAATTTCCTCTTGTAGTTACCAACTATCCACCAAATATATAGTCTCTGTCCAAATTGCTTGATTCTACTTGATTTCCTGCCACATTTGATACTGCTGACCACAGGGGCTGACATCTTAGAGAATCTTTGTCTGGCTTTTACATCATTCTCTTGATTCTTCTCTCTTTCTCTGACGCTTTCAGTTTCCTCTCTAACTTTGCATATTGCTCCATTCCTATATTTAAAAATTTTTTCCCTCATACTTACATGTCTTCCCTTTGTCTTCATATACTGCTTCTTCATCATCTATCTCTTTTTTAAGATCCAGACCCTTATTTTCAGTAGTTTGCTCAACATCTCCATTTGGTGTTCTACAGATATGTCAGATTTAAATTATCGAAATGGAACCACATAATTTTCTTCCTCTTCTAAACCTCCTGTTCCTGTATTCTTTTTTTTTTTTTTTAAAGTTTCATTTATTTATTTATTTTTAAAATTTATGGCTGTGTTGGGTCTTCGTTTCTGTGTGAGGGCTTTCTCTAGTTGTGGCAAGCGGGGGCCACTCTTCATCACGGTGCGCGGGCCTCTCACTATCGCGGCCTCTCTTGTTGCGGAGCACAGGCTCCAGACGCGCAGGCTCAGTAATTGTGGCTCACGGGCCCAGCTGCTCCGCGGCATGTGGGATCTTCCCAGACCAGGGCTCGAACCCGTGTCCCCTGCATTGGCAGGCAGATTCTCAACCACTGCGCCACCAGGGAAGCCCTGTTCCTGTATTCTTTGATAATTCACTTATATGTTACCATTACCCATTTCAGTTATCTATTGATGTGTAGCAGACTACCCTAAACTTAGTCATATAATGCAACAACCATTTTATTTTGCTCACAGATTCTATGGGACAAGATTCTGGACAGAGCACAGCTGGGATGGCTTGTCTTTGTTCTCTGATGACTGGGGCTTCACCAGGAAAGATACAAATGGCTAAGAACTGGAATTATCTGGGGCTCCTCACTCACATGCTTGGTACTTGGACTGGGATGATTTGAAGGCTGAGCTTAGCTGGGATTGTTAATTGGAGTGCCTTTACATGGCCTCTCCATATTGCAAGGACTTCTTCACAGCGTTCCTCACCTCAGTGCAGTTGGACTTCTTACACGGTGGCTCAGGGCTTCGAGAGTTAATGTCCCATTGAATAAGGAGGAAGCTGTATGGCCTTTTGTGACCTAGCCTTGGTAGTCAGGCTAGGTTCTGGATTGAAGGACTCACGTGCCTTCCCAGATTCAAGGGGGAGGAGACATAGACCTCACTTCATAATGGGAGGGGTATTAGTAAATATGTGGCCGTGTTTTAAAAACATCACACCAGATCTGTTGGTGTCCTACTTAGAAACCTTGATATTATCCTTTTCTTTCATTTCTCCAAACCCACTCACTTTTATATATCAGTTACTAAGTGCTGGCCTTTTTAAATTTGAGAAATGTCTCCCTTTCTCCATTACCATGAACTTAGGTAAGAATTTTATTACCTTTCACTTAGAGGAGTTTTTTGTAACCTCTTAATTGCTCTGTATAATCTCTCCCACCTTGAATTAAATAATGATTCCTTACATTGATTGTAGGATAGTTCTTATTGCATACAGGTCTGTGTCCAAATTGCTTAATTTATTTCTTAAAGGTTGGGTCTACCTAAATTTCCACCCTGCAGTTGGCTTTGCTTCAGTTGCTCCTTTGCATTAACTGTCTTCCTTGCTTTCTTTGGCCAGTTCCTTTCATTCTTCAGGTCTCATGTTGGCAATCACTTCCTCTCTGAAGCCTTCTTAGTGGCTTCAAATAATGTCACTTCTTCCTCATTAGTTCATATGTTTATCTCCTGCCATTAGAATGACCATGGCTTCCACAAGGTCAGGGACTATGTCTTAAATCATCTGCCACTATTGGGCTCCCCTGGTGGTGCAGTGGTTGAGAATCTGTCTGCTAATGCAGGGGACACGGGTTCGAGCCCTGGTCTGGGAAGATCCCACATGCCGCGGAGCAACTAGGCCTGTGAGCCACAACTACTGAGCCTGCGCGTCTGGAGCCTGTGCTCCGCAACAAGAGAGGCCACGATAGTGAGAGGCCTGCGCACTGCGATGAAGAGTGGCCCCCGCTTGCCGCAACTAGAGAAAGCCCTCGCACAGAAACGAAGACCCAACACAGCCAAAAAATAAATTAAAAAAAAAAAAAATCATCTGCCACTATTGCTTGGCCTATCATTATATACTCAGTAAATGCTTGCTAGGTGATTGAAAACAGATTACACTTTGGTGGAATTCTCTAAAGGTTTGAATGAGTTACTGGGCTTTCTAAAATGTTTATAAAATTACCAGGGAGACATTTTTGCCTTGGGAGAGTTATGCTTAGAGAAGCTTTGAAGTGAGGGAGTTTACATTCTGCGTATTGACATTTTATTTCAGTTAAAACATATACAACAAAACCAAAAAACTTATACTTGAAATATTATTATTGTGTGCCAGAAAATTTAGGGAAGTGAGCAAGGATTAGATTTAAAAGAAGCTTTGATAAGGTTAAAAACTATGAGAACAAAGTTGAAATCAGAACAGTATTGTTTTCCATTGTGGCATTTTAAAGCTCCAGTTTTGGCCTTGCAATATTTCACATTACAGATTTTGTTCCAGCCTATTTCTTTTTGGTCAGGAACATGTGATAGTTCACTTTTGGCAGTTGCACTGTGTGAAAGGGCTGGGGTTAGCACTGCTGTGCAGAAATGGGTCAATGAGCATTCAGATGAAAGGGAAAAACTTTTAAAGAGTCTTTATTTATTGTTGGTGTAATAAGACAAAATAATTATAAGCTTGAACCTCTCACTGTGTTCTTGCTTCCTCCTTCATCTCTCAAATGCCTTGCCAAATTAACCACATCAACCAATTTTACAGAAAATGGATTGATGTTTTAAATAGTTCTTTAGCTATTATCCTTAAGAAGCTTCTTCAGAAAGTCTCTCTCCTCTCTTGTCTTCCAAAAGGACATAAGTCTCTTTTGTACGTCTATAAACGTCTGAACTGGCCGCTTAAAGAGAGCAGGCAGCATTTTCTACTTGAGTAATAAAGTACAACCACCTATTTTTCAACTGAGCTGGAAGGAAGAACTCTATCCTACTGTTCCTTTAAAAGATGATTTTATTATTGTCAGGACAGATAACAAGCTAGGATTTTGTAAGAGCAATAAATGACTAGTTGGTTTACTGCCTGTGGCTCTTAAACAATGTAACATTCTGAAATTAAGGTAGGAAAGTATTCAGGTAGTCTTGGAAGGCAGCCTAGATGCCCTGCATGGAGATAGGGTTGCTCTCTGTTTAGATTTTTCCTGAATAGAATAAGACACATAAGGTTTCTCCAAACCCCGGAACAGTCTTGCTCTCAAATTTGTGCTGGAATGTTATCTGGAATGTGACGGGGCTCTTTGCCAGCCACCATGGAAACTGACCAAAGCTCTATCTAGTCCTATCCTTTGGGCTGTTTGGGGTGGCTTAAATAAAAGATGACCAACAGATGTAATCCTATTCTCCACATATGTATTTTCTTTAAAAATGATTAAAAATACAGCTTACTAAAGGGAGAATAGGGATCTGTATCCTATTTCTATTAGGCTATTTAAAACATTCTATGCAGCTGAAGAGTATTCCGGCGAAGAAACATTAATGAAAATTCTCATTTTGGATGGGCATAATTCCATTGGTTTGTGATTTTGTCTTTTGGCCTCTATGCTTATATATGCAATAGAACAACAAATGCTAAATTTCCATTTACCTGCTTAGTGATGGAGAGGGACTTGTATGAGTATTATTATATCATACCATTGCCAAGTGAAATGTGGTTTAAGTTACGGTGTCAGAGACATAAAAGTTAAAAGCATCTGTGAGCAATTAAGGTAATTAAGTATTCAGATATTATAGACATCTAATACATCATCTGAAATTATCAATCTGTAGCTAAAGTTAGGGAGGGCTTTATATTTATGATAATCTTTAGAAGTCTGAGCTCTGACAGTCATATTTCCTCAGTGGGGGACTGGTGAACAGAGGAGGAAGATCTGAGCAGAAACTGTCTGGGGACTTACCTGATGCTGATAGAAGAGCCTTTAAAAAAAACCCAGTTAATTATAGAAATTGAGGTGAAATTCACATTGATAGAAGAGTTTTGTGTTGTGAGCCACACTGACTGCATTGTTCCATTTTCAAGGTCTGATTCTGATCAAAAATGTAAAATGGGAACTTGGATGGTTGAGGCTCCTCTTGATTGTTTCAAATAACATGAATTTCCTTTAATGTTCAATAAAGTCTATCTGTATGATATGAAAATGAGGGGTAGGGACTTCTCTGGTGGTCCAGTGGCTAGGACTCCGAGCTCCCAATGCAGGCGGCCCGGGTTTGATCCCTGGTCGGGGAACTAGATCCCACATGCTGCTGCAGCTAAGATCCTGCATGCTGCAACTAAAGATCCCACATGGCGCAACGAAGATCCCGCACGCGGCAACGAAGATCTTGCGTGCCGCAACTAAGACCTGGCGCAGCCAAATAAATAAATATTAAAAAAAAAAAGGAAAATGAAGGATATAATACTCGGTGCTTCTACAAATAGAGATACTTTCATTCATTTGCTCAAGTATTTACTAAGTATTTATCATGTACTAGGTACTTTTCTGGGTCCTGGAGATCTAATGGTAAAAAAGTCCAAGTTTCTGTTTTTCAGGAGTTTACAGTCTGGTGGAAGAGATATAATAAATAAACATATACTTTTAGGTAGTAGTAAGAGTTATGAGAGACTACAAAGCAGTGTAAGGAAATAGAAAGTGATGGGAGGTGCTGTTTTAGATAGGGTTGTCAGGAAGAGGCTCTCTGAAGATGTTAGAGCAGAGACCACAATGAATTGAGAAATTGGGCCAGGGGAAGAGCAAAAGCCCTGAGGTGGACTCAACTTGGATTGTTTAAAGAATAGGAGGAAGGTCAGTGTGACTAGAGTGGACCAGGGGAGAGGTAGGCAGGGGCATGTCATGCAGCCTTATAAGCCATGGTGGAAGCTTGGACTTTTTTTCTGAGTATGATGTGGATTTTTAAACCAGGGTAGTTATGTGATCTTACTTACTTTTTAGAAGGATCTGGCTGCACTGTAGAGCCTAGACTGTGGGGAAATAACAGTGGAAGCAGGGAGACTTGCTAGTAGCTAATGCAGGAGTTTAGGCTCAAGACGGTAACTTGGACTGGCATCTACATTGGTGGTGGAGGTAGTGATATAAATACTTAGGTTCCAAACCCATCCCCAGAACTATTTCATAATCCCAAACCAAAACTGCATCCATTAAACAATAACTCCCCATTCCCTGCCACGCCCCCTCCCCCCCAATCTCTAGCCCATGGCAACTACCATTCTGCTTTTTTTAAAAAAAATTAATTTATTTTTGGTTGTGTTAGGTCTTTGTTGCTGCACGGGCTTTCTCTAGTTGTGGTGAGCAGGGGCTACTCTTAGTTGCAGTGCGCGGGCTTCTCATTGTGGTGGCTTCTCTTGTTGCAGAGCATGGGCTCTGGGTGCTCTGGCTTCAGTAGTTGTGGCACACGGGCTCAGTAGTTGTGCCTCGTGGGCTCTAGAGTGCAGGCTCAGTAGTTGTGGTGCACGGGCTTAGTTGCTCCACGGCATGTGGGATCTTCCTGGACCAGGGCTCGAACCCGTGTCCCCTGCATTGGCAGGCGGATTGTTAACCACTGAGGCACCAGGGAAGCCCATACCATTCTACTTTTGTTTTCTATGAATTTGACTATTCTAGGTATCTCATATAGGTAGAATCCTACAATATTTGTCCTCTTATCTCTGACTTATTTCACTTAGCATAATGTTTTCAGGGTTTATCCATATTATAGCATGTATCAGAATTTTATTTCTTTTTTTATTTTTTAAATATAGAAACCTTTATTTATGTGCTTTTTTTTTTCTTAAGCTGCACCGCGCAGCATGCGGGATCTTATTAGTTTCCTGACCAGGGATCGAACCCGCACCCCCTGCAGTGGAGGCATGGAGTCTTAACCACTGGACTGCCAGGGAAGTCCCAGAATTATATTTCTTTTTAGGTTCCTTGGTTTTGGTCTAGCAACTGTGTGGATGGTAGTGATATTTCCTGAGTTGGAGACTTTTTTTTTTTTTTAACATCTTTATTGCAGTATAATTGCTTTACAAAGGTGTGTTACTTTCTGCTGTATAACAAAGTGAATCAGCTATACATATACATATATCCCCATATCTCCACCCTTTTGCATCTCCCGCCCACCCTCCTTATCCCACCCCTCTAGGTGGTCACAAAGCACCGAGCTGATCTCCCTGTGCTATGTGGCTGCTTCCCACTAGCTATCTGTTTT
Source organism: Balaenoptera musculus (assembly GCF_009873245.2). Lineage (NCBI taxonomy): Eukaryota > Metazoa > Chordata > Mammalia > Artiodactyla > Balaenopteridae > Balaenoptera > Balaenoptera musculus. Next base: position 109,104,302 of record NC_045786.1, read on the forward strand.
ACATTTGGTAGTGTATATATGTCCATGCCACTCTCTCACTTTGTCCCAGCTTACCCTTCCCACTCTGCGTGTCCTCAAGTCCATTCTCTATATCTGCATCTTTATTCCTGTCCTGCCCCTAGGTTTTTCAGAACCATTTTTTTCTTTTTAGATTCCATATATATGTGTTAGCATACAGTATTTGTTTTTCTCTTTCTGACTTACTTCACTCTGTATGACAGACTCTAGGTCCATCCATCTCACTACAAATAACTCAATTTCGTTTCTTTTTATGGCTGAGTAATATTCCATTGTATATATGTGCCACATCTTCTTTATCCATTCATCTGTTGTGGACACTTAGGTTGCTTCCATATCCTGGCTATTGTAAATAGAGTTGCAATGAACATTGTGGTACATGACTCTTTTTGAATTATGGTTTTCTCAGGGTATATGCCCAGTAGTAGGATTGCTGGGTAGTATGGTAGTCCTATTTTTAGTTTTATAAGGAACCTCCGTACTGTTCTCCATAGTCGCTGTATCAATTTACATTCCCACTAACAGTGCAAGAGGGTTCCCTATTCTCCACACGCTCTCCAGCATTTATTGTTTGTAGATTTTTTGATGGTGGCCATTCTGACTGGTGTGAGGTGATACCGCATTGTAGTTCTGATTTGCATTTCTCTAACGATTAGTGATGCTGAGCATCCTTTCATGTGTTTGTTGGCAATCTGTATATCTTCTTTGGAGAAATGTCTATTTAGGTCTTCTGCCCATTTTTGGATTAGATTGTTAGTTTTTTTGATATTGAGCTGCATGAACTGCTTATAAATTTTGGAGATTAATCCTTTGTCAGTTGCTTCATTTGCAGATATTTTCTCCCATTCTGAGCATTGTCTTTTTGTCTTGAAACTTTGAAGTTTCATTAGGTCCCCTTTGTTTATTTTTGTTTTTATCTCCATTTCTCTAGGAGGTGGGTCAAAAAGGATCTTGCTGTGATTTATGTCAAGGAGTGTTCTGCCTATGTTTTCCTCTAAGAGTTTTATAGTGTCTGGCCTTACATTTAGGTCTTTAATCCATTTTGAGTTTATCTTTTTGTGTGGTGTTAGGGTGTGTTCTAATTTCATTCTTTTACATGTAGCTGTCCAGTTTTCCCAGCACCACTTACTGAAGAGGCTGTCTTTTCTCCATTGTATATTCTTGCCTCCTTTATCAAAAATAAGGTGACCATATATGTGTGGGTTTATCTCTGGGCTTTCTGTCCTCTTCCATTGATCTATATTTCTGTTTTTGTGCCAGTACCATACTGTCTTGATTACTGTACCTTTGTAATATAGTCTGAAGTCAGGGAGCCTGATTCCTCTAGCTCCGTTTTTCTTTCTCAAGATTGCTTTGCCTATTTGGGGTCTTTTGTGTTTCCATATAAATTGTGAAATTTTTTGTGCTAGTTCTGTGAAAAATGCCATTCATAGGTTGATAAGGGTTTGCACTGAATCTGTAGATTGCTTTGGGTAGTATAGTCATTTTCACAATTTGATTCTTCCAGTCCAAGAACATGGTATATCGCTCCATCTGTTTGTATCATCTTTAATTTCTTTCATCAGTGTCTTATAGTTTTCTGCATACAAGTCTTTTGTCTCCTTAGGTAGGTTTATTCCTAGGTGTTTTATTCTTTTTGTTGCAATGGTAAATGGGAGTGTTTTCTTAATTTCACTTTCAGATTTTTCATCATTAGTGTATAGGAATGCAAGAGATTTCTGTGCATTAATTTTGTATCCTGCTACTTTACCAAATTCATTGATTAGCTCTAGTAGTTTTCTGGTAGCATCTTTAGGATTCTCTCTGTATGCTATCATGTCATCTGCAAACAGTGACAGCTTTACTTCTTCTTTTCCGATTTTGATTCTTTTTATTTCTTTTTCTTCTCTGATTGCTGTGGCTAAAACTTGCAAAACTATGTTGAATAATAGTGGTGCCAGTGGACAACCTTGTCTTGTTCCTGATCTTAGAGGAAATGGTTTCATTTTTTCACCATTGAGAATTATGTTGGCTGTGGTTTTGTCATCTATGACCTTTATTATGTTGAGGTAAGTTCCCTCTATGCCTACTTTCTGGAGGGTTTTTATCATAAATAGGTGTTGAATTTTGTCAAAAGCTGTTTCTGCATCTATTGAGATGATCATATGTTTTTTTTCCTTCAGTTTGTTGATATGGTGTATCACATTGATTGATTTGCATATATTGAAGAATCCTTGCATTCCTGGGATAAACCCCACTTGATCATGGTGTATGATCCTTTTAATGTGCTGTTGGATTCTGTTTGCTAGTATTTTGTTGAGGATTTTTACATCTATGTTCATCAGTGATATTAGCCTGTAGTTTTCTTTTTTTGTAGTATCTTTGTCTGGTTTTGGTATCAGGGTGATGGTGGCCTCATAGGATGAGTTTGAGAGTGTTCCTCCCTCTGCTATATTTTGGAAGAGTTTGAGAAGGATAGGTGTTAGCTCTTCTCTAAATGTTTGATAGAATTCGCCTGTGAAGCCATCTGGTCCTGGGCTTTTGTTTGTTGGAAGATTTTTAATCACAGTCTCAATTTCAGTGCTTGTGATTGGTCTGTTTATATTTTCTATTACTTCCTGGTTCAGTCTCAGAAGGTTGTGCTTTTCTAAGAATTTGTCCATTTCTTCCAGGTTGTCCATTTTATTGGCATATAGTTGCCTCTAGTAGTCTCTTATGATTTTTGTATTTCTGCAGTATCAGTTGTTACTTCTCCTTATTCATTTCTAATTCTATTGATTTGGGTCTTCTCCCTTTTTTTGTTGATGAGTCTGGCTAATGGTTTATCAATTTTGTTTATCTTCTCAAAGAACCAGCTTTTAGTTTTACTGATCTTTGCTATTGTTTCCTTTATTTCTTTTTCATTTATTTCTGATCTGATCTTTATGATATCTTTCCTTCTGCTAACTTTTTGGTTTTTTTGGTTCTTCTTTCTCTAATTGCTTTAGGTGTAAGGTTAAGTTGTTTATTTGAGACTTGTTTCTTGAGGTAGGATTGTGTTGCTATAGACTTCCCTCTTAGAACTGCTTTTGCTGCATCCCATAGGTTTTGGGTCGTCATGTTTTCATTGTCATTTGTTTCTAAGTATTTTTTGATTTCCTCTTTGACTTCTTCAGTGATATCTTGGTTATTTAGTAGTGTATTGTTTAGCCCCCATGTGTTTGCATTTTGTACAGATGTTTTCCTGTAATTGATAGCTAGTCTCATAGCGTTGTGGTCGGAAAAGATACTTGATACGATTTCAGTTTTCTTAAATTTACCAAGGCTTGATTTGTAACCCAAGATATGATATGTCCTGGAGAATGTTCCATGAGCACTTGAGAAGAAAGTGTATTCTGTTGTTTTTGGATAGAATGTCCTATAAATATCAATTAAGTCCATCTTGTTTAATGTATCATTTAAAGCTTGTGTTTCCTTATTTATTTTCATATTGGATGATCTGTCCATTGGTGAAAGTGGGGTGTTAAAGTCCCCTACTATGATTGTGTTACTGTCGATTTCCCCTTTCATGGCTGTTAGCATTTGCCTTATGTATTGAGGTGCTCCTATGTTGGGTTCATAAATATTTACAATTGTTATATCTTCTTCTTGGATTGATCCCTTGATCATTATGTAGTGTCCTTCTTTGTCTCTTGTAATAGTCTTTATTTTAAAGTCTATTTTGTCTAATATGAGAATTGCTACTCCAGCTTTCTTTTGATTTCCATTTGCATGGAATATCTTTTTCCATCCCCTCATTTTCAGTTTGGATGTGTCCCTAGTTCTGAAATGGGTCTCTTGTAGACAGCATATATACGGGTCTTGTTTTTGTATCCATTCAGCCAGTCTATGTGTTTTGGTTGGAGCATTTAATCTATTTACATTTAAGGTAGTTATCGATATGTATGTTCTTATTACCGTTTTCTTAATTGTTTTGGGTTTGTTACTGTAGGTCTTTTCCTTCTCTTGTGTTTCCTGCATAGAGAAGTTCCTTTAGCATTTGTTGTAAAGCTGGTTTGGTGGTGCTGAATTCTCTTAACTTTTGCTTGTCTGTGAAGCTTTTAATTTCTCTGTCGAATCTGAATGATATCCTTGCTGGTAGAGTAATCTTAGTTGTAGGTTTTTCCCTTTCATCACTTTAAATATGTCCTGCCACTCCCTTCTGGCTTGCAGAGTTTCTGCTGAAAGGTCAGCTGTTAACCTTATGGGGCTTCCCTTGTATGTTATTTGTTGTTTTTCCCTTGCCTCTTTTAGTATTTTCTCTTTGTATTTAATTTTTGATAGTTTGATTAATATGTGTCTTGGCATGTTTCTCCTTGGATTTATCCTGTATGGGACTCTCTGCGCTTACTGGACTTGATTGACTATTTCCTTTCCCATATTAGGGAAGTTTTCTACTATAATCTCTTCAAATATTTTCTGAGTCCCTTTCTTTTTTTCTTCTTCTTCTGGGACCCCTATAATTCGAATGTTTGTGCGTTTAATGTTGTCCCAGAGGTCTCTAAGACTGTCCTCAATTCTTTTCATTCTTTTTTCTTTATTGTGCTCTGCAGTAGTTATTTCCACTATTTTATCTTCCAGGTCACTTATCCATTCTTCTGCCTCAGTTATTCTGCTATTGATTCCTTCTAAAGAATTTTTAATTTCATTCATGTTGTTCATCATTGTTTGTTTGCTCTTTAGTTCTTCTAGGTCCTCGTTAAATGTTTCTTGTATTTCCCCCATTGTATTTCCAAGATTTTGGATCATGTTTACTATCCTTACTCTGAATTCTTTTTCAGGTAGACTGCCTATTTCCTCTTCATTTGTTTGGTCTGGTGGGTTTTTACCTTGCTTGTTCATCTGCTGTGTGTTTCTCTGTCTTCTCATTTTGCTTAACTTACTGTGTTTGGGATCTCTTTTTCATAGGCTGCAGATTCGTAGTTCCTGTTGTTTTTGATGTGTGCCCCCAGTGGGTAAGGTTGGTTTAGTGGGTTTTGTAGGCTTCCTGGTGGAGGGGACTGGTGCCTGTGTTCTGGTGGATGAGGCTGGATCTTGTCTTTCTGGTGGGTTGGACCGCGTCCAGTGGTGTGTTTTGGGGTGTCTGTTACCTTATTATGATTTTAGGCAGCCTCTTTGCTAATGGATGGGGTTGTGTTCCTGTCTTGCTAGTTGTTTGGCATAGGGTGTCCAGCAGTGTAGCTTGCTGTTAGTTGAGTGGAGCTGGGTCTTATTGTTGAGACGGAGATCTCTGGGAGCCGTCTCGCTGAGTGATATTACATGGGGCCCGGAGGTCTGTGGAGGTCCTGTGTCCTGAACTTGGCTCTCCCACCTCTGAGGCTCAGCCCTGACACCTGGCCAGAGGACCAAGACCCTGTCAGCCACACAGCTCAGAAGAAAAGGGAGAAAAGAAGAGAGAAAGAAAAAACAATAATAAAATAAAGTTATTAAAAAATAAAGCAATAGAAAAAAGAAAAAAAGAAAGAAAGAAAGAAGAGAGCAACCAAACCATAAAACAAATCCACCAATGATAACCAGCTCTAAGAACTGTAGTGAAACAAAACAAAAGCAAAACGGACAGACAGAAGCCTAGGACAAATTGTGAAGGCAAAACTATACAGACACAATCACCCAAAGAAGCATGCACATACATACTCAGAAAAAGAGAAAAAGGATAAAAAAGAAATCTACATATAAAAAAAAAAAAGGAAGAGAGCAACCAAATCAATAAAAAGTCTACCAGTGATAATCAACTCTAAATCCTAAGCTAAGATAAACACAAAACCAAGAACAGATGAGATGCAGAAAGCAAACCCCAAGTCTACAGTTGCTCCCAAACTCCACTGCCCCTATTTTGGGATGATTCGTTGTCTACTCAGGTATTCCACAGATTCAGGGTACATCAAGTTGATTGTGGGGATTTAATCCGCTGCTCCTGAGGCTGCTGGGAGGAATTTCCCTTTCTCTTCTTTGTTCGCACAGCTCTTGGGGTTCAGCTTTGGATTTGGCCCCGCCTCTGCGTGTAGGTCGCCTGCAGGTCGCCTGTTCTCTGCTCAGACAGGACGGGGTTAAAGGAGCAGCTGATTAGGGGTCTCTGGCTCACTCAGGCCGGGGGGAGGGAGGTGTACGGAATGCGGGGCGAGCCTGCAGCGGCAGAGGCTGTCATGATGTTGCAATAGCCTGAGGCGCGCCATGTGTTCTGGGGAATTTGTCCGTGGATCACGGGACCCTGGCAGTGCTGGGCTGCACTGGCTCCCGGGAGGGGAGGTGTGGATAGTGACCTGTGCTTGCACAAGGGATTGTTGGTGGCGGCTGCAGCAGCAGCCTTAGCATTTCTCATCTCTGGTGTCTGCGCTGATAGCCGTGGCTCGCGCCCATCTCTGGAGCTCGTTTAGGTGGTGCTCTGAATCCCCTCTCCTTGTGCACCCTGAGACAATGGTCTCTTGCCTGTTAGGCAGGTCTAGACTTTGGGATCTCAGACTCCCTCCCGGCTAGTTGTGGCACACTAGCCCGCTTCAGGCTGTGTTCATGCAGCCAACCCCAGTCCTCTCCCTGGCCTCTGACCTCTGAAGCCTGAGCCTCAGCTCCCAGGTCCCACCTGTCCTGGTGGGTGAACAGACAAGCCTCTTGGGCTGGTGAGTGCTGGCCGGCAGCGATCCTCTGTGTGGAATCTCTCTGCTTTGCCCTCTGCACCCCTGTTGCTGCGCTCTCCTCCGTGGCTCTGAAGCTTCCCCGCCCCCCGGCCATGACCCGTCTCCGCCCGCAGAGGGGCTTCCTAGTGTGTGGAAAGTTTTCCTCCTTCACAGCTCCCTCCCAGAGGTGCTGGTCCTGTCCCTATTCTTTTGTCTCTGTTTTTTCTTGTTTCTTTTGCCCTTCCCAGGTACGTGGGGAGTTTCTTGCCTTTTGGGAAGTCTGAGGTCTTCTGCCAGCGTTCAGTAGGTGTTCTGTAGGAGTTGTTCCACATGTAGATGTATTTCTGATGTATTTGTGGGGAGGAAGGTGATCTCCACGTCTTACTCCTCCGCCATCTTGAAGGTCTCCCATACAAAGCACTTTTAATAGATTTTACATCCTCTGATATGGGCGGCCACTCATATTTACTTCTTGCGGAAGCTGTCAAACACTAAAGGAATTTCTTTTTAGTTTTGGAGGCTGGAAGTCTGAAATCAAGGTGCCAAGCATGATCAGTTCTACTGAGAGCTCTCTTTGGGTTACAGACTACCTACTTATCCTCAAGTATGGCCAGGAGCAAAGCCTGAGTTGGAGACTTCTGAAGGAGAGATTAGGGTTTAAAATCAGTTCTCTCTACATATGTTAAATTTAAAATGCTTTGTAGACACCTGAAAGGATACACTGAGGAATACAGAGCTCAGAGGAGAGGTTGATAGGTGGTAGTTAAGGCTATGAAACTGAATAAGATCATCTGGGAAGTAAGAGTAGATTTTGGAAAATGGCCTTTTAACAAGTAGTACATTTTAAGGTTGTGATAATGGAATGCATGTATTTTAAGACTTATCTAAGTTGCTAAACCTCTAGAAAGTTTAAAAAATTGACATTGGTTTTAAATGTCCTAATTGGTATTGCACGTTGCTTTTAAGCAGTTGTCTACTTGTTATTTTATTAGCCAATTCCCATATTCTCTTTGGCTTAAAATAGTGGTAAGCTTCATTCTTTAAGGATTTCTCTGAGGAATTAAAAAAAATTGTGTCAGGATGAATTGGGTACTGGGTTATTTCCAAAAGCTACATAGCATAGAAATTTTATCATGGTAGAGACAATTTGAAAATTAATAGTTGCTAGTGATAATAGGATAGAGGGGGCTTGTTTCTGAATGGAGTATTTTAGTGAGCAAACACCAGCTGTGCATGACCAAGGGTGGCACTCATCCAGGGGAAGGACATTTGGGGGAAAATTTGTGTAGTTTTTTTTTTTAAACAGCAGAGAGGCTTTTTAGTTAGACTACTGGTCTCTTTTCTTTTAAAAGGATTAAGTTTCAAAGGAAGGATCAGCCCACTCTGGTGGGGTGAGGTTGGGGTGGAGAACATATTTGGAATAAGAGGGATGTTTGCAACAATACGTGGCTAGAACTTTCTCTAAACACTGGTTCATAGGCATTTGACCAAGTACTCAAGGGCCAAATCTTAATATTACTTGTTTTTCTCCATTTAATGAGAACCACTGAGCTTCATTAGCTCCCAATTTTGTCTTTACAGTGGTCACACCACAGAGCTTGTGAATACCAATCCTTTAAAAAAAATTTTTCCCCATTATAAGTAATATATGTTTTGAGCATCAGATTTTTGCAAAAGTAGTTTGGTAGTAGAAATTGTTTTCATAATGGAGAGAAAGGGGTTTGATTTCATGTTACTAAAGGATGTTATAAGTAATCAAAAGAAAAAGGGAAATTTGGGAGTCTACGAAATGTCATTTTTAAAGGAGGAAATTTAAGTCAGGAAAGAATAGACTTGCTTGGAAACAAGTCCTATGATTGGAACTTGAGTAGCTAACATCTGCCTTTGACAAAATCCCCTGCAAAGCTGCTACCTCTGCTTGTAGTCGTTGAATTAGGGCTCTGACATTTTCATATTTTCCGTGGAAATGATTGTGATAATATAAATGTTTTATTTTTATACCCGATTAGATAGGGAAGATGGAAGCCAGATGTTGTTTAAGTGTGTGTCTTATGAATCATTGCAGGGACTATAACACAGGCAATAGTAAATCAAAGGTTGCAGAGAGGGTATTGCTGAGGCTCGTGGAGCAGGGGTGGGGCAGATAACCTCTCGTTTTTCTTGGTAACTCTTGGTTTTGGTTCTGGCAGAGTTGGCTAGGTTAACTGATTACATCACATGGTCTGTGGTTTTATGATTCAGTTTGTGAAACTGGAGAACCCAAGGCATTCCTTTAAAGTGTGTTTATTAACTATCTGCTATATGTCAGACACTGTGGTAGGTATTTTGGATAGAGTGGTGAATAAGACAGTCCAAGTTGTTTATTTACATCTGTGATAAGTACTGCAAAGGAGAAATTCTGTTGTCAGGAAATCATATAACAGGATACTGATTCTAATCTGAGGGTTGAGGGAAAACTTCCCTGAGGGAGTAACATCCGTCATATCTGCTTTCCAACAACCACCATTACTCTCTGTCCCATTACTGTTTTATTTTTTTCATGGTAATAATTGTTATTGCCCCAAATTCTTATTTATCTTCTTCCTTCTTGTCTCCTCCTCTGACTCCCCTACTCGCCCCTGCCCCCCACATTAGAATGGAAACTCCTGGAGAGCAAGGACCTTTGTGCCAGAAAACCCTGAATGGAAAGGAGCATGGGGAGGTGGAGGAACCGAAAGAAGGCCAGTGAGGTGGCGGTCAGTATGAGAAGGAGAGTAGCAGCCTTGGAGACCATGTCAAGAATTTTAGAATTTATCCTAAGGACAATGGGAAGCAATTTTAAGCAGGGGATGGACATGATCAGATTTGCTTAAAAATTACTTCAGTGTTGCATGGAAAATGGAGGAGATGTTAGAATGGGCACAGGAGACCAATTTAGGCGATTATGGTAACCTAAGTAGGAGAGCATGGTGATGTCTTGGACTAGTGTTTTGGCAGTGGAAATGGAGGAGAAGGTAAAATTGGTAGGTCTTGACAATGGATTGGATATGAGAGAGGAGAGGAAGAAGTCAGGGATGACCTCCATTCCAGGTTTCTTGATTGTACAACTGAGTTGATGTCAGATACATTTTCCCAATGTATTTGAAAAAGAACATGCACATTTTCAAGTTTGATATACAGTAGAATTGCCCCTGATTGTGAAAATTCAGCAAATATATTGAACTTTTCCAGTCAACTTTTGGTCAAGATAGAAATGCACAATACTTATTTTTTAGTCTATACTGTTTTACCTACTAACGAGTAACCTATGTCTTTGTTTCAGGCTTGCTAATTGTTATAACTGACTGGAGTCCTAGCATTTTTTAATGGTTTTATTGAAGTATGATTCACATACCATACAATTCATCTATTTGAAGTTTACAATTCAGTGGCTCTTAATATATTCACAGAATTGTGCATCCATCACCATCAATTTTAGAAAATTTTCATTACCTCAAAAAGAAACCCTGTACTGCTTAGCCATTATTCCTCAATCTCCTCATGTACCCCAGCCTTAGGCAACCACTAATTTACTTTCTGTCTCCATAGGTTTGCCTATTTTGGACATTGCATATAAATAGAATCATACAATATATGGTCTTTTGTGACTGACTTCTTTTACTTAGCATAATGTGTTCAAGGTTCATCCATGTCATAGCATGTTTCATTTCCTCATTTCTTTTTATTGCTGAGTAATAATCCATTGTATGCATATAACACGTTTTATTTATCTATCTGTTTCAACAGTTGATGGACATTTGGGTTGTTTCCACTTTTTGGCTATTATGAATAATGCTGCTGTGAATATTTGTGTATAAGTTTGTGTGTGTGTGTGTGTGTGTGTGTGTGTGTGTGTATAAGTTTTTATGTGGATATATATTTTCAGTTTTCTTGGGGATATACCCAGCAGTGGAATTGCTGGGCCATGTGACAACTCTGTTGAACCATTTGAGGAACTGCCAGACTGTTTTCCAGAGTGGGTATACCATTTTACATTCTTACCAGCAGTGTACGAAAGTTCCAGTTTTTCTACATCCTCACCAATACTTACTTATTTTCTGTCAGCCTCGGGGGTGTGAAGTGGTTTCCCATTGTGATTTTGAATTGCGTTTCCCAGCAGTGTTTCTGTTGGACTAAAATGATAATGAGATAGAAGCAGGGCAATTTACTGGCTGGCATAGAATTTTAGAGAGTAGAGATGAATTGGCATATATGCAAGTAATTATTTTTAAGCATTTTCTAAGGCTTTGCGTTGTCTTTCTGGTTCTCATTTAGCAGTTAACAGTTAAAACATTTTATTTTGTACCTTAAGTTCAAAACAGTTTTCAGGTTCCACAAAAATAATTTTCACAAATACCCTAAATATTTTTGTTATAGTTTTTCTTTCTCTTTAAAATACAGTCTTCATCCCTTTTGGCTCCTAAGCAGCGTAGTTGAGAACGTCTGACTGATTTTGGACAAATTCAAAATTGAACAATCCAAGGACCATCTTGTACCAGACACTGTGTTTACTGTGTTTACATGGGGGCTACCTTCACAAAGCTTCTAGCCTTGTGGGGGAGACAGATACACATATTTATTTACATATAAGGAAGAATGTGGCAAGTGTAGCAGTTGGTGAGTATAAACAGAGTATGTTAATACCAGAGTGGAGAGAAATTAATTCCCGTTTTAAGCAGAGGCGGTAATTTGAAGGCTAGGTAGAATTTTGGCAGGTAGAAAAATAGCAGAAAAGAAGAGAATTTTAGATTGAAGGGACTATGTGAGCAAAGTCATGGAAGCAGGAATTATAGTTTGGAATGAGAAGTACTCTGTATGGTTATAGTTTAGGGTATATTGGGACGAGAGGGCTCATGGGGGATCCAGCTGAAGATAGACTGGATGCATATGACATGTAAAGGACTTTGGATTTTGTCCTGTAGTCAGTGGGATACTTTAGAAAGTTATCTGCTAGTGTACAGTTCATGATAAAATCTGCGCTTTTCAAAGGTAAGATTTATAGTGATGGTGAAGAACAAATTAGAGACATATTGGAGGTAAGGGAGGCATTTGCAATAGCAAGGGTGAGAACTGACTTATCATCTTAAATTGGCTTAAAAATAGGGGTTTATTATTTCACATAAAAGAAATCTGGAAGTTAAAGAGTTGGTTAAAAAGCAGCCCAACTATATCAGAGCTCTGGGGTGGCATTTCTGCATTTCTCTTGGTTTAATCTTTATGGTCACAAAATGGTCTTATTCATTCACAAACAGGAAGAAAAAGGGTGGGTTCTCATATTGTTTTTTGTTGTTATTGTTAGAGAAGAAAACTTTGACCAGGCACTCCTAGCTTCACTGATCAGGATTGGATCTCATGACTGTGACTTAGCTGCAGAGGAGACTGGGAAAGTGGGGAGTCTGATATTTTCCACCTTTACAGTGGGAGGTGAGCTCTGCCTGTGAAAACAACAGGTGGGAGTAGGAGTTCTCAGGGGTTAGCAATGAGTAGTGTTTGGAGATGCTAATATCCTCCATTTAGTAGTAAAAAGCCAAAGGAACAGATAGATTTAAGAGACAGATTAGAAGGGAAGGAAGAATTAAAGATTGGCTGTAGGTTTGGTGGTGAATGAAGAGATTGAAATGCCATTTACCAAAATGTATTTCCCTATCTAAAACTGAGTTGACTCCTTAATCTATTAATACCTAGGCCTAGTATCCTGATATCTTACCTTCTAATCACCCACCTAATGGGCTGGGGAGGAGGCTGTTGGAAGTAGTTGGGTGGTTTTTAAGGACTACTCCTTGGACCAGTGCCGGCTTGCTGCATAAGAATCACCTGGGGAGCTTGTTAAATAAATCAGAATCTCTGAGAATTTGATTATTTTAGGTCTGGGATTTGACCGTCAATTTTGTTAACAAGCTCCCCAGGTAATTCTGATGCACAGCTAGGTTTAGGTATATTTGGTAGGAAAAAGGTGGACTTTGGTTTTAGACAAACCTGAATTTAAATCCCAACTCTTCACTTACTAACTGTGTGAACTTGGGCAAGGCAGTTGACCTCACAGAGCTCAGGTCCCTCATCTGTGAAATGTGTAACAACAACAATAATAATAGCTACTTTACATAGCTTTTGTGAAATATACAGTATATATGTAATGTGTCTAGCGTAATGACTGGCATATAGTAAGGATTCAGTAACTGGCTATTTTTATATGTCTTAGCCTGTAGTAGGTACTGGGTATTTGATTTAGCAAAGAAACAAATTTCAATAAAGCTACAACAAAAAGAAAATAAGAAGCAAATATAATAAATTGCTTATCTTGTTGCTTAGTATCCATTGTAATCAATAGCTGATTTTTTTTGGCCCAGCCAAACATCTTCTAAGCTTGAGCATATAAACTTTGTTTATTTTCTTAACTGCATTTTTGGCTGTGTCTGTTCTGTGTAATCTGTATAAGTATATAATTTGAAAATCAGCGAGTATACCAAAAACTCTAATCCAATTTCTGTGAAATACATTACTTAATATTTAGTAGAGCCTATTTTTCACAGTAATCTCATATGAAACCTTAAACTAGGCAGGATCCTTGCTCTTATAAAACAAAAAACAGACATTTCGGATAAAAGCAATAAGTGCACATTAAGGATCATTTTGTTATTCTCAAAGCTTGTTGCCTGGATTAATAATTAGAATGTTATTGTGGATGATTGTCTTGTGTGATAAATTACTACTCACTGAGAATGAATGCTCGTTTTTCCTGTTTCAGTGCATAAAGAGGTCTTGGTGAAAGGGAGAAAAGACACTAACATTGGGTATTTACTTTGTGCTAGGAAGTTGACTTAGTATGTCTTGTAGGAGAGGGGCACCATGCTGTAGGGGTACCTGTGGACTCTGAAGGCATGCTGCCTGGGTTCCTATCCCAGCTCCTGCACTTACAGCTGTGTGACTTCAGGTAAATTACTAATCTTTGCGTGCCTTGACATTATAGTGTACACCTGCCTAATGAAGTAGTTGTGAGTATTACATAAGCTAACATACCTACAGTATTAGGGAAGTATTAAGGAAGTACCTGGCTTATAGTTCTATATAACTGTTAACTGTTCTTTAAGTTTCACAAATTCACACTGTTCTGCGGTCTCACAAAATTCCTGTAAGGTATGTATCTTCTTAATCTTTATTTTGTATGTAAGAAAACTGAGGTTTGGTGAGGTTAGTAACTTAGCTACAATCGCCCATCCGTTTAGTGATGCAAATCCCAGATAGCTTTTTCGTGCATTCTACTATGCCTTTAATAAGTTAGTTATTTTTAAAAAATCCTAAAAATAATAATTACTTATGTGAGTCATATGGTATTTAAAAAAAATATTTATTTATCTGGCTGAGGCATGCGGGATCTTTACTTGCAGCATGTGGGATCTAGTTCCCTGACCAGGGATTGAACCCAGGCCCCCTGCATTGGGAGCGTGGAGTCTTAGCCACTGGACCACCAGGGAAGTCCCCATATGGTATTAAGTAACGTTGTTTTTCATTTATCAAAAAAACATTTTTGCTACTTGGGAATAGAATTAATAGATTAACCATTTTTTAACTTCAAGTTAGGTGTTAATATTTTGAAAAACATTTGTTATTGATCCTCACTTAAAAATATTGCATCAAGGGTTGTGGAGAATAGGGAACCCTTGCACATTGTTGGTGGGAATGTAAATTGGTGCAGCCACTGTGGAAAACAGTGTGAAGTTTCCTCAAAAAACTAAAAATAGAACTATCATATGATCCAGCAATTTCACTGCTGGGTATATATTCCAAGAAAACAAAAACACTAACTTGAAAAAATGTGCACACCCCAGTGTTCATAGCAGCGTTATTTACAAAAGCCAAGATATGGAAGCAACCTAAGTATCCATTAATATCAATAGATGAATAGATAAAGAAGATATATATCCAGTGGAATACTACTCAGCCACAAAAAATAATGAAAAATATATATACTGTAAAAACCATATAAAGTATATAGTATATTGCAGTAGGTATTTAATTGAAATTAATTGTATAAATATAACTTCCTTGGGTTTAGGTAATACATCATTTTATACTTGATGATCATAATGGTACCTTGAGGGTTTTTCATAGTTTTTGAACTTTATTTTTATTTGTTGTGTAGTTATATGAATATTTGAATACAATACAATTGTTTATTTCACTCATGATATGGCTGCATCTGTGATTAACTGAATTATCTAAATCCTCAAGGTTCATACATTTTTATGGAATATATAAACAGTTTTGCTTGCTAACAGGTCACCACTAATGTATATAAATAGTATTAATTGACTTGAGACATGTGTGTCTACTTCTCTGGTATCTTTTATAAGAATAATTCAGTGTACTGAGTAAGAAACTTAATGTTGGGGCTTCCCTGGTGGCGCAGTGGTTGAGAATCTGCCTGCCAATGCAGGGGACACGGGTTTGAGCCCTGGTCTGGGAAGATCCCACATGCCACAGAGCAACTGGGCCCGTGAGCCACAATTACTGAGCCTGCGCGTCTGGAGCCTGTGCTCCGCAACAAGAGAGGCCGCGATAGTGAGAGGCCCGCACACCGCGATGAAGGGTGGCCCCCACTTGCCGCAACTAGAGAAAGCCCTCGCACAGAAACGAAGACCCAACACAGCCAAAAATAAATAAATTAATAAATAAATAAATAAAATTTAAAAAAAGAAACTTAATGTCAAATATTAAAGTGAAAGATAAGGCCGTGTGTTTTTATTTATTTATTTATTTATTTATTTAGGGCTGTGTTGGGTCTTCGTTTCTGTGCGAGGGCTTTCTCTAGTTGCGGCGAGCGGGGGCCACTCTTCATCGTGGTGCGCGGGCCTCTCACTATCGCGGCTTCTCTTGTTGCGGAGCACAGGCTCCAGATGCGCAGGCTCAGTAGTTGTGGCTCACGGGCCCAGTTGCTCCGCGGTATGTGGGATCTTCCCAGACCAGGGCTCAAACCCGTGTCCCCTGCACCGGCAGGCAGACTCCCAACCACTGCGCCACCAGGGAAGCCCCAAGGCCGTGTGTTTTTTTAAAAAATCAATTGTGTAACGGAGGGTTGGGAGTATGTAACTAGACTCTAAAGCCAATCTTGTATTCGGAATTTTTCCTTACTTACTCTTCCTCCTCCTCCATAAGCACACAGACACACGCACCGCACTTACCAAGCACAATAAAATAACAGTACAGTTTTATAAGGTAATTTTCAGAAGGTAGAAGCCCCAAACTGCTTTTCTCCTCTATTTTCTGTATGGTTTTAGGTAGAAAGCATTATGCACAATATGCTTTGAAATTTCCCATTAGAAGCAGTAGCAATTTTGTTTTGAATAGCTCTTAAGAATCTGTTGGCTGTGTGTTTCCTTCTCAGCACCCTTTGGCCTACCTTTTAAATTTCTTTTGGTAAAGTGCAGCTTGCTGCCAGTAATTCGTTCTCTCACTTTGGGATGGAATGGACGTTGCTGAATTTGTTGTGAGTTAGAAAGAGAACAGTTACCCAAATTTTACATTTAGTATATTCTTCCTTAGTTTCATTTAGTTTGTAACATATTGGTGGCAAAACTGGTACACATCCTTTGAATTTCATGACCTGATTCTGTACAATAAGAAGTTATCCAGATCTTTCTTACAGAACAGTCTGTCTTTTTTTGTTAATTATTCTCCCCTTCCTCCCTAACTTGGCTCTCACCAATTCATTTTTCCTTTCTCAATTTTTTTTCTCAGTAATTTATTTCCCCCATCACACCTCCTTGAGGAATAAGGAGGCCCCTAAATCCTCGGTAGGGCAGTGTTAGAAGGGTAGCTGAGAAGAGAGCAGAGGGCACGTGAAGACATGGGTTTTAAAACCAGCTGCTTGGCTCCTGTGATTTTGAGTCTGGAGGGTATATCAGGTGCTCTGTTTACATCTGATTCCTGTGGTTGCTGCATTGCTTTTATTTGCAAGAGCTGCTATCAGAATTGTGAATGCTCTTCCCTGCACTGCAGTTTAGTTAAGGACATTCCGAAGGAATCAATGTTGGTTTTCAGTGCTTTTGCTGCAGTACCTTGTCTGATTTGGGAAAGGTTCTTGTTTGGTTAGGTCTCTAGGTCTTAAGGTCTCTAGGTCTTAAGGCTTAGATTCTGTCAAAAAAGTGGCTGGTTGATATTGCAGATAAGATGACTTATTTTCAGGAGTTAGTATCTAGAAGTATCTTTTTCTGCATTTGTATTACCATGGTGATAGAAGGCTTCCTAATTTTTCTCTGATTTTGAAGACTACTTACTAAGCGCATCAATACTTTTTTTTCCCTTTAATTAAAAAGCCAAAGATTCAGGGTTTTTCTTTTCTTAATCTTAGTTGTTTTACTCCTCATTTACTTTCTCTGTTACTTACTAGATGAAAATGTGGGACTTAAGGGAATTCTTCTTGTTAAAGAAGATGTTGCTTGTCTGCTCTGGAAAGGAAAATACACACACACACACACACACACACACACACACAGACACACACACACACACACACACACACACACACACACACACACACACACACACACACACACACACACACACACACACACACACACACACACACACACACACACCCCAAAACTCCTATGCAGCCATTTTATGTTTAAAACCCTGGATTGAACCTAATCTTGGTAGTGAGAGGTTTAAAAATTGCCCTAATTTTTTATTTTATTTTATTTATTGATTGGTTGATTGCTATGTTGGGTCTTTGTTTCTGTGCGAGGGCTTTCTCCAGTTGCGGCGAGCGGGGGCCACTCTTCATCGCGGTGCACGGGCCTCTCACTATCGCGGCCTCTCTTGTTGCGGAGCACAGGCTCCAGACGCGCAGTCTCAGTGGTTGTGGCTCACGGGCCTAGATGCTCCGCGGCATGTGGGATCTTCCCAGACCAGGGCTCGAACCCGTGTCCCCTGCACTGGCAGGCAGATTCTCAACCATTGCGCCACCAGGGAAGCCCAAAAAATTGCCCTATTTTTAATGAGCCCTTTCATACCGGATTGTGTCTTTAGTTTTCAAAGATTTAGGTAGTGTCCTTTTTTTTTTTTAAGGTAGTGTACTCTTATCATATATTTTGTTTTACAACAGCCCACTATAGCCAGTCTTTGCACTAGATTTTATTCCATGAAGTTCCATTTTTCTGGAGTTGAGATCAATAGAAAAATGAAGATGACATTGGATTTTCTTGGGGGAAAAGTGGTGGTTAGGAATAGACTGCAAGGAAATTTATGACCCTTTCTTTAACACCAGAATATTTTAAACTTTACCTACATTAGTTAATTTTGAATCCTATAACTTAAAACGTTAGTATAGAGGTATTAGGAGAGGGAATTTCATGAACTCGTAGAATGTTAGAGCTTAAGAGGGGCCGTAGGGATCATATAGTAATCAACCCTGATACTCTACAGAGGAACAAATGGAGGTTTGTTCATTCATTCATTAGTTCATCCATTCATCCATCCATTCATTAAATGGATATTTATCTTATGATTACTGTTTAAGGTGCTTGGAGATATCCTTACCCTTATGGAGTTTACAATAAATAGATATTAGACATCATAAGTAAGTTAAATAGTATGTTAGAAAGTGATAAAAGTAGTCTGAAATAAGGGGGAGGGAAAGTGCTGGTGTGTGAGGGTGGGTTCGCACTTCAATACAGGGTGAGCTCCACTGAAAATACGACATTTGAGCAGAAACTTGAAGAAGGTGAGAGTGTAGTCTGTGTGACTATCTGTGGGAAGATTGTGTCAGGCAAAAGGAACAGCCAGTTCAAAGGCTCCTATGTGGGAGCATGTCTAGCTTATTATTCAAGGAATAGTGAAAAGCCCACTGTGGCCCCTGGCGTAAGAAGTGGACTGGAGTAATAGGTGAGGAAAGTTAACAGGGCTGGGAGGCAGGGGTCTGGGGAGCTGGATGGATTTTGTGGGGTCTGGTGAATTGTCGTAAGGACTTTGGCTTTTCATGAGTGAAATGCAGGAGGGGGTGTCAGTGAAGGGTTTTGAGCAGACATGCTATGACTTATATTTCAACTCTGAATCATTCTCACTGCACTGTTGAGAAGAGATGCCAGGGTAGGGTTGCTAGATTTAGCAAATAAAAATATAGGACACCCACTCAATTAAATTTGAATTTTAGATAAACAGCGAATAATTTTTTATATGCATACGTCCCATGCAATATGTGACTGACTATTTACCCATATGGCAGAATGTGAACTACTTTTTTATAGTTAAAAAAAAAAAAAACCCTCTTCATTGTTACTGTTGATTACTGTAGATCACTGTTCCTCTGGTCCTGCTGGTCCCAAGACGTGGGGCCTTACAGCAAATTTTCATCTTTGCCTTTCCATACTATCTATATTACTGTTTTTCACATTGTGGTCATCTTATACCCTAGAGTGTTACAGTGCAGTTTGTTGGACCCCAGCCCAGACCTACTGAATCAGAATTTCTTGAGATAGACAAGAGTCTCTCCACGACTGCCTGTTGTTCTAGATTCTAGGTACAGCAATGAATAAAACATACAAAATTCCTTACCCTAGTGAAATTAACATTCTAGTGGGGAGACACAATAAACAAGATAAATAAGTAAATATATAGTATGTTAAATATTGATATAGGTGCTAAGAAGAAAGAAAAAGCAGGAAGGGGAGTAGGAAATATGCAGTGTTATGATGAGGGAGTTGCAGTTTTAGATAGAGTGACCAGTGAAGGCCTCACTACATGGTGATGTTTGAATCAAGACTTGAAGGAAGTGATGGAGAGAACCAGGTGGATACCTGGGGGGATGGATTCTTGGCTGAAGGAACAGCATCTACAAAAGTCCTAAAGCAGGTGCATACCTGGTGTGTTAAATACACTGCAGGGAGCAGGGTGTCTGGAGTGGAGTGAAAAGGGGAAAAATAGTAGGGGATGAGATGAGAGAGACAAAGGGGAATGGTTAGTGGCTGTTAGCAGCTAGGCTTTATGGTATGTTGGAAAGAGATTTGGAAGCTAGATCCAGCTATGACATTTATCTCTGGGCCTGTTTCTTCTTCACTAAAAAGTGGTCAGAAGACTAAGATGATCTCTTAGTTGTTTTTTTGTTTGTTTGTTTTTGTTGTTCTAAAATAGTCTTTAATTTGATACTCTTCCATTTCTACTTTTCCAGCTTGTTTACAAACAGTTTATCATTTGAGATTCTTCTGTACTTTTCATGAGCTCATCTCTGTTTGCCCTCTGTCCAGCCACGTGAACTTTTTCCTTTATGTTGCCCTTGTTCCTCTTTCTTTCTTGACTGAAATTGAAGATTTAGACAGTCCTTTGATAAGTAGTAGGAAATTGTTCTCTTATCACTTTGTCCAACCATTACTTCTTCTGACATTCAGATTCTTATTTAACGTTAGGTAATAGAATTAAGAAACATATTTTTCTCTACTGAGAGATTAAAATTCTTGTGAACGGCAGCTTGATTTAAAGCTAGCTAGAGAGAGAAGAAAGTAGAGGCTTGATTCAACTTTAAATTGAATAAATCCCAGTTGCCAGTCCAAGATTAAGTGTAATGTAATGTGTAGAGACTCATGTGATTCTTAACTGGATACCTCTATGGAAAGGACACATTTGAGTAGATCTTAATCTTAAATGAATGTTTACTTACAAACAATGGGGTGGGCCACTCTAAGACGTTGTTTTGATGGGTTCTATTAGCACATGACATGGATAAAAAGAGCATTATGAAGCTTTACAATCTTCTTTAGTGTAAATTCTGTTGGAAGAACAAAGCAGTATCAAAACTCTTGTCAGTGCCTTTGAAATCCAACACACAAAAAATAGGACTTGTAGGCTCTCAGATTGCAGCTTTCATGCAGTGGTAATGAAATAGTATAATCACTCTGAATAATTCTGCCACCTTTTACAGGTCTCACAGGGTATTATGAATTATAAGGAAACAAATCCCAAAATCTAGTATGTTGGGGTTTGATCTGTCTTGTTTTTGTCATCTGTTAGACTTTGAGTACTGCAGGAGAGTCAGAAAAAAGGGTACCAACATATTGGGTTAAGTTTATGGTGACATTAAAGATGGCAATCCTACTTTACAATAGTACATTTATAGTTATATTTGCTAATAATCATTTTCTTTATCTGTTGTGTATTTGGTGAGGCTTTTGTGGTGATTATTCTTTTGGGCCTGACTGAAATTAATGATAAAGAAAACCCTAATTGGAGTTTTCTTGACTAAATATAACTATTTTAGGCGGAATAAGTTGGAAAGGATTCACAAAACTTAGTTAGTTGGACACCCAGCTGCATATGTTTATTTATAGCCTCTACCTTGCTCATTTATTTTCCTACAATATAAAACTGTTTGAAAGTTTAAATTGAAAAACTGTTTATACACTTAAAATAGGAGCCTATTTAAAAATAATGGAGTAAATTATGAAAAACAAATGGGGATTATTTGGCATCTTTTGAACGTTACTGAATTCTAGACTTGAAAATATGTGTACGCTGCTTTTTGTACTTGTGGTAATTTTATCAGTCAGTAGCTGTGCCAAAATCAAAGTACAGTATGCTTTAATTAATACAGGGTTTGGTGTTTCTACTTATGGACACTGATTTTATTCACAATATATAAAATTAAAGCAAGACATGCTTAGTTCCAGTGAAACAACCTGAAAAATGTGCTCTTTATTATTTTTGAAAACTAGCCAATTAAGGATGAGGAAGTAGATCTTTACTGAGGTAGCTCCTCTGACACTAAAAGAGATGATTGTGTCCTGTCTGCTCTTGGCGTTACAAAAACTACATTGTTGGGTGATTGAATAACTTTGTCATGAAAAAGCTTATTTTCTAAATCAGCGTTGGCAAACTATGACCTGTGGACTAAATCCTGCCTGTATTTGTAAATAAAGTTTTATTGGAACATAGCCATGCTCATTCATTTACATGTTGTCTATGGCTGCCTTGGTGCTACAATGGCGGTGTTGAATAGCTGCAGATCAAATGATCCATAATGCTTAAAATATTTCCCTTTTCTTTTTTGGGACATCTTTATTGGAGTATAAGTGCTTTACATTGTTGTGTTAGTTTCTGCTGTATAACAAAGTGAATCAGCTATACGTATACATATATCCCCATATCCCCTCCCTCTTGCATCTTCCTCCCTCCCTCCCTATCCCACCCCTCTAGATGCTCACAGAGCACCGAGCTGATCTCCCTGTGCTATGAGGCTGCTTCCCACTAGCTATCTGTTTTACATTTGGTAGTGTATATATGTCAGTGCCACTCTCTCACTCTGTCCTAGCTTACCCTTCCCACTCTGCATGTCCTCAAGTCCATCTCTACATCTGTGTCTTTATTCCTGTCCTGCCCACAGGTTCATCAGAACCTTTTTTTTTTTTAAGATTCCATATATATGTGTTAGCATATGGTATTTGTTTTTCTCTTTCTGACTTACTTCATTCTGTATGACAGACTCTAGGTCCATCCACCTCACTACAAATAACTCAATTTCGTTTCTTTTTATGGCTGAGTAATATTCCATTGTATATATGTGCCACATCGTCTTTATCCATTCATCTGTCGATGGACACTTAGGTTGCTTCCATGTCCTGAATATTGTAAATAGAGCTGCAATGAACATTGTGGTACCTGGCTCTTTTTGAATTATGGTTTTCTCAGGGTATATGCCCAGTAGTGGGATTGCTGGGCCATATGGTAGTTCTATTTTTAGTTTTTTAAGGAACCTCCGTACTGTTCTCCATAGTGGCTGTATCAATTTACATTCCCACCAACAGTGCAAGAGGGTTCCCTTTTCCCCATACCCTCTCCAGCATTTACTGTTTGTAGATTTTTTGATGGTGGCCATTCTGACTGGTGTGAGGTGATACCTCATTGTAGTTTTGATTTGCATTTCTCTAATGATTAGTGATGTTGAGCATCCTTTCATGTGTTTGTTGGCAATCTGTATATCTTCTTTGGAGAAATGTCTCTCTAGGTCTTCTGCCCATTTTTGGATTGGGTTGTTTGTTTTTTTGATATTCAGCACATGAGCTGCTTATATATTTTGGAGATTAATCCTTTGTCAGTTGCTTCATTTGCAAATATTTTCTCCCATTCTGAGGGTTGCCTTTTTGTCTTGTTTTCCAAGATTTTGGATTATCTTTACTATCATTACTCTGAATTCATTTTCAGGTGGACTGTCTATTTCCTCTTCATTTGTTTGGTCTGGTGGGTTTTTACCTTGCTTCTTCAGCTGCTGCGTATTTCTCTGTCTTCTCATTTTGCTTAACTTACTGTGTTTGGGGTCTCCTTTTCGCAGGCTGCAGGTTTGTAGTTCCCGTTGTTTTTGGTGTCTGCCCCTAGTGGGTAAGGTTGGTTCAGTGGGTTGTGTAGGCTTCCTGATAGAGGGGACTGGCTCCTGTTTTCTGGTGGATGAGGCTGGATCTTGTCTTTCTGGTGGGCAGGACCGCATCTGGTGGTGTGTTTTGGGGTGTCTGTGAACTTATTATGATTTTAGGCAGCCTCTCTGCTAATGGGTGGGGTTGTGTTCCTGTCTTGCTAGTTGTTTGGCATGGGGTGTCCAGCACTGGAGCTTGCTGGTCATTGAGTGGAGCTGGGTCTTAGTGTTGAGACAGAGATCTCTGGGAGAGCTCTCACAGATTGATAATTACATGGGGCCAGGAGGTCTCTGGTGGTCCAGTGTCCTGAACTCGGCTCTCTCACCTCCAAGGCTCAGGCCTGACACCTGGCCGGAGCACCAAGACCCTGTCAGCCACATGGCTCAGAAGAAAAGGGAGAAATAAAAGAAAGAAAGAAAAAGAAAAAAAAGGTAAAATAAAATAAAGTTATTAAAATAAAAAGATAAAAAAATAAATATTATTAAAATAAAAAATTTTTAAAAGTAATTAAAACAAAAAAAAAAGAAGAGAGCAACCAAACCAATAAACAAATCCACCAGTGATAACAAGCACTAAAAACTAAACTAGGATAACCAAATAAATCAGAAACTAGTCGGTTGCATACAGCAAACCCCAAGTCTACAGTTGCTCCCAAAGTCCACTGCCTCAATTTTGGGATGATTCGTTGTCTATTCAGGTATTCCACAGATGCAGGGTACATCAGGTTGATTGTGGAGATTTAATCCGCTGCTTCTGAGGCTGCTGGGAGAGATTTCCCTTTCTGTTCTTTGTTCGAACAGCTCCTGGAGTTCAGCTTTGGATTTGGCCCTGCATCTGCATGTAGGTCACCTGAGGGACGTCTGTTCCCACCCAAACAGGACGGGGTTACAGGAACAGCTGATTAGGGGGCTCTGGCTCACTCAGGTTGGGGGGAGGGAAGAGTACAGAATGCGGGGTGAGCCTGCGGCAGCGGCAAAGGCCAGCATGACGTTGCACCAGCCTGAGGCGCGCCGTGCGTTCTCCCGGGGATGTTGTCCCTGGATCCCAGGACCCTTGCAGTGGTGGGCTGCACAGGCTCCCAGGAGGGGCGGTGTGGATAGTGACCTGTGCTGGCACACAGGCTTCTTGGTGGCTGCAGCAGCAGCCTTAGCGTCTCATGCCCGTCTCTGGGGTCAGCGCTGATAGCCGTGGCTCGTGCCCGTCTCTGGAGCTCATTTAGGCGGTGCTCTGAATCCCCTCTCCTCGCGCACCAGGAAACAATGGTCTCTTGCCTCTTAGGCAGGTCCAGACTTTTTCCTGGACTCCCTCCCGGCTAGCTGTGGCGCACTAGCCCCCTTCAGGCTGTGTTCACGCAGCCAACCCCAGTCCTCTCCCTGCGATCCAACCTCTGAAGCCGGAGCTTCAGCTCCCAGCCCCCACCCGCCCCGGCGGGTGAGCAGACAAGCCTCTCGGGCTGGTGAGTGCTGGTCGGCACCGATCCTCTGTGCAGCAATCTCTCTGCTGTGCCCTCCGCACCCCTGTTGCTGCGCTCTCCTCCGTGGCTCCGAAGCTTCCCGCCCGCCCACACCCTGTCTCCACCAGTGAAGGGGCTTCCTAGTGTGTGGAAACCTTTCCTCCTTCACAGCTCCCTCCCACTGGTGCAGGTCCTGTCCCTATTCTTTTGTCTGTTTTTTCTTTTTACTTTTGCTCTACCCAGGTACGTGGGGGAGTTTCTTGCCTTTTGGAAAGTCTGAGGTCTTCTTCCAGCGTTCCGTAGGTGTTTTGTAGGAGTTGTTCCACATGTGGATGTATTTCTGATGTATTTTTGAGGAGGAAGGTGATCTCCACGTCTTACTCCTCTGCCATCTTGAAGGTCCTCTCAAAATATTTCCTATAATTTGGCCCTTTAGGGAGAATCATGCTGATCCTGCTTTTTATCTAAGTCTTTTGTAGACAGATCATGTTCAAGTTATGGTGGAGGTTTATATGGTTCATATTTTTGTGTTTAACTTTCCATTCTGCTTCATTCTAAGAAAGAATACTTAAAATCATTTTGAGTGTTAGTTTCCAGCTTTCTCATCAAAAGTAGGTATAATACCACCTTACAGGGTAGCTATGAGGAGTCAATGAGAAATGTAAATAAAATCCTTACCAGAGTGCCTGGCACCCCGGAGGAATTCAAGTGGTGGGGAGATATAATCAGGGAAAGTCTAGGTGTCTATTTGGGTGATTTAGGATGGCATGTTTTTAGAGATTCTGATTTGTCCACAGAGCTGGCTGTGGAAGCCTAGTTTATGCAGGTTCTTAGTATAACATTGCTGATTAACTTCCCTCCATCCTTTTCTTCCTCCCTCCTTTCCTGTGTCCCTCTTTCCCTTTCTCTTTCCTCTCCTCCTGCTGACCTTTGTATGTTGCAGGAAAAATGGGGTGTGAGAGCCTGGTCATGTCCCAGCTCTTGGGTGAGTCTCTGGGATGGGCCACCAAGTGAGAGTCCTTGACTTTGTGCAGGAAAAAGTTCAAGAGCAAACGAGCCATAGTAAAATGAAAGCAGGTTTATTTAGACACACTCCATCTTAGAAGGTGAGAGATGGCCCCAGGACATGGAGTCCTCTTGAAAAGTGAGTGGTGCTGGGATGTGAGGGGGTGGTTAGTTTTTATGGGCTGGGTAATTTTGTATGCTAATGAGTGGGAGGAATATTCTAATTTCCAGGAGTTGGGACACCACCTACTTTTTGGCCTTTTACAGTTGGCCTCGGAACTCTCATGGCACCTGTGGGTATGTCATTTAGCATATGCTAATGTATTACAATGAGTGTATAATGAGGCTCAAGGTATACTGGAAGTCAAATCTTCTGCTATCTTGGGCCTAGTAGGTTCTAATCAGTTTTGGTCATATCCTTTTCTTCTTAATGGTTGTGTAATTTTTTTAATGGTTGTGCCCTGCCCCCTTTCCTTCCTGTCTCAATACCTTTCTCTCCTCTGTTTCCTTTTTGGTATATGTAAGCACTGGTACTAAATTTAGTTGGTCAGTAGAGACTTGTAGAGTATGCAGAGAACCTAACACATAGAGGATTTTCCATTATTCTTAGTTCCATTCTCCAGGAAATAGAGGAACTCCATCATCTTGTGATCTCCCTCCCTGCCCTCTTTATTCTTATGTGATAATGTGTAGTAGCAGCTATCTAGGTATATGTAAAATCCATTCCTACCACAGCAAATTTTAGGGCAGATCTTCAGTTTTGTCTTACCCCATGATGCCAAGGACTCACTTTTAGACAAACATGGTTTTCTTCTAGAAGACAGGACAGATAGATGATAGATAAACTCTCCCTAACATTTTGAAGGAAACTTGAAGATCTAGTGATGATAAAATTGACCCTAGCAGTCTTCCATTGCAAGCACCCACTTAGTTGTTTTCTTGTTTCATGAAAACATAAATTTAAATTTACTTGACAGGTATTTTTAGAAGATTAATTTGAAAACTGAGACCTAACCCTTTCACGTTATTTTAAAACAACATTAATATAAATGAGAGCAAGGAAAAAGAATCTTAGAATATTTTTTGTTTTTATTGGCATTATTATTATTTTATGGTTGCATTAATTCTGTAGGTGTCACAAGAAAAGATATGGAAAAGAGGTGATAGTTATAGCATTAGCAGACCCATAGATAATAGTTAACAATTATCCACATTTCTTAAGGTTTTAGGCCCCCTCATTTGAAAATGTTTTTATCTGTAGTGAATTTAATTCTATTTTTAATTCAACTAAATTCTTTTCTTTGTGGTTTAAAAAGGAGTTAAAATCAGTGAGAATTTCTCAATGAATGTTCCTACCTTTTTAAAGCTACTGACTGACCTAAATTTAGTACCAATGCTTACATACATCAAAAGGGAAACAGAGGAGAGAAAGGTATGAAGGTCAGTAGGAAATGAGGAAAGAGAAAGGGAAAGAGGGACACAGGGAAGGAGGGAGGAAGAAAAGGATGGAGGGAAGTTAATCAGCAATGTTATATTAAGAACCTGCATAAACTAGGCTTCCACAGCCAGCTCTGTGGACAAATCAGAATCTCTAAAAACATGCCATCCTAAATCACGCAAATAGACACCTAGACTTTCCCTGATTATATCTCCCCACCACTGGAATTTCTCCGGGGTGCCAGGCACTCTGGTAAGGATTTTATTTACATTTCTCATTGACTCCTCATAGCTACCCTGTAAGGTGGTATTATACCTACTTTTGATGAGAAAGCTGGAAACTAACACTACAAATGATTTTTTTTTAAGTATTAAACCCAAATTTTATATATCACCATTCTATTAAAGGTAATGTGTCCTTCCTCCTTTCTCATTTATTTTACAGTAAGCTGAGATTTTTGGTAGAGGGAGATATTAATCCCAATCCTCTGTGAGTCACACAGGGACATTAAATGATTTTCTTAGAATTGCAGTTTGAGTCACTGTAAAGTTAGGGACATAAATTTGAATGTACCTTGTTTTGTCTATTTATAGGAACCAGACAGTGAGGTTTAAAAAGTAATTTTGTATCTGGAAATAGGTAGATAACATGGAAGATGAGAGATTGTTTAGTTTAAAAAAATTGTTTTTGAGAGGTTAAGAGTTTTATCTTGCCAGGATACAGGGAGAGATCGGGGAGGGTTGTATGTCTTGGGGAAACATAACTCAAAGGCATATAGTTAGTATTAGCATTCTGTTTGCTTGTATATGAGAAAAAACAATAACATTGATTTAATCTGTGAAAGAAGAAAGAGCAGGGGGGGGGTGGTGGGGGGAGAAGAATAAAAAGACATATTTGGGAATAGTGAATTTTGTTTGTCTTTCTTTGTTAACCTGCTGATTAACTGTCAGCTAGTGAAGAGACCAGTCGGGATATTCTGCCCTTGGGCAGCTGGGTGGATCATCAAGGAAAACAGTTTTAGTTGTTTATGAATTCTCTGGAAGACTTCGGGTTTTTAACTGTGACTGGCACGTAAGAGGTTGTCTCTGTACTATGTCTGCCGCTATCCTCGTTAGCATTTCCATGCCAGATTTGCATCAGCATTTCTCACTTGCTTTAATTATGGTCTTGTTTCTATGCTTTTTTTCTTTCATTTTGTATTCTTTGGTGTGTCAGATGGTCTTTCCAAAAGTTAATGCTCCTTCTTGCTGGGGTTATGTTTGCTGTTGTAAACCATTATTTTAACATGGTGTGCAAGTAATTTGTTAGTTTTCAGATCAAAAGGTCTTAGTCTGTTTGTGAGTGTATGGGAGATCTGAACCACAATGTTTAAAGTGGATGCAGTGGATTTCTTTAGTCAGTTATCTAGAAGAGATTAGTAAACCAACAAACAATATTTACCCTGAGCAGTTTATGTTCTTTCACCTTACTGTTGCTTTGAAAGTTTAGGTTATGATTTTGGAATATTTTGCAAATTGTCTTTTCTGTAGTCAGACCTGCTGTTTTTGTGCACTTTATCTTTGATGAAGAGTGGGGAAAAATCTGACGGTAAATTCTGTTTTCTTACAGTCAAAGGCTGTTGGTTTGCTAGATGTGGATGTGTATGGCCCTTCTATTCCGAAGATGATGAATCTGAAAGGAGATCCAGAGTTATCACAGAGTAAGTAAAAAAGAGAGAAGCAGTATGACAACAGTTACACTTCTGTTTAGTGCCTGCGGAGTGTCAGGCATTGTGTCACGCACCATGTCTACCTTATACACACTATAATATAGTAATTCCGAAATCAGATGCGGGGCCAGACTGTCTGGGTTTAAATTCTGACTCTGTCACTGATAAACCGTGTCGCTTTGAATGAATTGTTCAGCCTCTTCGTGCCACAACACCCCCATGTGTAAATAGCGTTAACAATTGTACTTACCAGACAGAATTGCTGTACATAATCGCTCAATTACGAAGTTGCCGTTAAGTGTAGTCCGTTCAAAGCACAGTGCTTGGCACATCATAAGTGGTCAAATTCAGCTCATCATCCTCTCTGTATATAAAAATGTGTGAATGTATGGGGGTATTTGAATAGAAAGTATCTAATATATTTGTGTTAGAAGAGCTGAAAATTATTTTCTCTAATCAGATATTTGTTATATTTGTCTTAAAGTGTTTTTGAAAAAACCATAGAATTTTAGTTTCTCTCCCCAGCCTTCACTGCCATCAGTAGGACAGAGTAATTTTTTGAGTAAATCTTTAATATTTACTGATCTTGCTATTATATTTTCTTACAAAGCTATTAAATATAAAGCTTTAAGAACAAGGAAATTCTGTGATCAAAAAATGAAAAATTGAAACAACTGGTAACTCTTCTTGAAAAATAGTTTTCAGTGAAATTAGTTTATTAAAATTTATTTCTAATTATAGTAAGAGTATAAAATTGAATAATTTCTTTTGTTTCTTATTAGACCTTTTATTGTCCATGAATCTAGGACAAAATGCCTGTATTTAATGCAGGGTATTTATTGGATTTTCTGTGTACATAATAGAAGTTTTTTGTTTTTATCGTTGTCATTAAAAGTTAGGTAATTAGACATTGTCTGCTCTTTAAGGTGCTTTTGTTTGTGCTGTAGTTGTTGAAATCAGTTACAACGTTAAGTTCTGAATAACCATTTATCAGATAATAAGGATTCTCCCTATCACTTTGAAGGAAACTTGAGGCTCTAGTGATGATAAAATTGACCCTAGCAGTCCTACATTACAAGCACCCACTTAGTTGTTTTCTTGTTTCGTGAAAATATAAACTTAAGGAAGCTAAGTTATTCTAGTTTCTTTGTTCTTTGCCCTTTTAGTGGAGTGCATACTTAGTTTGCAAATATGTGCCGTGAGGCAAAATGTCAAACTTACACAAAGAAGGAGTAATGAATTTGTGTACTTTAAATGATAGATTTGTTATATCTATCTCTTGATTAAAGTAACGTGAAAACTAGTGCCTGTAGCACATGAGTGATAGCAAAATGGAGCCCTTGGTGTCAGTTTTTTCTTAAGTAGTCTGTTCAGTCTATGCCAATGTAAATAGTTGAAGTGAACTTTAATGTCTTTCTTCTTGTTTTACTGAAGCTGTAATATTAAATTTGATGTTTGCAAATTGGCTGCTATTAAATAGGCTTTCTGGTAAAAATGAGCTATTGGAAATCTTGGAAAACCTGAAAATAATACTTTTTTGTGTGTTGACAAGCTGATCTTAAGTCCCCAGAAATAAACTAAATGATTAAGGCATTCACTTAAAAGAATGTGGATTCTTGAAAGCCCATCTTATAAATTGTTTTTTGAATCTTAGATAAACCTGCCAGCATTATACTAATTGGCATCATTTTGACATTTTTACATTTTTGTCAAGTTAATTTATCCTGTATTACTCTCTATTATAGAAAACACAATGCACCGTGGAATTATCTAATTAACAATAAGAAAAAAGATTTGTTTTCAGCAGTTCAGATTTTGTGGAGATAGAATGGTGAGCAGAATCTTAGCTTTATAAATGTTCCTCTGTTCCTGGACTTAGCTAGACAACCATAGGGGCAGTGGGACTTCAGGATTGTCTTTTTCTCTTCATTATTTAAGCAGACATATGGTCATGTAGTTTTGGTCAACTTGTTCATTTTAAAACTCCATGTTAAGGTTGACAGATTCATTCTCATATATTTTTTCTTTTTGAGGAGACTATAGAGAAACCACACTTCTTGTACTTACGGTATTTTAGCCTGATTACCAAGGGAAATTTTTTAAGTTTATAATAGTTTTGGATTTCTTAGGTTGGGAATATTTCTATCAGCTTAAAATGACAATAGTGATTTGTCTATGTTAATATGCAAAATTATGGTAATGGAAAGTCTAGCCAGTTTGTAGAAAGAGTATTGTACAAAACCCTCAACAGGTTGACATTATAGTGGCTGCAAGTGACCAGTTGCTTTGGGAATCTAATGGAATTTAGAATAAAATCCATATGTAGTTTGAGAAATTATCATCTAAGTGTGGATTAACTTTTTTTTTTTTTTAAAGAACAAATACCAGTCATTTTTCTCTTTTTTAACTTTCTAGATAACATAATATGCAGATTTCAAAGTACAGTCCTAGAAATTATTGACTAGAAAGGTTTTAAACTGAAATTGCGAGTGAATATTAAATGGTGGTTGCACACAGAAATGTATTGTTAATTCGTTAATGTAATATTCTTTTTTGTTGAGGATTTTTCACTAAGTTTTCTCTACTGACTTTTACTGGTAGGAATCTGCTTTCTTTCACAGTTTTGTGATGATAAATCACCTTCAGAATTCTTGTGAATTTTTTACTACTTAGTTTTACCAAACAATGTCTTTTAGTGTACTTAGCTAATAAAGTAGGAAAATGTTAAGGCCTGTGGAGAGAGGTTACTAAAATTGAAATGTCAAGTAACTTTATTGAGGATGACACAGTGATTATTAATGATTGACTGTGAGACTTTTTTTTGAGTAGGATTCACTTTTCTTTTGTTGTGGGCTAGAAATTTTGCACTCATGTCACAGTATTCTGCTCTCTGTCCTAAGGTATTAAGTATTTTCCAAGTTTAGGAATGAATGTGTGTATGGGCTTATGAGACAGAGAAAATGTGGAAAATCAGCTTGGGCAAATGACCTTTAATAACAGCACTCATCTCCAGTAAGAACTACCAGGAAGTGACTAAGATTTCTTTAAGATAATTTAAGTGCATAAAGAATGAGAGTGAATTCTACTCATTCCTGAAATTACCTTGTTTCCTTCCAAGGCAGAGAGTTAGGGGTGTTACTGAAGTTATTGACATGGATGATTAAATTCTGATCCAGTGGTTGGAGCTCCCAAAGCTTCTCATTTATAATTTGCTTCTTCTGGTCATTGTCTTGTGGACCCTTGGGTTTCATCTGACGCTGGAGTTCCTCTGATTATCTTTGGGAAAGATTCTGGGATGTATTCCATAATCACAGTGTTATAGAAATAACTTTTTTCTTGCTGCCTTCCTGGGTTTTGTTTACAATCTCTTTTATACCTAGAATATTAAGGCAAAGTGTAAATCAGGGTTGAAGGATTCTTAAAAAGTTTGGTTTGCTCTGGCTTTAGGCACTTTTATCTTTAAAATATCTCAGAGATGAGATCTGTTCTTTGAAGAATCCTATCACCTTACTTTATCAAGACCAAAGTCCATCCTTTGCTTATTGTTTCTTGCATGGGTCATTGAGTAGGCTGAACTAAATACCTTTTTAGTGTGGTAAAACCCTTTTCCTTTTTTCTTTGACAGTCCTGAGCTGAAGAATAGGCAGCCTCTTTTTGGAGTTCTACTTGCTCTGCTGCAAACCATCTTAGCCAGGGGCTGCAGCAGATGAAGTCATTGAAGAATGCTTTATTTATCTACAGAACAACTAAGTGTATTTTAGTAGCTATTGCCTGTTAATTTTTGTTTTCTTTCACAGGATGGCAGCAAATGGTGTTGACCAGATGTATCTGTGTATATGTCAAATAGTCCTTACATCTTTGAGTTTCTGATTAGCACCTGCCCCACGACAAGATTGATGTCCTTTTATGCCTCCTTCACTTTTTGAGTAATATCAGAGGGCTGCCCTTAAGATGTGTAGATTAATAGGAGGGTACATTTGTAATGTGGCTGTATCTTTCAAGGCTATTTATACTTCATATTCTCTTTTCCAGTCTAGTTCCAGACTGGAAAAAATGTTTGTTTGTTTGTTTTCTTATTTCCTAATCTTTTGATCATATTTAATGTTTCTCAACATTATCAGCACATTTTCAGTATCTTCTCTCAGATGAGAAAAATTAAAAGAAGCTTACTACTGTTAGGTATTGTGAGCGGAGATAGCTTGCAATTTTATTTATAATACTCTATTTTTACTTACGTAGTCTCTGAAATTTTTGCGTTTTAAAATAGAACCCATTATTGCTGATTCATAGTTACAGGAATATTTTAATAAAACATATGCTGCTTCCCCCCCACCCCCTTTTTTTTTTCTTTTTGGCTAACAGGAAAGTAAAGCATTTAGAAAGGAAAGTAGTTCAGTGAAAGCAGGATGTAAAATGACTTTTGAAGGTGGAAGATTTGGGGAATATTCATACATGAATTGGGAACTCCATGGGAAAAGGCAAGAGGTCATTAATAATGAAATTATACTAAGAGGCATGAAAAGTTCTGATGGTCTAGATTTGGTGAGGCTAGCAAGAGAGAAGAGAAATTAGACACGCTACCAAAAGAAAAAAGCGATGAAATAAGGCATCTTTTCCACTTTCCTTTTGGACTTCCATTCTGGATTTTGTCTATGTGGTATGCGTTTATACAGGGTATTGGATTGAAATGACATCTTGTTCATCAAGATTGGATAGATTTTGTACACCCATGTTTATAGCAGCATTATTCACAGTACCTAAAATGTGGAAGCTACCCACGTGTCTATCAGTGGATGAATGGTTAAGCAAAATGTGGTATATACATACAATGTAGTATTATTCAGCCTTAAAAAGGTAATTCTGACATAAGCTGCAACATGGATGAACCATGAGGATGTTATGCTAAGTGAAATAAAGCCAGTCACAAAAAGAGAAATACTGTATGATTTCCCTTATATGAGGTACTTCGAGTAGTCAACTTCATAAAGACAGAAAGTAGAATGGTAGTTGCCAGGAGCTTGGGGGAGGGGGAAATGGGGAGTTATTGTTTGATAGGTATAGAATTTCAGTTTTATAAGATGAAAAGAGTTATGGAGAGGGATGGTGGTGATGGTTGGACAACATTATATTTAATACAACTGAACTGTACACTTAATAATTAAGATGGTAAATTTTATGTTATGTACGTTTTACCACAATTTTAAAAAATGGGAAAAAAAATTGGGTAGATTTGTTCTGGCAATATTATCAGTACTGGACATAACAATACAGGGTTTCTTCAATAAGTGTCTGTGGTATCGACCCAGTGAATCAATCTGTTCTTTAAAAGAGCAATCATTACAGAACTGGGAGAAAATAGAATAGTGATGTTTGATTGGGAGACTTAACAAGCTTAGCTGTAAACCTCTGATTTTCAGTTTGGAAACTTCAGTAGCCTTCAAGTTGTTAGGAATTGTAGCCCAAAGTTACATTTTCACGTCACGAAAAGTGATAGAGCTTATTATATTCAAAATTCTTAATGCTATTGTTACCTATATTACCGTTTGTAACATTACCAATGTTATAAAGCCCTCTGTGATCTGGTTTCCGCCTTCTCTCTACTTCTACAGGCTCACTTCCAATAAACTTGCCTTGTTGTTTAGTGAACATCAGTCACAGTGGCCTCTGTTGCTCAAAAATGCCACGCTCTGTGCTGAGGACCCTCGTGTGTTTTATTTTCTCTGCCTGAGGCACCTTCCATCTCTGCTGTCTTCCACCCCTGCCCCACAACAAGTTTCTACTATCAGGTCTCAGTTTTAATGTTTCTTCTTCCATGACTCCTTCTCTGACTCATCACTCTCCTTATTGCAATTGCAAGGGTAGTTTTTGAATTATCTGTCTTAATTTTAAAACTTTTATTTATTTATTTTTAGAAATTTATTATTTATTTTATTTAGGGCTGGGTCGGGTCTTCATTGCTGTGCGCGGGCTTTCTCTAGCTGCGGCGAGCAGGGGCTACTCTTCATTGCGGTGTGCGGGCTTCTCATTGCGGTGGCTTCTCTTATTGTGGATCACGGGCTCTTGGTGCACGGGCTTCAGTACTTGTGGCACGTGGGCTCAGTAGTTGTGGCTCACGGACTCTAGAGCGCAGGCTCAGTAGTTGTGGTGCACAGGCTTCGTTGCTCTGCGGCATGTGGGATCTTCCCGGACCAGGGCTTGAACCTGTGTCCCCTGCGTTGGCAGGCGGATTCTTAAACACTGCGCCACCAGGGAAGTCCCCTGTTTAATTTTTTAAATCTCCTCTACTAGGCAATACAACATTCACAGAGCAGAGGCTTTCTGGCTTGATTTGTTTCGCTTATGCTTGGTTATATAGTAGATGCTCAGTAAATCTTAGTTGTATAGATGAAGAAGTTTCCTGCTAAATTTCTTGTACATTAGCTGCATATTTTAGTTTCTGCTTTGGGTATGTTAGTAACTTAATTTGCAATCGTAATATATATATTTTAATGAACAATATGGACAGTTTTAAGATGTTATCTTAGCAGTTAATCTTTGTGATATGTGAGTGGCTGTCTTATACTACTTTTGTCCATTTTTAGGAAAAGAGAAAGAATCTATATGGTTAAGGCATTTGACTTTTGAGAATTATGTTACATGGAGTGAAATGGTTGCTCACATTGTTTCAGTGTGGTAGGACAGTGCCAGTCTTACCTCACATTTTAGTTTTGAAATGTTGAGTACAGATCTGCATACTCGTAAGGGGTAGAGTCTTGTGGGTCCTGAATTTGGGCCATGATGGAAAGGACAGTGTCCAGAATGCCAGCTCTAAGACTAAGAACAACCTGAAAAAAGAGAAGGAACTAGTGTCTCAGCGTACACCATCATTCTTTTCCTCAGACCATCCACATTGCCAGGCTAAAATAGTGCATGGACAAAGATTATTATTTGAGTGTATTAGTGTAAAGATCTTATTTGAGACTGTTTATTCTGGAGATTGGTATTTGTGATAGGTGTGGAGAAATGGTGAGTGAGGAAGCAGTGATGGTAGGTTTTGATTTTATTCTGCTGTCTCTGAGGTCTTTCAGTTACGGAAAAGAAAGCAGAAATAGCAGCTTGCGGTTTAATGGGCTTTGGGATCTCCCTTGCAGTGTACAAACCACAAACTTTTCTTGAAGTGATGGAATGTCTTAAACTGGGTTCCCCAGAAAGCAGAGCCCTGTAGAGTAATAATTTATTAGGGAGTGCCAAACCGGACTGAGGAAGGAGAAAGGGAGGGAGAGCCAATATGAAAATGCGCTATCTAGCTGGCTGTCGCTAACTGTGGCAGCTTGCTTGATTGCATGGGATTGTGTAGACTCCATCTCAAGACAGTGTATCTGGGAGAAAAGGGGAACAATTTATCTAATGGTATCCATCTTGCAGTGACCAAAGGCTCACCTCAGGAGGTATTAATTCACCTGCATTTCTGAGCTCTGTATGAGTAAGTCCTGGCAGAGACCTATGGTGTCTGGCGATGTCTCGTCCTTCAACACAAAAGTTTTGGGGTGGCATGTGAGAGGCACACAGTATATAGGCCTGAAGCAAGGTAGTGTCAGATAGTTCCTCTGTGACACTGGTCAGAGTCCAAGCAGAGCTGGTTGCCATAGTGGTGGCTGGAATGAGAGATGAGTGAGGCTAAGAGGGCCTGGGGTGATGCATGTGGGGCTTCTGAAAAATGGGGATGGAGGCAGGAAGCTGAGTATCAAAGTCTAGATCTGAAAATTTGGCTTCTTTATGCTTGGGGTTTATGGGGGACATGTAATGCTGGTTTGTTTTAAGCATAGTAGTATTACGGGGATTGGTATTCTATTAGAAGGGCTAATAGGGCTAAGTTTTAACTCTTGGTTATAAGATAAAGATAGATCCAGCTATAAGCCACTTTCTTATTTCAAACAAACAATTGCACAATTTGATACTGTGTGTTGTACACTTGATCCAGAAGCCTCACGTAAGCAATAATGTTCTTACTGTCAGATTGGACAAGAACAGAAACTAAAAATTGAGATACCAGTCTTAGTCATCAGGAGGACATGAGTTCAGATGGCTCCGTTTGAATATTTTAGTGGGCACCATAGTCATTAGAGGAACAGTTGGGTTTTTTTTCTATCACAGATCCTGTGGCTGAAAAAGCATACACATGCACATACCTATATACACATATATATTTAAGTAAAGCATCCTTAAAATTTTTGTTACTTGTAGCTTAACTAGCACTGGCTTAAAATAAAAATGTTTGCTGTTAAACTATGCGTACTTTAGACCTACTTTTAAAATTTGCAATTGTATCAAAAGTGAAATGTTGAAGGAGACATTATTTCCGTTTATTTAGCAAACATTTATTGGGTATCTTTTATGTAGTTAGTAGACATGAGAAATACTTGGTTCTTTGGCTATCAGCTCAAATAAGATTTGATCCTTGCTCTCAGGAGCTTAGAGTAAGACATTAGCTAATGATCGTAAGCATCATAAGCATAAGTAAATGCTGTTACAGAAGTATAAGCCCTTTTTTTGTGAACCCAGAGATGGTGACTCTAAAGTGAGAATTTAGGGAAGACTTCCTGGAGGAGGTGATTTTTGAGCTAACTTTTAAAAAATGGATGAACCAGGAGTTTGTTGTAAGAAGGGGTTGAGGATTGAAGGTGAGAAGGACAGTCCAGGCAGAGGGACTCTCATGTGTTAACAGAATGCAAGTTGTTTGGCATGGCAGAAGTGAAGAGTGTCTGTGGGTGAGTTGCAAGAATAAGCCAGAAAGGTAGGTCAGGGTACTATGATAAATTCCTTCTTGTGCTTGTTTGAGGAGCTGAAGTGTAATTCTAAGGCTATGAGAAGCTATCATGAATTTTAGGGGAGTGACACCGTCAGTTTTGAATTCTAGGATGATCGCTTTGGCAGGATTGTGGAGGAACAGTAATAGGACTAGATGAGAGGTAGAGCCAATTAAGATGCTATTACATTGATCCAGGTGAGATATAATGAGGCCTGATTTAAGTCTGTGTTAGTAGAAATGGAGAGGGAGGGACCCAACTGAGGTATTCAAGAGATTGAATGAATAGGGTTTGGTAATTCATTGAATATGAATGAGAGAAAGGTCTTTAGGATGGCTTCTGGATTTCTGGGTTGAGTGACTGGATAGATAGTTGTGTCACTCATCAAGATGGAGCAGATAGGAAAAAGGAATAAATTTAAGGAAAACAATGATGAGTTAAGGTTTATGTTGAATTTGATGTCCAAAGAGAGTTAGTCATCAGGTGATTGGAATGTGTTGAGAGTTAAGGAGAGAGGTTTGGGCTAGAGATACAGATTTGGGAGTTAGTGGTATATATATAGGTGATAGTTGAAGTTGTTAGTTTAGATCAGTGATTCTCAACCAGGAGTGATTTTGCCTCCCCCCCCCACCCCCCCCAGAGGCATTTGGCAATGACTAGAGACATTTTTGATTGTCACAACTGGGGGATCTAGTAGGTAGACACCGGAGATACTGCTAAATATCCTGTAATGCACAAGACATCCCCTCACAACAAATTATTATCTGGTCCAAAATGTCAGTTCTGCTGGAGTTGAGAAATCCTGATTTAGATAAGGTAACACAAAAGAGTTTTAGAGAGAGTCAAGTACGGTATAGGACTGAGGATAGAATTTGGGGGAGATAACCTAAGGTGATCAGAGAAAAACTGAGAAGTAGTGGCCAGAGAAGTAGGAAGAAGACAAGGAAAAAACTGCACCCTGGAAGCCAAGGGGGAGTTTTAGGGTGAAGCGGTCAACATTTTCAGAGAGGCTAAATAAGATAAGAATTAAAAATTATGTTTTAAATTTGACAGTATGTCCGAGTTTTCAATTTACTAAACTACTATTTTGAAGACGTCCGTGTACAACTTGTGTTGTGCTTCTTGAAGAAATATATTTTATAAAGTATTTATATTTGGCCTTTGGGAAATCAATCATTTGGGAATCATTTATTGAGTATGTCTATAATGGTACTGTGCTGTGCTCCAGGGAAAAAAGATGAGTAAGATGTAAACTATTCTTGAGGCGCTCACAGTGGGAGTGATGGGTAATGTCAGCACACTAAGTACCGTATGAAGCTATGAACAGAGAACCATGCAAACAGAGAGGACCTTCTAATATTTCTGTGATGTAGTCCAGCCAACCCTGGATCCTGAGAAGGCTTAAAAGAGCAAAAGACTTGGGCATATTAAAAAAATTAATGGAAAGATTATGTTTATCTTTTTTATTTTGGTGTTAAAAAATGGACATTGAGACTATGGGTGATATCTTCTATCTGTCATAAGCAAAATACGTATGGGATGTTTCATTTATAAATCACAACATAATCTACCACCTTCTACTACCTCTACCCCAAAATAGCCCTTTATGTTTCAAATGTGCCTGAGGCTTGTCTCATTTCTGTAACGTTCCTCCTTCCTGTCTACCCACTTCTGTTTCTTTGTAATTCCAGGCAGAGATGGTAAATGGTAGCTGTAACTGAGGGCTGTGGGGAGTTGGGGGTTTTCTGGAGAACCTGTAAGTTTATCCTAGAGTTGGCTTTTCCTCTTAGCTATTCCTTTCCTCCAAAACAAACCCTAGTCCTCTCCCTGCCTCCTAACCCTGAGTTTGACCAGCGGTGAAGTGAGACTTTTTCCCAGAAATTTGTGTGTTTTCATGGTTAATATTTAGATTATAAATCTGTTTACTTCTCTTCATACTCTTCTGACTGTTCCATTATAGTATAATATAGTGCAGTAGTTCCTCAAACTTTTTGGCCGGTGGGGTCTTTTATGCTCTTTTTTTTTTTTTTAATTTTTTTGTTTTGTTTTGTTTAAGTATTTTTAATTTTTCATTTATTTATTTTATTTATTTATTTATGGCTGTGTTGGGTCTTCGTTTCTGTGCGAGGGCTTTTCTCTAATTGCGGCAAGTGGGGGCCACTCTTCATCGCGGTGCGCGGGCCTCTCACTATCGCGACCTCTCTTGTTGCGGAGCACAGGTCCAGACGCGCAGGCTCAGTAATTGTGGCGCACGGGCCTAGTTGCTCCGCGGCATGTGGGATCTTCCCAGACCAGGGCTCGAACCCGTGTCGCCTGCATTGGCAGGCAGATTCTCAACCACTGCGCCACCAGGGAAGCCCTCTTTTATGCTCTTAAAAATGACGATCCCCCTCAGTTTTTCCTAATGTAGGTTATATTTATTGATGTTTATCAAGTTAGAGTTAAAGCTGAGAAATTAAATAAACCTTGTTCATTAATTCATTAAAAGTAACAACAAACTCATACTTCTTAACATACATTTTAATGAAAAATAACTATTTTCTGAAGTAGAAAACTAGTGAGAAAAGTGGCATTGCTTTATATTTTTGTAAATCATTTATATGTCTGACTTAACAAAAGACTGCTAGATTTTCCTATCTAGTTTTTCATTCAGTCTGTTGCAATATGTTGTTTTGGGTGAAGCAGATGAGGAAATTCCAGCCTCACACAGACATGTAGTTAGAAAAAGGGAGGCTATTTTAGTAGTCATTTCAAATAAATGTCAATTTTCTTCTTTGATACTACACCAAAATTTGACAAGTAGTAGTTTCTTTGTTAAAAAGTTCATTTTATTGATATAGTTGATTTACAATGTTGTGTTAGTTTTTGCTGTACATCAAAGTGATTCAGTTTTATATATATATATTCTTTTCCATTATGGTTTGTCACAGGATATTTTATATAGTTCTCTGTGCTATACAATAGAACCTTGTTGTTCATCCATCCTATATATAATAGTTTTTGCCTCTGCTAATCCCAAACTCCCATTCCTTCCCTCCCCAACCTGCATTCCCCTTGGCAACCACAAGTCTGTTCTCTGTGTCATCTTTCAAGTAAAAATGGTGATCCATGAAAAATATGTCCAGTTAGCTTACAACTCAAACAATTGCACAAGTGCTTTCCCTTGAGAATTGTAATTCAGTGTGCTGCAGAGGTGCTTTATTTGTACTTCCCATTTTGTCACACAGAATTTTAAGAAGATGTGTACTGAAGGGTCAAGATTTAATAAATTAAATAAATTTCACTACTTCATCCAGGACTGGCGTTTATTTTTACTGTAGTTCATGCTGGGGAAGAATATGAAGACTACTAGTACAGTTTGGTACCACTGTCTTGATTTGTACTAAGGTGCTGTCAGTTCTACCCATCATTGCTTTTCGACCATCTGTGTAAAAGTTGACCCAGAGGAAGGCCAAATAACATCTTAGTATTTTTATGAAAACAGTCTTACCCACTTGGATCATCTGAAAGATTCTTGGGATCTCTAGAGGACCAGAGACTGTACTTGGAGACCTACTGGTTTAATGGAAAGTTCTTCAACCAGAAGTTAGAAGTCTTGGTTTCTAGTTTGGTAAGCTTCATGCTTGTTATAGATTTCAGGAAATTATTGACCTCATTATTTTTTTTCTTCCTTTTTTAAAGTAATGTGGAAGTGAGTGCTTTACAAATGAATTAGTTTGTGTCTAAAGTCTGGAAATATTATTTAAATGTGGCAATTTGTAAACAAGTCCTGTAGAGAGTTGAACTAGGTCTTTTCTCTCTTTGTTTACTATATTGGCATTAAGGTACCTGGAATTGATAACCTATTTTTGAAAAACTTCTAGTTAATTTTTCAAAAATATAATACTTGAATATGATCATCATCAACACAGACGCTGCAGTCATGTTAGAATGTAGACTATAAGATACA
This sequence comes from Balaenoptera musculus, assembly GCF_009873245.2. Lineage (NCBI taxonomy): Eukaryota > Metazoa > Chordata > Mammalia > Artiodactyla > Balaenopteridae > Balaenoptera > Balaenoptera musculus. The sequence continues at coordinate 109,145,679 of NC_045786.1, forward strand.
AAAAATGTCCTCAAGCTGCTTGTAATCTGATTAATAAATGCTCAGAAATAGCAGTATAATGTAGTTTATGCTATCACATAATTGGTTTAAAGAATATAGGAGACCAGAGAGGGCAAGGGGAGGTAGAAAATGGCTTTATGAATTTGATAGAATTAAATTGGACCTTAATGGAAACAGGGAAACCATATGAGCCAAGGTGCACAGAAAACACATCACACTTCTCAGTGAAGCTTTCCCCTTCCCAAATAGCCGTTCCCAGTTTCCCTCTTGCATTCCCTCATCCCTTTCTGTGGTTTGGGACATAGTTTTTCTTATACTTCTTAACTTTGGACCACTCTGAGGCCTATGATCTGTGCTGTTATTAAGACAGTGTGCTGTGGTGGGAAGCTCTTGGGCTTTGGAGTCTCACTGACCCAGCCCCCAATTCTGATGGCACCATTTACTGCTGTGTGCGCGTGGGCAAGGTCTACAACTTTGAAGGCTGTATGAAAAATAAGTGAGATAATAAATTTAAAGGTTCTCAGTAAATGCTCACCGCCTTTCACCATTATTGCAAGTAGTCCATAGCAACAGAGGATGCTTCAATTAAGGTGATAGCACGCTCTGATGAAATTTATCGGTTAGATGGGGATAGCAAAAGAATCATTACAAGGGAGGCAATAAGATATAGTTGTTACCATAGATTTTAGAGTCTGAGAGACTTGGAGTCAAATCCTGACTGCAAGCTATGTTATTACCTTTGTTTACTTTGAGCAAGTTGACTTAAACTCTCCAAGACTTAGTTTATTTATACAATAAATGGGATTGGTTTTAGGAAGATAGTCAGCAAGGCCCACCTAAGTATTTGTGTCTTCTTTAATTGAAAATGATTTTGTTCAGCCTCAATTGTCATGAATATCTTGACACACTCTGCCCAGTTCAGGAGGTCCATCCATAGAAAAAAGACTAAAATATTTATTGTCTGGTTCTTTACAGAAAGAGTTTGCCAGTTCTTATTATATGCAATTAAGTTACCTGGAATCAGTTTGATTCTTTTGAGGACAGCTTTTAAACTTCGAGTGGGTCCAGAGCAGCCTTTAGCCTAGGGCTTATTTACCCCAGAACTACTCTGATTCCTTTCAGAGGACTCTACCATGTATTAGGAGATCTTTCCTCTCTGGTTGGTGGGAGCATAGAAACTGTTTCCAGCTGTATGTGATCTTTGGGAATTGCAGCTCTCTGCTGATTTCTTTCCTCAGTCCCAGGGAATTTCCTCTCACTCATGTGCAGATGAATACTCAGCTAGAGACTCCTCAGGTCCCCTGTGCAGTTCTCTGTGTTGCTCTCTCCTCTCCGATATACTGCCCCGTAAATTCTGGCTGCCTTGGCTTCACCTAACTCTGAATATTTTTTTCTCAGTTCAGCAATGTTACTGGGCTTTGTTTGGATTCCCCCTTCCTGTGCTGCAGCCTGGAAACTGCCTCTAGGGCAGTAAACTGGGGCAGTCGTAGGACTCATCTTCTTGTTTCCCTTCTTTCAAGGATTGTGGTCTTCCTGCCTGTTGCCCTGTGTCTGAAAACGTCATTTTATATGTTTCGGTCCAGTTTTCTAGTTTTTCAAAGTGTGCTTGTGTTGGTGGGGCAGGGGGGTGGAGTGCTACGGGAGGTAGTTACAGGGTAAATCCTGCTTTTACTTTTTCATGGCCAGAAGCAAAGTTATGTTCATAGCTTTTCTTTTTTCTTTTTTCTTCGTATATACTCTCTAGGAAGTCAGATGAGTCCACAATCTTTATAGTCACCTTTTTTTCATAGCAATTAAGTGCCGTAGCCATTTGTATTAGTCTGGGCTCTTCAGATAAGCAGAACCAATAGGAGGTACAGATAGATAGATGGATAATAAGGAATTGGCTTATGTGGTTAAGGAGGCTGAGAAGTCCCAGGATCTGCAGTCAGCACGCTGGAGACCCAGCAGAGCTGATGGTATATTCTTGTCCAAGTCGAAAGGTGTGAGAACCAGGAGAGCTGGTGGTGTAAATTCCAGTCTGAGTCTGGAGTCAGGAGAAGACTGATGTTCCAGCTTGAAGCCTGGCAGGGAGGGTATATTCTCCCTTACTCTGCCTTTTTGTTCTGTTTAGGCCTTCAATGGATTGGATGAGGCCCACCTACACTGGGGAGGGCAATCTGCTTTACTCAGTCTATTGATTCAAATGTTAATCTCATCCAGAAACACCCTCACAGGCACACCCAGAATAATGTTAAACCAAATATCTGGGTACCCTGTGACTCAGTCAAATTGCCATAAAATTAACCATCACATCATAGGATCTCCCAGTTTTGCCCTTCATCTGATTTGTATAATCATGAATCTTGAAAACAGTAAATGCATTCCCTTTGGTCCCATTTTCTCCTGCTATGGAGATTATTCCTGAGTTTCTAGAGTAATCTCAATCTCATTTCAAAGATCTATTTCCTGGGGTCACTTTCCAACAAAAACGCGGAAGCACTTTTCAAATTATTTGAGAGAGACTGTTTATAAATATGTGGAAGAAGTGTGGGAAAACCACAAGAGGTAGGATAATAACTGTTGATAACAGTTGAGCAGTTACCTCTAGGCCTGAAGAGGTGAGGGGAGAGAGCACATCAAACCTGGAAGGAGGCAGTCCTCGTAGAGATGGCTGTGTTGGGAGGAGCAGTGACACTCGGTAGAGGCACCCAGCCAGCCCAAGATCACCCCACAGAGAGAAAACCAGGAAATGAAATACCCAAACCACCCCCCCCCCCACCGCCTTCCTCTTTCTGATCTGCTTTTGATGCAGTCCATAGAAGAACCCCTGGGTCAGAGAGAGGGTGAACTGGAGGGGCAAATGACAGATAGCAAAGTCAGGGGAGCTGGGTTATAGTAACCACCTGGCCCCTCTCCCTCAGAAACAGAGGTGTTTCAAGATGCAAACCTAGGATTTGAAATGAGAGGAAATCCAACTTACAGATTGTCATCTTTCTGCCTTTTTGTATATATAGTCACTCCCAAGTTATTTTCTCTGTGTGCACTGGAGAATTGATGAAAGCAGGGAAGGAGAAATAATGTTAGATTACCTAATTTGATTAAGGGCATCAGCAGGTCTCTGTTATTTTACAGATAAGGAGAGTGAGATAAAAAATTAATAAAGTTTGCCCAGGGTAATGGGCCAGAATCTAGATACTCCGTAACCCATAATGTATTTGTGCATAAGAAAATTATCCAGAGGAAGAGAGAAGAAAATATTGTATATCAGAGTGTTTATTCGACTTTGAAGCATAATAGTGGCAATTATTTATGTAAGCTGTATTTATATGTAAGCTGTATGTTACATGCATCTTTCACTTTTAACTCATTAATAGACATGGATGGATATTTTAGGTTTAATTCAGTCTTTCTATAAATCATTAAGAAAATCTTGGGGGAAGTGTGAGTCATTCCTTGTTATACACAGAAAGAGAACATTTATTGGATGCTATTTGGTAATTATCGGTGAATTTGGAACATTGGGGAAAGAGGCTGCTGCCTTGCATCTTTGGCTATGTGTGAAACTCTCAGTTTGTGAATTTGAAAATAACGGAATCCACAAATATGTGTGGTAAGTGATGACCTAGCTTCTGTCAGACACCTCCAGTGAGGTAGATTTTGCTGTTTCATGATAGCTCTATTTATTATAATTTTGAACAAAAATCTGCTTTATTATTTTTTAAATTAATTTTTATTGGAATATATTTGCTTTAAAATGTTGTGTTAGTTTCTGCTGTACAGCAAAGTGAATCAGCTGTTTGTATACGTATATCCCCTCTTTTTTGGATTTCCTTCCCATTTAGGTCTCCACAGAGCACTGAGTAGAGTTCCCTGTGCTAAACAGTAGGTTCTCATTAGTTATCTATTTTATACATAGTATCAATAATGTATATATGTCAGTCCCAATCTCCCAATTCATCCCACAAATCTGCCTTCTTATAACTTTCACATGCTTTTACGAGTTCTGCCCTCATGAGAACGAACTAATCTAATTCTTTTTCCTTTCATAACCTGTGAAATATTTGTACACCATGATCAGTTTTTTCTCAGCTAAACAATGTCCGGCCTTCAGCTTTTTCTCAGATGAGGCAGTTTTGAGTATGCTTATCATTCTGATTGTATTCCTGGCTGTGGGTCACTTTGTCAGTATCCCGCTTAAATAAGGTTGCAGGATTTGAACATTATTTCTAGGCATATTCTGAAGTGATATAGTGAGTGGATTTTTAATCACCTGGTACAAAATGGTGAGCAATACAGTGGAAGAGGAAAAGCAGTGTAATCAGTTCTTTACACTTCCTTACTTCTTCTTTTTTTTTTTTTTAAATAAATAAATAAATAAATTTATAAAAAAAAAAAAAAAGAAAGAATGTACAATTCAGATAATGGACAAGAGAAAATCTAATACAAAACCTGCATCACCTCATGCAGCTGAGGAGTGAGTCCAGGACTCACATAACATCTCTGAGCCTCAACTTCCTCACCTGTAAATGAAGGGATTAAACCAGATGGTCTCCGACATCTTTTCTAGATGCACAAATGATACCACTTACAGTTTCTCACTCTGAGCCTCAGAGATGTTATATATTAAAAAAAGGAAATTTCAATTTTTAGTCTGTCAGGCAAGCACTGAAATATGTATGAAAACTATAAGGAACTGGATTGTTGACTTGCTTCTTCCTTTTTTTTTTTATTTTTTTCACACACACACACTGTATTTTATTTTTACAAGAGATAAATAGACTGACACGAAGCATTGTACATGGATGACCACAACAAAAGCAACAATGATTGCAATTACCAAACATGAAACACACTCATACTATGTCATAATATTGACATTCAGTCCAGTAATCCTCCACTGTAACAGCTCCTTTACTTTGCAGTGAAAATTGATTTGTATATTCTTTGCCTCTGAGTCCTTGTGGGATTTTTTTTTTTTTTAATTCAGACAGAAAGTCACAAAAATTATACTCATCCTCATCAGTTCACTCAGTCCCATGTAATTCATTTTTTTTTTCATCTTGATATTTTGTTAGCACTTTTATGAGTTCATCAGTTTTTCATTAGAGTTCTGAAAATGCTTATTCATTCAGTTCAGCAGTACAATCAGTTACCAGAAACCTGTACTTGTCAGAGTCTTTTCCATGAATTTCTTGAAGATGAAACCCTTTTATAGGAACATATTTGCAAAATCATCAGAGTACACCCAGAACTGTCTGTAAATGACAAAAGACTTAAAAATGACCACGGTTAAAGATTTGATGAAAGTTCATAATAATGCAGTTGACAAGAAAATTAGTTATTTCTGAGATATACATTTTAAAGTAATAACTAGGATTATTACTTATAACATTATACCAGAACATATAAGATTTTTAGAAATTTCATGTAATGTCTGAAACATTTATATTAACATATTTCCATACATATTTCCATACAAATACAAATATAAGATTTTTAGAAATTTCATGTAATGTCTGAAACATTTATATTAACATATTTCCATACAAATAACCTAATGAAAGTTTAGTATTAGTTGTTTTGTTTGTTTTTTTATACTGCAGGTTCTTATTAGGCATCAATTTTATACACATCAGTGTATACATGTCAATCCCAATCGCCCAATTCAGCACACCCCCATCCCAACCTCACTGCAGTTTTCCCCCCTTGGTGTCCATATGTCCATTCTCTACATCTGTGTCTCAACTTCTGCCCTGCAAACTGGCTCATCTGTACCATTTTTCTAGGTTCCACATACATGCATTAATATACGATATTTGTTTTTCTCTTTCTGACTTACTTCACTCTGTATGACACTCTCTAGATCCATCCACGTCTCAACAAATGACTCAATTTCGTTCCTTTTTATGGCTGAGTAATATTCCATTGTATATATGTACCACAACTTCTTTATCCATTCATCTGTTGATGGGCATTTAGGTTGCTTCCATGACCTGGCTATTGTAAATAGTGCTGCAATGAACATTCGGGTGCATGTGTCTTTTTGAATTACGGTTTTCTCTGGGTATATGCCCAGTAGTGGGATTGCTGGGTCATATGGTAATTCTATTTTTAGTTTTTTAAGGAACCTCCATATTGTTCTCCATAGTGGCTGTATCAATTTACATTCCCACCAACAGTGCAAGAGGGTTCCCTTTTCTCCACACCCTTTCCAGCATTTGTTGTTTGTAGATTTTCTGATGATGCCCATTCTAACAGGAGTGAGGTGATACCTCATTGTAGTTTTGATTTGCATTTCTCTAATAATTAGTGATGTTGAGCATCTTTTCATGTGCTTCGTGGCCGTCTGTATGTCTTCTTTGGAGAAATGTCTATTTAGGTCTTCTGCCCATTTTTGGATTGGGGTGTTTGTTTCTTTGATATTGAGCTGAATGAGCTGTTTATATATTTTGGAGATTAATCCTTTGTCTGTTGATTCATTTGCAAATATTTTCTCCCATTCTGAGGGTTGTCTTTTCGTCTTGTTTATGGTTTCCTTTGCTGTGCAAAAGCTTTGAAGTTTCATTAGGTCCCACTTGTTTATTTTTGTTTTTATTTCCATTACTCTAGGAGGTGGATCAAAAAAGATCTTGCTGTGATTTATGTCAAAGAGTGTTCTTCCTATGTTTTCCTCTAAGAGTTTTATAGTGTCCAGTCTTATATTTAGGTCTCTAATCCATTTTGAGTTTATTTTTGTGTATGGTGTTAGGGAGTATTCTAATTTCATTCTTTTACATGTAGCTGTCCAGTTTTCCCAGCACCACTTATTGAAGAGACTGTCTTTTCTCCATTGTATATCTTTGCCTCCTTTGTCATAGATTAGTTGACCATAGGTGCGTGGGTTAATCTCTGGGCTTTCTATCTTGTTCCATTGATCTATGTTTCTGTTTTTGTGCCAGTACCATATTGTCTTGATTACTGTAGCTTTGTAGTATAGTCTGAAGTCAGGGAGTCTGATTCCTCCAGCTCCATTTTTTTGCCTCAAGACTGCTTTGGCTATTCGGGGTCTTTTGTGTCTCCATACAAATTTTAAGATGATTTGTTCTAGCTCCGTAAAAAATGCCATTGGTAATTTGATAGGGATTGCATTGAATCTGTAGATTGCTTTGGGTAGTATAGTCATTTTCACAATGTTGATTCTTCCAATCCAAGAACATGGTATATCTCTCCATCTGTTGGTATCATCTTTAATTTCTTTCATCAGTGTCTTATAGTTTTCTGCATACAGGTCTTTTGTCTCCCTAGGTAGGTTTATTCCTAGGTATTTTATTCTTTTTTGTTGCAATGGTAAATGGGAGTGTTTCCATAATTTCTCTTTCAGATTTTTCATCATTAGTGTATAGGAATGCAAGAGATTTCTGTGCATTAATTTTGTATCCTGCAACTTTACCATATTCATTAATTAGCTCTAGCAGTTTTCTGGTGGCAGTTTTAGGATTCTCTATGTATAGTATCATGTCATCCGCAAACAGTGACAGTTTTACTTCTTCTTTTCCAATTTGTATTCCTTTTATTTCTTTTTCTTCTCTGATTGCCGTGGCTAGGACTTCCAGAACTATGTTGAATAATAGTGGTGAGAGTGGACATCCTTGTCTCGTTCCTGATCTTAGAGGAAATGCTTTCAGTTTTTCACCATTGAGAATGATGTTTGCTGTGGGTTTGTCATATATGGCCTTTATTATGTTGAGGTAGGTTCCCTCTATGCCCACTTTCTGGAGAGTTTTTATCATAAATGGGTGTTGAATTTTGTCAAAAGCTTTTTCTGCATCTATTGAGATGATCATATGGTTTTTATTCTTCAATTTGTTAATATGGTGTATCACATTGATTGATTTGCGTATATTGAAGAATCCTTGCATCCCTGGGATAAATCCCACTTGATCGTGGTGTATGATCCTTTTAATGTATTGTTGGATTCTGTTTGCTAGTATTTTGTTGAGGATTTTTGCATCTATATTCATCAGTGATATTGGTCTGTAATTTTCTTTTTTTGTAGTGTCTTTGTCTGGTTTTGGTATCAGGGTGATGGTGGCCTCATAGAATGAGTTTGGGAGTGTTCCTTCCTCTGCAAATTTTTGGAAGAGTTTGAGAAGGATGGGTGTTAGCTCTTCTCTAAATGTTTGATAGAATTCACCTGTGAAGCCATCTGGTCCTGGACTTTTGTTTGTTGGAAGATTTTTAATCACAGTTTCAATTTCATTACTTGTAATTGGTCTGTTCATATTTTCTGTTTCTTCCTGATTCAGTCTTGGAAGGTTATACCTTTCTAAGAATTTGTCCATTTCTTCCAGGTTGTCCATTTTATTGGCATAAAGTTGCTTGTAGTAGTCTCTTAGGATGCTTTGTATTTCTGCGGTGTCTGTTGTAACTTCTCCTTTTTCATTTCTGATTTTATTGATTTGAGTCCTCTCCCTCTTTTTCTTGATGAGTCTGGCTAATGGCTTATCAATTTTGTTTATCTTCTCAAAGAACCAACTTTTAGTTTTATTGATCTTTGCTATTGTTTTCTTTGTTTCTATTTCATTTATTTCTGCTCTGATCTTTATGATTTCTTTCCTTCTGCTAACTTTGGGTTTTGTTTGTTCTTCTTCCTCTAGTTTCTTTAGGTGTAAGGTTAGATTGTTTACTTGAGATTTTTCTTGTTTCTTTAGGTAGGCTTGTATAGCTATAAACTTCCCTCTTAGAACCGCTTTTGCTGCATCCCATAGGTTTTGGGTCGTCGTGTTTTCATTGTCATTTGTCTCTAGGTATTTTTTAATTTCCTCTTTGATTTCTTCAGTGATCTCTTGGTTATTTAGTAACGTATTGTTTAGCCTCCATGTGTTTGTCTTTTTTACGTTTTTTTCCCTGTAATTCATTTCTAATCTCATAGCGTTGTGGTCAGAAAAGATGCTTGATATGATTTCAATTTTCTTAAATTTACTGAGGCTTGATTTGTGACCCAAGATGTGATCTATCCTGGAGAATGTTCCATGCACACTTGAGAAGAACGTGTAATCTGCTGTTTTTGGATGGAATGTCCTATATATATCAATTAAATCTATCTGGTCTATTGTGTCATTTAAAGCTTCTGTTTCCTTATTTATTTTCATTTTGGATGATCTGTCCATTGGTGTAAGTGAAGTGTTAAAGTCCCCCACTATTATTGTGTTACTGTCGATTTCTTCTTTTATAGCTGTTAGCAGTTGCCTTATGTATTGAGGTGCTCCTATGTTGGGTGCATATATATTTATAATTGTTATATCTTCTTCTTGGATTGATCCCTGGATCATTATGTAGTGTCCTTCCTTGTCTCTTGTAACATTCTTTATTTTAAAGTCTATTTTATCTGATATGAGTATAGCTACTCCAGCTTTCTTTTGATTTCCATTTGCATGGAATATCTTTTTCCATCCCCTCACTTTCAGTCTGTATGTGTCCCTAGGTCTAAAGTGGGTCTCTTGTAGACAGCATATATATGGGTCTTGTTTTTGTATCCATTCAGCCAGTCTATGTCTTTTGGTTGGGGCATTTAATCCATTCACGTTTAAGGTAATTATCGATATGTATGTTCCTATGACCATTTTCTTAATTGTTTTGGGTTTGTTTTTGTAGGTCCTTTTCTTCTCTTGTGTTTCCCACTTAGAGAAGTTCCTTTAGCATTTGTTGTAGAGCTGGTTTGGTGGTGCTGAATTCTCTTCGCTTTTGCTTGTCTGTAAAGCTTTTGATTTCTCCATCAAATCTAAATGAGATCCTTGCCGGGTAGAGTAATCTTGGTTGTAGGTTCTTCCCTTTCATCACTTTAAGTATATCATGCCACTCCCTTCTGGCTTGCAGAGTTTCTGCTGAGAAATCAGCTGTTAACCTTATGGGAGTTCCCTTGTATGTTATTTGTCGTTTTTCCCTTGCTGCTTTCAATAATTTTTCTTTGTCTTTAATTTTTGCCACTTTGATTACTATGTGTCTCGGCGTGTTTCTCCTTGGGTTTATTCTGTATGGGACTCTCTGCGCTTCCTGGACTTGGGTGGCTATTTCCTTTCCCATGTTAGGGAAGTTTTCGACTATAATCTCTTCAAATATTTTCTCTGGTCCTTTCTCTCTCTCTTCTCCTTCTGGGACCCCTATAATGCGAATGTTGTTGCGTTTAATGTTGTCCCAGAGGTCTCTTAGGCTGTCTTCATTTCTTTTCATTCTTTTTTCTTTAGTCTGTTCCGCAGCAGTGAATTCCACCATTCTGTCTTCCAGGTCACTTATCTGTTCTTCTGCCTCAGTTATTCTGCTATTGATTCCTTCTAGTGTAGTTTTCATTTCAGTTATTGTATTGGTGATCTCTGTTTGTTTGTTCTTTAATTCTTCTAGGTCTTTGTTAATCATTTCTTGCATCTTCTCAATCTTTGCCTCCACTCTTATTCCGAGGTCCTGGATCATCTTCACTATCATTATTCTGAATTCTTTTTCTGGAAGGTTGCCTATCTCCACTTCATTTAGTTGTTTTTCTGGGGTTTTTTCTTGTTCCTTCATCTGGTACATAGCCCTCTGTCTTTTCATCTTCTCTATCTTTCTGTAACTGTGGTTTTTGGTCCACAGGCTGCAGGATTGTAGTTTTTCTTGCTTCTGCTGTCTGCCCTCTGGTGGTTGAGGCTATCTAAGAGGCTTGATGGGAGGCTCTGGTGGTGGGTAGAGCTGACTGTTGCTGTGGCGGTCAGAGCTCAGTAAAACCTTAATCCACTTGACTGTTGATGGGTGGGGCTGGTTTCCCTCCCTGTTGGTTGTTTTGCCTGAGGCAACCCAACACTGGAGCCTACCCGTGCTCTTTGGTGGGGTTAATGGCAGACTCTGGGAGGGCTCACGCCAAGGAGAACTTCCCAGAACCTCTGCTGCCAGTGTCCTTATCCCCACGGTGAAACAGAGCCACCACTCGCCTCTGCAGGGGACCCCCCAACACCAGCAAGTAGGTCTGGTTCAGTCTCCCCCAGGGTCACTGCTCCTTCCCCTGGGTCCCGATGCACACATTACTTTGTGTGTGCCCTCCAAGAGTGGGGTCTCTGTTTCCCCCAGTCCTGTCAAAGTCCTGCAATCAATTCCCACTAGGCTTCAAAGTCTGATTCTCTAGGAATTCCTCCTCCCGTAGCCAGACCCCCAGGTTGGGAAGCCTGACGTGGGGCTCAGAACCTTCACTCCAGTGGGTGGACTTCTGTGGTATAAGTGTTCGCCAGTCTGTGAGTCACCCACCCAGCAGTTATGGGATTTGATTTTACTCTGATTGCGCCCCTCCTACCGTCTCACTGTGGCTTCTCCTCTGTCCTTGGACGTGGGGTATCCTCCTTGGTGAAGTCCAGGGTCTTCCTGTCAATGATTGTCCAGCAGCCAGTTGTGATTCTGGTGCTCTCGCAAGAGGGAGTGAGAGCACATCCTTCTACTCCGCCATCTTGGTTAATCCTCTTCCTTACTTCTTTATGCTTATGCTTACCTAATTCTCATGGTATGGAAAGAAACAGCTGGGTTCATCAGATTCTCTTAATCTATTTCCCTATTGCAAGTCTGTGATTTTTTCCCTAAAATCTAAGTTCCTCAGCTCCAAGGAATAGACAAACTGCAGTCACTGTGAAATACTTGAATTTACACACTGCACCTTCACTTAGACATACTCATTTTCAAAAACCCATTGAAAGTGTGGAATGTTTCTTGGCCTTACAAAGGTCACCCTTTGAAAAGATTAACTTTAACCTTTTATGGTAATAAATAAGGCTGTATAAGTAGCCAGCTGTGGAAGTCAAGTAATCAATAGTGGTAGACATGTAAGGTTCTGTTTTACAGAGTTGATTTCTATCATACCTAATTGTTGATTATCATTTGTAAAAACAACAGCAATAAACTAATTTCTCTGTTCCATCTTTCCTGCCAATAAAGTGAATGTAGCATTGTGGCATTGAGTCAGATGAGAAAGATAAGAAAGGAAATCAGAATCCAATCAGTCAGAAAAGAGATTAGTTGAATCTGAGTATAGCGGACAGAATATCACCAATTTGAAGTAGGCAATTAAATGACATGTTGGGAGGTTGCTTAAAAAAATTGAAGGAACATATGATATATCGAGTTGTAAGCAAAGCCATTGGCTTGAAAAGTCCTAGTACCATTAAAACAGCAACAACAACAACACAACAAAACTTAGCATGCTAGCCAGGTAGAACTCTCCTGGAAGAAGCCCCTAGGTTCTGTGACCCTGTTTGACCCTGACTGATAATCTGTATCCTTCACCATATCTTGGTAAACGTGCTACTTTATGAAACAAATCAAATCCATTAGTATTATTAACATTTTTGTATTAAGTTTAGGAAGAAATTTTATAATCATTGTGATATTATATGTGTGTATTTGTTTTTAAAGGTGTTAGAAGCATTTAAGAGAATTAAACCTATTAGAGAATGTCATGTTAGCTTTGTAATTTTAATTTGAAATGTTTCTTTGATATTAAACATATTATGTATTAATTAGTATTATTTTTAGATGTGAGTGAAAGAAAACCCAACGCAGTGTTAGCTTAAACAAGGTTTATTTCTCTTTCACATAAGACGACACAATCCATACAGGACTGATAAGACAGTTTTATTCCACAAGGTCTTCAGGAACCAGAGTTTTTTCCCAGTTTGCTGCTACACCATACCTAGGAGGATTTTAATTTAAAAGATGTAAAATCGTTTGGTTAAGTTTCTAAATAGTGTTAGAGGGCTTCCCTGGTGGCGCAGTGGTTGAGAATCTGCCTGACAATGCAGGGGACACGGGTTCAAGCCCTGGTCTGGGAAGATCCCACATGCCGCGGAGCAGCTGGGCCCGTGAGCCACAACTACTGAGCCTGAGCGTCTGGAGCCTCTGCTCCGCAACAAGAGAGGCCGCGATGGTGACAGGCCCGCGCACCGCGATGAAGAGTGGCCCCCACTCGCCGCAACTGGAGAAGGCCCTCGCACAGAAACGAAGACCCAACACAGCCAAAAATAAACATAATAAATAGATAATAAATAAAAATTAAAAAAAAAAATAGTGTTAGAGCATTCAAGATAATTGGATTTATTTCATTTATTAGTTCTGTTTATTAAATTTACAATTGTTGCTTGGGTATTTAGAATGATTTTGGTAGATGGTAAGGCTACCCTGTCAGGCATTTGTAAGGTTTGAGAGTATCAGATTTATTTGATTTGTAAATGTAGTTTTAAATGTTTTAGGCAACTTAATTTACCTAACTGTATAATTGGAGTTAATGAGGAGATCACACACTATGCACCCGGAGTTGAGACAGCTGACATCTTTTTTTTTTTAAATGCTTTTAAGTATACATTGTATGTGGTCAAGGGGGAGTAAATAATCTCTTTAATATTTGCATATCTTTCACGAGACTTTGACAAGTTTAGCTCTTTGCTGTTAGGAGATTCAAATTAAAGCTTCACTTTTTCAGTAGTGATAGTGTTGTCAAAAATATTAGCCATGTATACAGAGGAAGTCTTTAAGACATGAACTAGTTGTCATTGGGGTCAGTCCAGGTAACTGCAAATGTGTGTAAAGAGAAAACCTAACAAAGCTTTTTATGCAGAATGCTGTCTTCATACTTCCTATCCATTGGCCATTTCTTTGAAGGCTAGATATCATAAAAATGCCTATGTCTAAAAACTTTTGAAATTTAATACTATTCCAGGTTTTTGGTTATTTGTTTGAAAACTAAATTATTTCTCAAATTTTAACTTAGCTTTTTTTAGCATAAGTGACATTTTTGAGAAAGGGGCTATCTCAGGCATTGAGTAATACACATTTAAAGTTTCCTTTCTCCTTAGATAAATGATGGCATTTTTCCTCTCCAATAATAATATTTTCAATATCTGTGCCCTGATTTAAAAGATACCAATATAGGGGCTTCCCTGGTGGCGCAGTGGTTAAGAATCCGCCTGCCAATGCAGGGGACAGGGGTTCAAGCCCTGGTCCGGGAAGATCCCGCATGCTGCAGAGCAACTAAGCCCTTGTGCCACAACTGCTGAGCCTGCGCTCTAGAGCCCGCGAGCCACAACTAATGAGCCCACGTGCCACAACTACTGAAGCCCGTGCACCTAGAGCCCATGCTCTGCAACAAGAGAAGCCACCGCAATGAGAAGCCCGTGTGCCGCAGCGAAGAGTAGACCCCACTAGCTGCACCTAGAGAAAGCCCGCACACAGCAATGAAGACCCAATGCAGCCAAAAATAAATAAATAAATTTATAAAAAAAAAAAAGATACCAATATATAAAAACTAAACTTTATAAAACTATCAAGTTTGTGGGGTGCTTCTTTGAATAATGAAGAAGTTTTCCTTTATACCAGAGATCTCTGCAACTAGGGAATTCTGTGCTCTCCTTTGTAAGACTTGATTTGGTTACAGGTTTACATTTGTCTAGTGATTGTGTGATTAGTATCTGTCTGTCCCATAGACTTTATGTTTCATGAGGGAAGATACTGTGTCTATTTTTCTTCACCATTGTATCCCTAGTTCCAGACCTCATGCTTGGTATATAGTAGGTGCTCAGTAATATGTTGAATGAGAGAGTGAATGGAGAGAAATCTCTTATGTGGTGAGTGTTCATTGATGCCTTAAAATGAAACTCATTTTTACCAAAATGTGATTTATATTTAATCTTTCTTAGGGTTATAGCTATTACATAAGTTAATCGCCTATAATTTTAAATGGCAGAGAATGGAATTTTTTAATCAGTTACTATTCTATAAATGCTTTAATGGTATCCCGTAACCAAAATAAAAAACTAGCTAACATTGCAAAGGTTTATTACCCTTCTGAGTAGTCTTCAATTTACTGTGGGGTCACAGACATCAGTGACTCTGCTTCCTATTAATTCTTTTTTTCTGGTTTCTTATCTAGATACTCTGATACATGGGCCATTCATGTAAGTCCCCAGATCTCTAGCATAACTTAAATGGGTAATGTAGTAAGGCTTTTATTGTATATACAAAATGTTTATAGAAAGGAGTTGGCCGCTCAGTATTTGTAGATGTATTATCTTTTATTTAATAAATACTAATTTTTTTAGTAGTCTTCTTAAAATGGTTTTTCATTTTTATGCTTTGTATCTTTTCCTTTACTCTTAAAACAAATTGAGTTTAATGTAATTCTTTTGTGTAAAGACTGCACTGAAGCCAGAGTTTTCTCTTTTGCTGTACATCTCTTTATTTTCTCTATTGTATTCTATATTCTTATTTTTTTTAATGCTGGCTGTCATAATTTTGTCTAATTTTTTAATGTTTAGACTTTTTTGTTGCTTCACAATATACACATTAATAGGTATTTTAGTTACTGTAAGAAGTACAGTTTTGTGCTAAGCCCTTGTCACATGGCTAAGATAACTTTTTCTTGTTCCAGTACGTCACTCCTGTTTTGCTAATTTGCTGCTAAAATGCTTGTATTTTGCCTTGTGGGCATGTATTGCTAGTATGTTTCAAATTACAGCTCCTGAATCCCTTGTACTTGGAGCTCACTGTTTCTGCTTAAAAATGAATTTGAGGTTTTTAGAAGCTAGGTGGGCTAATAAAACCAGTGTTATATGTCATGTAAATTTGATAAGAAGGCTGGAAATGTCACCATATAAACAGAAAGATAGGGATTACAGAAATTTAGTTAAAAGATATATCAAAATAACCAAACATAGTCAACTGCAATTTTACAGCTGTAACCCTAGCTAAGACCTTTTTGTTGGCTTAAAGATGATACACATTCATTACAGAATAACTTGGTGTATCAGAGCTTGTTAAATTATTTCAGGGAACTTGTCTGGGCATCATCAAGCAATAGAAGAAAAATCTGCTCCTATATTAGCTAACCTTCCAAATGTGTGTTATCTTTTGATCTCATGTATGTTGGCATGACCTTAAACCTTCTGCTTCTTTGGAGATGTGTGTGATAAGAATATGGGACTTGGGATGAAACAGGCCTAGACTAAGATCCTTACTGATTTCTTTGCTAGCTGTATAACTTTGGGCAGTCTAGTTTTCTGATCTTTAACTACTTTATATGAAGTATGACATATAAACATGTCATATGTCATGTGAAGACAACTTTCCAAGGCCACAGCTAGAAGTGGCTAATTTCTTACAGTAAATAATATTTTACTGTACTAAAAATGCCTGGGTGACCAAATATAGGGTGTGCAATTTTCCTTTACTATCTATTTACTTTCGACTGTTTGGCTATTTACAAAATTGTTTTGGCCATTATGTAAACATGTATTTTTGAGCACCAGCTATAGTAAGGAAGGGGAATATTGTATTTAGTGGGAGAGGCAGGATAGAGGCATGAAAAAGATAAATAATCATACAGCGTAACATTTGTTAAGTGTCTGATGCTGGAAGAGATTAGAAGAGGGTATAGCTATGGAGAGCTGGTTTGGAGGCTGCCATGGAAGAAAGGGATTTAGATAAGCAGAGGCTGGGGATAGCCTTCCACTTTCCTCAAGTGTGAAATGGAAATAGTACTGCTTCATAGGATTGTTATTAGGATTCAGTGAAGTACAGTATCTTAAAGTATCTGTGCAGTGCTGTATGACACATAACATAACTGCTATTTTTGTTACTCTTCTAGACTGAATATAAGTGGTTCCTTCTGTCATCTTAAAATTTTTTTCTTTCACAGATGCCTGACTACTCCTTTAACTTGGAGATAACACATAGTTTTCATTTTAAATACCAACTGGTTATCTGGAACATAATGTTGAAAAAATTCTGATCCACACCTGGTTTCATCAGGAAAGAATGTGATCAGTTAGTGCTCAGTTCGTGATGCCAAGGGCAGGTGTAAAGCAGGATGGAGGCCAGGATGGTGGTGTATGGGTTGTTGGAGTATGTAAAGCAAGTATTTATCATCCTTACCTATAGTCCTGTTATCACCTATTTTTTTCCTAGCCCTCCTTTCACTCTTCCTGTTAAACTCTGCAGTATAAACTGACAAGGTTCAGAAGTAGGATGCCAAGTTTATCCCTATATTTCTAGATACTCAGTAAATATTTGCTGAATGGTTAACTAAATGAAGAAACTCCTAGCCCCAGATTAGACAAGAATTTGAGATAATAACCATTGCTCCAAAATATCTCTTTATACATTATTCCATTATATTCTACGAAGCACCTTCCATTTAAAAAATACTTATATCCTCTACAAAGCTTAAGTTCTCAATGTGGTTTACTCATATCCAGTTCTTTTCCTAATGGAAACCACCCACATGAGAAAATGAGAGTTTTAGTTGTGGGAAGGGATGGGTTGGAAAAGAAAGGGGCAGTTTTCTAATTGGGAAAAAGGTTAGATTTTAAGAAAGATGTGCCTGAATGGCTTTCAGCTCTGAGATGAGTGGGTTTCTGGGATGGTGTAATAGGGTTGCAAGGTGGTACAGAAATGGAAAGTATGCTGAAGATAAACAAAATTTTAATACTGAGTGATAGGTATACAATTGTAAAAACATTGAAGAATTTTCTTTGTAGTCGTACTTTCTGCTCCCTTCTCTAATATTCTAGATCCCCCTCCTTTCCACTTCTATTTGCAGTATTATTATATTGCCTATGGGTCCTCCAGGTTGGCACTTGAATTTTGACCCATTTCATTCTCATCTTTACTCACTTTCTCTCTAAATCCTTCTTTTCTTCGAGGTAAACAAGTAGGGTATTCTAAACCTTTCCTGGGTACTATTAATTGGTAGAACTACTTTGTCTCACAGCCACTTGAAGTCCTCCTGAAAGAAAAATAGTGGTTGCAACTCCTTTCTTACATCTGATTTCTCCTAAGAAAGGATCTTGGTTTCAGAAAGAAAAGAAGGAATAGGAAAGTAGATGTGAGAAAGTGAAATTGTAAAATTTGCACTGGATGTCCTTTCTTATTTTCTGAAGTTCTTGTACCTTTGAGTGTCTTCTCATTAATATGTGGATAAAGGCTTGTTTTTATAAAACTGTTTTATTATTTACTTGACTCTATGTTTAAATATTTCTTAAAACTCATGAAATGAGGTTGTGTATTCTTGGCTACACTGTCTGCATTTAAAAAATGGATTTAATGCCTTTAGTTATGATGCCAAGTTATAATTTTTTAAAGACATATATTCCTGACCTTGGTGTTCAACTGTATTTAAAATGCTTCCTTTATTTTTGGAGCTAGGAAGCAGAGTAGAAGGTACAGAGATTTTTCAGACTTATTGCTAATACCAAGTAAATGGGAACGTCTACTATTTAGCTGATTCATGAACAATGGGATTCCTGCAGAAAGAAGACCTGATTCTAGATCAGAATTATCCTTGGAACATTTAATGATGTCAACTTTAATAGAAAGGTTTAAAACAGCCTTTCTTATACCTATTTCTTTTTTACCTAGCTTTTCATTTTGACATGGTCACAGTGTCTATTCTAGCTTGACAATTAATTTATAATATAAAAGTAATCTCTAAATCCGTTTGAAATCCACTGGTGACATATAATCCATTAATTAAATTTGCACCTGTTAGAAATGATAGAACTTTGTTGTAGTAGAATGAGGATGTGGCAGTGTGTCATTCATTCTGTGAGTGGCATTGTGGCAATTGAAATAGTTTGACTTACAGTAAGAATCTTTTGTGCTTCAATGCATGAGCTACTGTGAAGATATGAGGAAGTGGGAAATAATGATCTGTGTCATGGTAAGTTCTGCTAATGATGGTCTCTTCAAAATGCTGTTACTCATGGGGCAATGGATTCCAAAGAATCTATGTAAACTTTCAGTAGTACTTTGTTTGTTTTTCTATTAAGTCTATGTGGAGGAATGGCTGTACACGTTTTCTTTAATTTAAAGTCTAGGACAAATAAACTAATTTGTACTTGTAATCATGAGTTGTTCAGAGTCTTTCTCTATTAATTTAAAAGTATGGCTTCAGCCTATGCCAACATTCCATTCTGGTAATTTTATTAATTAGAGTAAAATGCTTTCCGGCAGTATCAATTTTGTTTACTGATACATAGGAGAAGACTGAAGAATGTGCCTTTAACTTTCTCTTTAATGTATATGCCCTACATGTTTAGGAGTTTCAGTATACATTATTCACTGGTAAATTTTGAAGTAACATGGTGATGAATATGCTAACAGTGCTGAGCTTTTGTTTACAATTGCTTTTTCACTAAAGTACAAGAAATACTTAAAGTACATATTTTCTCTAGATTAGGATTTAACATACTAATAAAGTAGATTAAAGACTGTTCCTTTACAGTGTTAGAGATTTTGATTTTCAATTTTGTGAAAAGACTTTTTTTTTTTTTTTGGCTGTGTTGGGTCTTTGTTGCTGCGCGCGGGCTTTCTCTAGTAGCGGCGAATGGGGCCTACACTTTGTTGTGGTGCACGGGCTCCTCATTGCCGTGGCTTCTCTCTTTTTTTTTTTTTTTTGCTTTTTTTTTTTTTTCTAACATCTTTATTGAAGTATAATTGCCTTACAATGGTGTGTTAGCTTCTGCTTTATACCAAAGTGAATCAGTTATACATATACAATATGTTCCCATTTCTCTTCCCTCTTGCATCTCCCTCCCTCCCACCCTCCCCATCCCAACCCTCTAGCTGGTCACAAAGCACCGAGCTGATCTCCCTGTGCTATGCAGCTGCTTCCCACTAGTTATCTATTTTACATTTGGTAGTGTATATATGTCCATGACACTCTCTTACCCTGTCACATCTCACCCCACCCCCTCCCCATATCCTCAAGTCCATTCTCTAGTAGGTCTGTGTCTTTATTCCCGTCTTGCCGCTAGGTTCTTCATGGCCTTTTTTTTTTTTTCCCTTAGATTCCGTATATATGTGTTAGCATACTGTATTTGTTTTTCTCTTTCTGACTTACTTCACTCTGTATGACAGACTCTAACTCCATCCACCTCATTACAAATACCTCCATTTCATTTCTTTTTATGGCTGAGTAATATTCCATTGTATATATGTGCCACATCTTCTTTATCCATTCATCTGTCGATGGACATTTAGGTTGCTTCCAGGTCCTGGCTATTGTAAATAGAGCTGCAGTGAACATTTTGGTACATGACTCTTTTTGACCTATGGTTTTCTCAGGGTATATGCCCAGTAGTGGGATTGCTGGGTCGTATGGTAGTTCTATTTGCAGTTTTTTAAGGAACCTCCATACTGTTCTCCATAGTGGCTGTATCAATTTACATTCCCACCAACAGTGCAAGAGTGTTCCCTTTCCTCCACACCCTCTCCAGCATTTATTGTTTCTAGATTTTTTGATGATGGCCATTCTGACCGGTGTGAGATGATATCTCATTGTAGTTTTGATTTGCATTTCTCTAATGATTAATGATGTTGAGCATTCTTTCATGTGTCTGTAGACCATCTGTATATCTTCTTTGGAGAAATGTCTATTTAGGTCTTCTGCCCATTTTTGGATTGGGTTGTTCGTTTTTTTGTTATTGAGCTGCATGAGCTGCTTGTAAATCTTGGAGATTAATCCTTTGTCAGTTGCTTCATTTGCAAATATTTTCTCCCATTCTGATGGTTGTCTTTTGGTCTTGTTTATGGTTTCCTTTGCTGTGCAAAAGCTTTTAAGTTTCATTAGGTCCCATTTGTTTATTTGTGTTCTTATTTCCATTTCTCTGGGAGCTGGGTCAAAAAGAATCTTGCTGTGATGTATGTCATAGAGTGTTCTGCCTATGTTTTCCTCTAAGAGTTTGATAGTGTCTGCCCTTACACTTAGGTCTTTAATCCATTTTGAGTTTATTTTTGTGCATGGTGTCAGGGAGTGTTCTAATTTCATACTTTTACATGTACCTGTCCAATTTTCCCAGCACCACTTATTGAAGAGGCTGTCTTTTCTCCACTGTATATGCTTGCCTCCTTTATCAAAGATAAGGTGACCATATGTGTGTGGGTTTATCTCTGGGCTTTCTATCCTGTTCCATTGATCTATATTTCTGTTTTTGTGCCAGTACCAAACTGTCTTGATTACTGAAGCTTTGTAATATAGTCTGAAGTCAGGGAGCCTGATTCCCTCAGCTCCATTTTTCGTTGTCAAGATTGCTTTGGCTATTCGGAGTCTTTTGTGTTTCCATACAAATTGTGAAATTTTTTGTTCTAGTTCTGTGAAAAATGCCAGTGGTAGTTTGATAGGGATTGCATTGAATCTGTAGATTGCTTTGGGTAGTAGAGTCATTTTCACAATGTTGATTCTTCCAATCCAGGAACATGGTATATCTCTCCATCTATTTGTATCATCTTTAATTTCTTTCATCAGTGTCTTATAATTTTCTGCATACAGGTCTTTTGTCTCCTTAGGTAGGTTTATTCCTAGATATTTTATTCTTTTTGTTGCAATGGTAAACGGGAGTGTTTTCTTAATTTCACTTTCAGATTTTTCGTCATTAGTGTATAGAAATGCAAGAGATTTCTGTGCATTAATTTTGTATCCTGCTACTTTACCAAATTCATTGATTAGCTCTAGGAGTTTTCTGGTAGCATCTTTAGGATTCTCTATGTATAGTATCATGTCATCTGCAAACAGTGACAGCTTTACTTCTTCTTTTCCGATTTGGATTCCTTTTGTTTCTTTGTCTTCTCTGATTGCTGTGGCTAACACTTCCAAAACTATGTTGAATAATAGTGGTGAGAGTGGGCAACCTTGTTTCGTTCCTGATCTTAGTGGAAATGGTTTCAGTTTTTCACCATTGAGGACAATGTTGGCTGTGGGTTTGTCATATATGGCCTTTATTATGTTGAGGAAAGTTCCCTCTATGCCTACTTTCTGGAGGGTTTTTTATCATAAATGGGTGTTGAATTTTGTCGAAAGCTTTCTCTGCATCTATTGAGATGATCATATGGTTTTTCTCCTTCAATTTGTTAATATGGTGTATCACATTGATTGATTTGCGTATGTTGAAGAATCCTTGCATTCCTGGGATAAACCCCACTTGATCATGGTGTATGATCCTTTTAATGTGCTGTTGGATTCTGTTTGCTAGTATTTTGTTGAGGATTTTTGCATCTATGTTCATCAGTGATATTGGCCTGTAGTTTTCTTTCTTTGTGACATCTTTGTCTGGTTTTGGTATCAGGGTGATGGTGGCCTCGTAGAATGAGTTTGGGAGTGTTCCTCCCTCTGCAATATTTTGGAAGAGTTTGAGAAGGATAGGTGTTAGCTCTTCTCTAAATGTTTGATAGAATTCGCCTGTGAAGCCATCTGGTCCTGGGCTTTTGTTTGTTGGAAGGTTTTTAATCACAGTTTCAATTTCAGTGCTTGTGATTGGTCTGTTCATATTTTCTATTTCTTCCTGGTTCAGTCTCGGCAGTTTGTGCATTTCTAAGAATCTGTCCATTTCTTCCAGGTTGTCCATTTTATTGGCATAGAGTTGCTTGTAGTAATCTCTCATGATCTTTTGTATTTCTGCAGTGTCAGTGGTTACTTCTCCTTTTTCATTTCTTATTCTATTGATCTGAGTCTTCTCCCTTTTTCTCTTGATGAGTCTGGCTAATGGTTTATCAATTTTGTTTATCTTCTCAAAGAACCAGCTTTTAGTTTCATTGATTTTTGCTATTGTTTCCTTCATTTCTTTTTCATTTATTTCTGACCTAATCTTTATGATTTATTTCCTTCTGCTGGCTTTGGGGTTTTTTTGTTCTTCTTTCTCTAATTGCTTTAGGTGCAAGGTTAGGTTGTTTATTCGAGATGTTCCCTGTTTCTTGAGGTAGGCTTGTATTGCTATAAACTTCCCTCTTAGCACTGCTTTTGCTGCATCCCATAGGTTTTGGGTCGTCGTATCTCCATTGTCATTTGTTTCTAGGTATTTTTTGATTTCCCCTTTGATTTCTTCAGTGATCACTTCGTTATTAAGTAGTGTATTGTGTAGCCTCCATGTGTTTGTATTTTTTACAGATCTTTTCCTGTAATTGATATCTAGTCTCATAGCGTTGTGGTCGGAAAAGATACTTGATACGATTTCAATTTTCTTAAATTTACCAAGGCTTGATTTGTGACCCAAGATATGATCTATCCTGGAGAATGTTCCATGAGCACTTGAGAAAAATGTGTATTCTGTTGTTTTTCGGTGGAATGTCCTATAAATATCAATTAAGTCCATCTTGTTTAATGTATCATTTAAAGCTTGTGTTTCCTTAATTATTTTCATTTTGGATGATCTGTCCATTGGTGAAAGTGGGGTGTTAAAGTCCCCTACTATGATTGTGTTGCTGTCGATTTCCCCTTTTATGGCTGTTAGTATTTGCCTTATGTATTGAGGTGCTCCTATGTTGGGTGCATAAATATTTACACTTGTTATACCTTCCTCTTGGATCGATCCCTTGATCATTATATAGTGTCGTTCTTTGTCTCTTGTAATAGTCTTTATTTTAAAGTCTATTTTGTCTGATATGAGAATTGCTCCTCCAGCTTTCTTTTGATTTCCATTTGCATGGAATATCTTTTTCCATCCCCTGACTTTCAGTCTGTATGTGTCTCTAGGTCTGAAGTGGGTCTCTTGTAGACAGCATATATATGGGTCTTGTTCTTGTATCCATTCAGCCAGCCTGTGTCTTTTGGTGGGAGCATTTAATCCATTTACATTCAAGGTAATTATCAATATGTATGTTCCTATTCCCATTTTCTTAAATGTTTTGGGTTTGTTGTTGTAGGTGTTTTCCTTCTCTTGTGTTTCTTGCCTAGAGAAGTTCCTTTAGCATTTGTTGTAAAGCTGGTTTGGTGGTGCTGAACTCTCTCAGCTTTTGCTTGTCTGTAAAGGTTTTAATTTCTCCATCACATCTGAATGAGATCCTTGCTGGGTAGAGTAATCTTGGTTGTAGGTTTTTCTCCTTCATCACTTTAAGTATATCCTGCCACTCCCTTCTGGCTTGCAGAGTTTCTGCTGAAAGATCAGATGTTAACCTTATGGGGATTCCCTTGTGTGTTATTTGTTGTTTTTCCCTTGCTGCCTTTAATATGTTTTCCTTATATTTAATTTTTGACAGTTTGATTAATATGTGTCTTGGCGTGTTTCTCCTTGGGTTTATCCAGTATGGGACTCTCTGTGCTTCCAGGACTTGATTAACTATTTCCTTTCCCATATTAGGGAAGTTTTCAACTATAATCTCTTCAAATATTTTCTCAGTCCCTTTCTTTTTCTCTTCTTCTTCTGGGACCCCTATAATTCGAATGTTGGTGCGTTTAATGTTGTCCCAGAGGTCTCTGAGACTGTCCTCAGTTCTTTTCATTCTTTTTTCTTTATCCTGCTCTGCAGTAGTTATTTCCACCATTTTATCTTCCAGGTCACTTATCCTTTCTTCTGCCTCAGTTATTCTGCTATTGATCCCATCTAGAGTATTTTTAATTTCATTTATTGTGTTTTTCATCATTGCTTGGTTCCTCTTTAGTTCTTCTACGTCCTTGTTAAATGTTTCTTGCATTTTGTCTCTTCTGTTTCCAAGATTTTGGATCATCCTTACTATCATTATTCTGAATTCTTTTTCAGGTAGACTACCTATTTCCTCTTCATTTGTTAAGTCTGGTGTGTTTTGACCCTGCTCCTTCATCTGCTGTGTGTTTTTCTGTCGTCTCATTTTGCTTATCTTACTGTGTTTGGGGTCTCCTTTTCACAGGCTGCAGGTTCGTAATTCCCGTTGTTTTTGGTATCTGTCCCCAGTAGCTAAGGTTGGTTCAGTGGGTTGTATAGGCTTCCTGGTGGAGGGAACTAGTGCCTGAGTTCTGGTGGATGAGGCTGGATCTTGTCTTTCTGGTGGGCATGTCCACGTCTGGTGGTGTATTTTGGGGTGTCTGTGGCCTTATTATGATTTTAGGCAGCCTCTCTGCTAATGGATGGGGCTGTGTTCCTGTCTTGCTAGTTGTTTGGCATAGGGTGTTCAGCACTGTAGCTTGCTGGTCATTGAGTGATGCTGGGTCTTGATGTTGAGATGGAGATCTCTGAGAGATTTTTGCCGTTTGGTATTACGTGGAGCTGGGAGGTCTCTTGTGGACCAGTGTCCTGACGTTGGCTCTCCCACCTCAGAGGTACGGCCCTGATGCCTGGCTGGAGCAGTAAGAGCCTTTCGTCCACACGGCTCAGAGTAAAAGGGAGAAAAAATAGAAAGAAAGAAAGAAAGAGGCTATAATATAGTGAAGTAAAATAAAGCTATTATAAAGCAAAGCTATACAGACAAAATCTCACCCAGAAGCATATACATATACACTCACAAAAAAAGGAAAAGGGGAAAAATTAATATATCCTGCTCCCAAAGTCCACCTCCTGAATTTGGGATGATTCGTTGTCTATTCAGGTATTCAACAGATGCAGGCACATCAAGTTGTTTGTGGAGTTTTAATCCGCTGCTTCTGAGGCTGCTGGGAGAGATTTCCCCTTCTCTTCTCTGTTCGCACAGCTCCTGGGGATCAGCTTTGGATTTGGACCCGCCTCTGCGTGTAGGTCGCCTGAGGGCGTCTGTTCCCCGCCCAGACAGGACGGGGTTAAAGGAGCAGCTGCTTCGGGGGCTCTGGCTCACTGAGGCCGGGGGGAGGGAGGGGTACAGAGGAGGCGGGGCGAGCCTACAGCGTCAGAGGCCGGCGTGACGTTGCACCAGCCTGAGGTGCGCAGTGCGTTCTCCCAGGGAAGTTGTCCCTGGATCACGGGACCCTGGCAGTGGTGGGCTGCCCAGGCTCCCGGGAGGGGCAGTGTGGAGAGTGACCTGTGCTCGCACACAGGATTTTTGGAGGCGGCAGCAGCAGCCCCAGCGTCTCACGCCTGTCTCTGGGGTCCGCGCTGATAGCCGCGGCTCGCACCAGTCTCTGGAGTTCGTTTAGGCGGCGCTCTGAATCCCCTCTCCTCGCGCACCAGGAAACAAAGAGGGAAGAAAAAGTCTCTTGCCTCTTCGGCAACTGCAGACTTTTTCCCCAGACTCCCTCCCAGCTAGCTGTGGTGCACTAACCCCTTCAGGCTGTGTTCACGCCGCCAACCCCAGCCCTCTCCCTGGGATCCTACTGAAGCCCGAGCCTCAGCTCCCAGCCCCGCCCGCCCCAGCGGGGGAGCAGACAAGCCTCTCGGGCTGCTGAGTGCTGGTCGGCACTGATCCTCCGTGCGGGAATCTCTCCGCTTTGCCCTCCGCACCCCTGTGGCTGCGCTCTCCTCCGTGGCTCCGAAGCTTCCCCCCTCCGCCACCCACAGTCTCTGCCCGCGAAGGGGCTTCCTAGTGCATGGAAATCTTTCCTCCTTCACAGCTCCCTCCCACTGGTGCAGGTGCCGTCCCTATTCTTTTGTCTCTGTTATTTCTTTTTTCTTTTGGCCTACCCAAGTATGGGGGGAGTTTCTTGCCTTTTTGGAGGTCTGACGTCTTCTGCCAGCGTTCAGTGGGTGTTCTGTAGGAGCAGTTCCACGTGTAGATGTATTTCTACTGTATCTGTGGGAAGGAAGGTGATCTCCGCGTCTTACTCTTCCGCCATCTTCTCTCCTCCCCGTGGCTTCTTTTGTTGCGGAGCACGGGCTCTAGGCGTGTGGGCTTCAGTAGTTACAGCACACGGGCTCAGTAGTTGTGGCACACAGGCCCTAGAGCATGCGGGCTTCAGTAGTTGCAGTGCGTGGGTTCAGTAGTTGCGATGCGTGGACTCTAGGGTGCGCGGCTTCAGTAGTTGTGGCTCACGGGCTTAGTTGCTCTGCAGCATGTGGGATCTTCCCGGACCAGGGATTGAACCTGTGTCCCCTGCACTGGCAGGCAGATTCTTAACCACTGTGCCACCAGGGAAGTCCCGTGAAAAGGCATTTGACTGACCCAGTGTCCTAGTCTATTCAGGCTACTGTAACAAAAATACCATACGTTGGGTGGCTTAAATCACAGACATTCTTTTCTCACAGTTCTTGAGGCTGGAAAGTCCAAGAGCAAAGTGCCAGCAGATTCTGGTCTGGTGAGTTCCTGCCTCCTGGATCACAGATGACCATCTTCTCATTGGGTCCTCTCGTGGTGGAAAGGGCAAGAGAACTCTCTGGGGTCTCTTTTATAAGGGCACTCATTCCATTCATGAGAGCTCCAGTGTCATGACCTAATCACCCCACAGGCCCTACCTCCTAGTACCATCACATTGGGGGTTAGGATTGCAACATAAGAATTTTGGGGGGCCACAGACATTTAGTGCATATCACCTAGTTTCAATTTCTAATTCCAGTTTGAACTTTAAGCCCTTGTTTTAAATAGAGTCAAACTACTTAGACCATCTGTTTCAGTGGAGGAGAAAGTCAATAGATGATACTTAGATTCTCTTAATTTATTTTGGTGTAATCTTTTCCATGTTACATTAAAAACAAGATGAGGCTGCTATTGCTACTGCAGGTTTTAGCCAATGCACTAAAACAAGAAAAAGAAGTAAGGGTTATTAATGGTGGAAAAGAAAAGAGAGTTGTCGTGAATTCTTTGTAATATGTTTGTCTACCTAGAAAATTCAAAGATATGATCAGAAAATGACTTGAAAAATAATGAGAATTCTGTAAGATATCTTGGGGGATATAAGATCACTGAATAAAAGTCAGCAGCTTTCCACTTCTAGTTCTGGCAGTGTGGCAGACAATGTTTAGAAAAACGCTTCTTGTAACAATATACCTTAAAATATTACGTGGAATATTAACAAAAAGTACTTTTCAATGCATGACTGAGGTAGTAGGAAAGGAAGAGAATTTCTCAGAACTTAGAAATAATAAGAAAGTGTGAGCTAATTGGTATAGGTGAGCATTGGAATTGATGTTTACCCAGGTATTACCTGCTGATCCTTGGTGGCTTAGGGCCTATATTTTATAGGTCTGTTTCTGAAGGAATGGAGATGAAGTTTGGCACCTAAGAAAGGAGGAAGTTTCAATGGAGAATCACCATGTAAAACCTGGGATGCCCAAAGGATGACATCCTTAATAAATGACCAATGAAATAACTCTTCCTTACGTTGGTGGTTATTGGGATATATGCTGGACTTGTCCTCGGCTCTGGGTAGAATGCAAAGAAAAGAAAAAAAGGACAGATAAAGCAAAAGATTAGACACAACTAAAGAGGACATTAGTTAACTAGAATGTAGATGAAAAGAAAATACCCAGAATATAACATATAGAGAAGACTGGGGAACAAAAAATGAAAGTTTGAGGGACATGGAGGACAGCATGAGAAGGTCCATCACAGGTCTAATCAGACTTCTAGAAGGAGATAATGGAGAAAATGTGACAGAGGCAATATTTAAAGAGAGAATGATTGAGAGTTTTCCAAGACAGAACTAAAATTTAGGAAAACAATAGCATATAAATTGGCCTGGGAAGGAGAGTGATCAGATTTTAAGCATTCAAAGGAGAAAAGTTAGGGGTATTGATTACCTTTATACTTTAAATATTTGTTTAAATAACTGGGTAATCATTTTAAGAATAGAAATGGAGTGTATGATTTCTATTTTAAAAGAGGGAAAAATGTAATGAGGGAAAGAATCACAATAAAAAAAAATAAGGCTGCCCCCCAAAAAAGTTAAGCAAAGAGAAAGTACAAAACAAAATAATAGATGTGAATTCAAATGTATCAGCAACATAAATATTAATATTTTACAACTCTTCAGTTAAAAGAGTAATATTGTAAGACCGGAGAAAACAAAACCAAAATAAAACAAAAACAAAATCCAGATAGGTTAAAGCTATTTAGAAGAGATATGCCTAAAACATAAAAATATACATAGGTTAAAAGTTAAAGGATTGGAAATGATAAATCAGGCAAAATGAAAGTGGGTGTAATGTTAATAGACAAAATAGACTTTAAAGACTTTTAAAGCAAAAGTATTACTGAAAGTAAGGAATTACTACCTATAAATAAGCTTGCTCTAATGGCTATATATAGACTCTTCCTTTCAAGTATACCTGAAACATTTGTAAAAATTGACCATGTGCTAGCCCCTGAAACAGGTTTCAGTGAATTTCAAAGATTGGTATCACTCAGATCATGTTCTCTAATATAACACAATTAATTTTGAGGTTTATAATAAAATAGTAACTAAAAACATCTACACATTTGGAAATTAAAAACAATTTCTAAATAACTCATAGTTGAAAGAAGAAATAATGAAAATGAAAACATGTGGGATAAAGCTAAAGTAATATTTAGAGATAAATGGTCGTTAAGTGTTTATATTTAAAAAGAAGAAAGGCTGAAAATAAGTAAGATAACTATTTAACTTAAGAAGTTAGAATAATGCAATAAACCCAAAGAAAGTAGAAGGAAAGACGTGATTAAGAGCAGAAGTTAATGAATTTGAAAACAAAGATACAGTAGAGAGGACCGACAGAACCAAAAAAAAAAAAAAAAAACTAATAAATTAGACAAATGCCTGGGAAGATAGAGTTAAAAAAAAAAAAATGGAGAGACAACCTATAAATAAATTGGAACTAAAGAAGGGACTTGACAAGTGCAACCACTGGTTTCAAATATGAGAAAATGTTTGCACAGCTCTTTGACTATACCTTTGAACATTTTCTTGAAATAGGTAATTCCTGGAAAAATGTATATCACCAAAACAGGTTCAGAAATAATTAGAAAATCTAGATTATTCAATACTTATTAAAAATGGAATCAGTAGTTAAAAATCTTATTACCATGAAGATAGCAAGCCAACACAAACTAGTAATCCCAGTCTTACACAAACTCACTCATAGAATAGAAGAATATATAATACTTTACAACTTAGTTAATGAGACTAGTTAAACCTTAGAAGGCTGGAATGAAAAGGGAAAATTACAGGACAGTCTCCTTAATTAATGTATGTAAAAAGACTTAAGTAAATGTTAGGAAGCCAAATTCAGCATTGTATTAAACAACTGTACTGTGATTAAACTGGGTTTAATACAGAGAAGCAAGTTTGGTTCAACATTAGAAAAAAAGTGTTAATGTAACACCATTTTAGCAGCTTAAAGGAGAAAAAGTATATTATAGTTTATTATAATTCAGAAAGGTGCCTAAAAAACATCCTACAAAACCCAACAACCACTTAGGATTAAAACTCTTCTACAACTAGGAATAAAAGGGAATTTTATTTAACCTGATACAGTGTTTCTCTAAAAAGTACATAGCAAGAATCATACTCACTGGTGAACTATTAAAAACATTCCACTTAAAATTATGAATAAGAGAAGGAGGCTGGTTTCACAGCTTTTATTTAACATTATACAGGCACTCCTAACCTGCAGAATAAGTTCAAACACATACTAACATACATGAATAAGAAATTAAATAAAAGAAGCAAACTGTCATTATTTGAAGAAAATATCATTATTTACATAGAAATTTTTAAAAAATCTATAGAACAGTTATTAAAATGAACACAGGAATTTAGCAGGGTGGCTACATATAAGGTTAATGTACGAGAAAATTAAATTTCTATATACTAGCAGTAAAGAGATAGAAAATGCAGTTTCAAAAAAGATACAGCAGGGAACTGTACTCCTTGCTCTGTGGTGACCTAAATGGGAAGGAAATCCAAAAAAGTGGGAATATATGTATATGTGTAGCTGCTTCACTTTGCTGTATAGCAGAAACTAACACAATATTGTAAAGCAACTATATTCCAATAAAAATTAATTAAAAAAATTATACAGAAATGGAAAAAAAAAAGAGATTCAGCCTGTTCTTTAAAGTATCACCTCTTTCATAAGTTTGTCCCATTCTCTTTAATTGGAATTAAGCATTCCTCATTTTATTGGCCAAGAGTAGTTTGTTTACATATTTGTAAGATTATATCTTACAACAATTATCTCATAATTACAGTGTTTATTTCTGTCTCCTCCCACTTGACTTTAAATGTCATTCATAGAATAAATGACAATGAAAACACGATAGCACAAAACCTATGGGATGCAGCAAAAGCAGTTCTAAGAGAGAAGTTTATAGCAATACAATCCTGCCTCAAGAAACAAGAAAAATCTTAAATAAACAACCTAACCTCACACCTAAAGCAGTTAGAGAAAGAAGAACAGAAAAACCCCAAAGTTAGCAGAAGGAAAGAAATCATAAAGATCAGATCAGAAATAAATGAAAAAGAAATGAAGGAAACGATAGCAAAGATCAATAAAACTAAAAGCTGGTTCTTTGAGAAGATAAACAAAATTGATAAACCATTAGCCAGACTCATCAAGAAAAAAAGGAAGAAGACTCAGATCAACAGGATTAGAAATGAAAAAGGAGATGTAACAACTGACACTGCAGAAATACAAATGATCATGAGAGATTACTACAAGCAACTCTATGCCAATAAAATGGACAATCTGGAAGAAATGGGCACATTCTTAGAAAAGCACAACCTTCCGAGGCTGAACCAGGAAGAAATAGAAAATATAAACAGACCAATCACAAGCACTGAAATTGAGACTGTGATTAAAAATCTTCCAACAAACAAAAGCCCAGGACCAGATGGCTTCACAGGCGAATTCTATCAAACATTTAGAGAAAAGCTAACACCTATCCTTCTCAAACTCTTCCAAAATATAGCAGATAGAGGAACACTCCCAAACTCATCCTACAAGGCCACCATCACCCTGATACCAAAACCAGACAAAGATGTCACAAAGAGAGAAAACTACAGGCCAATATCACTGATGAACATAGATGCAAAAATCCTCAACAAAATACTAGCAAACAGAATCCAACAGCACATTAAAAGGATTGTACACCATGATCAAGTGGGGTTTATCCCAGGAATGCAAGGATTCTTCAGTATACGCAAATCAATCAGTGTGATACACCATATTAACAAATTGAAGGATAAAAACCATACGATCATCTCAATAGATGCAGAAAAAGCTTGTGACAAAATTCAACAACGATTTATGATAAAAACCCTCCAGAAAGTAGGCATAGAGAGAACTTACCTCAACATAATAAAGGCCATATATGACAAACCCACAGCCAACATCATTCTCAGTGGTGAAAAAGTGAAATCATTTCCACTAAGATCAGGAACAAGAGAAGGTTGCCCAGTCTCACCACTATTATTCAACATAGTTTTGGAAGTTTTAGCCACAGCAGTCAGAGATGAAAAAGAAATAAAAGGAATCCACATCGGAAAAGAAGTAAAGCTGTCACTGTCTGCAGATGACATGATACTATACATAGAGAATCCTAAAGATGCCACCAGAAAACTACTAGGGCTAATCAATGAATTTGGTAAAGTAGCAGGATACAAAATTAATGCACAGAAATCTCTTGCATTCCTATACACTAATGATGCAAAATTTGAAAGAGAAATTAAGGAAACACTCCCATTTACCATTGCAACAAAAAGAAAAAAATACCTAGGAGTAAACCTACCTAAGGAGACAAAAGACCTGTATGCAGAAAACTGTAAGACCCTGATGAAAGAAATCAAAGATGATACAAACAGATGGAGCGGTATACCATGTTCTTAGATTGGAAGAATAAACATTGTAAAAATGACTATTCTACCCAAAGCAATCTACAGATTCAATGCAATCCCTATCAAACTACCAATGGCATTTTTCACAGAAGTAGCACAAAAAATTTCACAATTTGTATGGAAACACAAAAGACTCCGAATAGCCAAAGCAATCTTGAGAAAGAAAAATGGAGCTGGAGGAATCAGGCTCCTGGACTTCAGACTATACTACAAAGGTACAGTAATCAAGACAGTTTGGTACTGGCACAAAAACAGACATATAGATCAATGGAACAGGATAGAAAGCCCAGAGATAAACCCACGCATCTGGGGTCACCTTATCTTTGATAAAGGAGGCAAGAATATACAATGGAGAAAAGACAGACTCTTCAATAAGTGGTGCCAGGAAAACTGTACAGCTACATGTAAAAGAATGAAATTAGGAGAAAAGACAGACTCTTCAATAAGTGGTGCCAGGAAAACTGTACAGCTACATGTAAAAGAATGAAATTAGAACACTCCCTAACACCATACACAAAAATAAACTCAAAATGGATTAAAGACCTAAATGTAAGCCCAGACACTATACAAGCCTTAGAGGAAAGCATAGGCAGAACAAACACTCTATTACATACATCACAGCAAGATCCTTTTTGACCCACCTCCTAGAGAAATGGAAGTAAAAACAGAAATAAACAAATGGGACCTAATGAAACGTAAAAGCTTTTGCACAACAAAGGAGACCGCAAACAAGATGAAAAGACAGCCCTCAGAATGGGAGAAAATATTTGCAGACGAAGCAACTGACAAAGGATTAATCTCCAAAGTATTCAAGCAGGTCATGCAGCTGAACATCAAAAAAAAACAAACAACCCAATTGAAAAATGGGCAGAAGCCCTAAATAAACATTTCTCCAAAGAACATATACAGATTGCCAACAAACACATGAAAGGATGCTCAGCATCACTAATCATTAGAGAAATGCAAATCAGAACTACAATGAGGTATCACCTCACACCAGTCAGAATGGCCACCATCAAAAAATCTACAAACAATAAATGCTGGAGAGGGTGTGGAGAATAGGGAACCCTCTTGCACTGTTAGTGGGAATGTAAATTGATACAGCCACTATGGAGAACAGTATGGAGGTTACTTAAAAAACTAAAAATAGGACTACCATATGACCCAGCAATCCCACTACTGGGCATATACCCTGAGAAAACCACAATGCAAAAAGAGTCATGTACCACAATGTTCGTTGCAGCACTATTTACAGTAGCCAGGACATGGAAGCAACCTAAGTGTCCATTGACAGATGAATGGATAAAGAAGATGTGGCACATATGCACAATGGAATATTGCTCAGCCATAAAAAGAAACGAAATTGAGTTATTTGTAGTGAGGCGGATGGACCTAGAGTCTGTCGTACAGAGTGAAGTAAGTCAGAAAGAGAAAAACAAATACCGTATGCTAACACATATATATGGAATCTAAAAAAAAAAAAATGGTACTGATGAACCTAGGGGCAGGACAGGAATAAAGACGCAGATGTAGAGGATGGACTTGAGAACATGGGGATGGGAAGGGTAAGCTGGGACGAAGTGAGAGAGTATCATTGACATATATACACTACCAAATGTAAAATAGATAGCTAGTGGGAAGCAGCTGCATAGCACAGGGAGAGCAGCTTGGTGCTTTGTGACCACCTAGAGGGGTGGGATAGGGAGTGTGGGAGGAAGACACAAGAGGGATTGGATATGGGGCTATATGTATACGTATAGCTGATTCACTTTGTTATACAGCAGAAACTAACACAACAATGTAAAGCAATTATACTCCAATAAAGGTGTTAAAAAAATTTTCATTCATAGGCTATGCAGACAGAATAAGCCTTTTTAAAACTTGACCACTGTCTCTCCTGTCTGCTGGAGTTTAAGCTCCATCAGACCATATCTCTGACATTCACTGATGTTTTACCAGGGCCTATACCAGTCTCTAGCACATAGGAGTCATAAAGTAAATTTTTATCTAATGAATGTGTGAATACTCTCATGAATTGGAATTTTGGTGTATACCAATATGGGGCAAGGGTAATATGGTGTAAACTTTGAAGAATATCCTTGGGATTAAAAAGTGGAAGAAGGGCTTCCCTGGTGGTGCAGTGGTTGAGAATCTGCCTGCCAGTGCAGGGGACATGGGTTCGAGCCCTGGTCTGGGAGGATCCCACATGCCGCGGAGCAACTGGACCCGTGAGCCACAATTACTGAGCCTGCGCGTCTGGAGCCTGTGCTCCGCAACAAGAGAGGCTGCGATAGTGAGAGGCCCATGCACTGCGATGAAGAGTGGCCCCCGCTTGCCACAACTAGCGAAAGCCCTCGCACAGAAACGAAGACCCAACACAGCCATAAACAAATAAATAAATAAATTTATTAAAAAAAAAAAAAAGTGGAAGAAGAATTCAGAATGTATCAGGAGAGACTTGATTGTTGCAATTATTAATCAACATTGATAATTTTTTTTGCTAAATCCTTGGTGAATGTATACTGGATGATATCACATTTTATGTCAACTATAGATTTAATATAGATTGATGTTTATGTTAATTTTATAATAAACTTCATATAGATCATAAAAAAGAGATACAAATAGCTTCAGAAATGCAGGGTACCTGGGAACAAATCTAACAAAGAAAATGTACAATTATCATGAGGAAAAGAATTCTAAAATTTTATTGAAAGATTTTCAAAATGTCAATAATTGGAAAACAAATGATGTTCATGGATAGGAAGACTAAATTTTATAAAAATCTCAGTTCTTCCTAATAGTCTTGCAAATCCAGTCAAAAGTTCACTTGTCGAAAGTGCTGACCAAGTTGAATTTACAAATTATAAAGGTGAGCAAAGGGCCTGTGCATAGGTAAGACACTCTTGAAGAGAGAGAAAACACAGGGGACTTGCTCTGCCAGATAACAGGACTTACTATAAAACTGCAGTATATGCCCCCTGTTTGGTATTGGCTCAAGGATAGACAGATAAACTAGTAGAACCAAATAGACAGTCCAGAAACAGACTTATATATATATGGAAACCTGATTTATGACAAGGCTACTATTGCAGACTATTGATGGTAGGACAATTTATTATCCACATGGAAATAAAATAGTGGATCCTCCCACTACACGCACAAATTAATTTCAGATGGCTTAAGGACTTAGATGTAAAATGCAAAACTATGAAGGTTTAGAAGACAATATAAGATACTATCTCAATGACTGTATTAGTAAAGGCTTTCTTAAACAAGACCCAAGAAAGATAGACCATAAAGGAAAAAACTGATTAATTTGATTACATAAAAAGTAAAAACTTCTGTTATTCGAAAGACATTATAAAGGGACAGAGCAGCAGAGCGTTGTTCAAGATGATGAACTCAAATGCCTAGTGCATTTGATTAATGTATTTGATATTTGCACAACTGGAAAATAGGAACAAATTGCTAATAAATACATAGAAAATGAAGGAAACACATACACACCTGCTGTGCAAAGATCTTCTGATCAGTTCAGGGAGACAAAGGAAAAATAATATTGTGTGCTATATTGCTCAGCTATTAATAACATTTACATGATTATCTAATAAAAATTGTGATATAATTGCATTGGGAAGATGGGTGCATGAGAAGTGTGCCTGTGTTTGTGAAAAAGAGCTAAATACTTTAATATGTCATGGCATAACTAAAAATTGTCAAACTCTTGGTTTGGTAGATTAGCTAATTGTATTGTATCAACATTAATTTCCTGGTTGTGATAATTGTACTAGGGTTATATAAAATATTAACATTAGGGAAAGCTAGGTGAAGGGTATATGAGGACTCTGGCTATATTTGCAACTTTCTGTAAGCCTAAGATTAATTCATCATAAGAAGTTAAAAAAATCAACTAATAGTTGTTGGCTCTGGGGAGTAAGAAATGCGACAGTGCTGGGGGATTATTGACATTTGGTAATAATTTTTATAGTACTACTTGACTTTTTAATTGGTATGCATATGTTATTGGAGAAAATGGAAAGTAGAAAATTGTGCAGAGCACAATGGAGGAAGGTTATTTCTCTGTAAATTTAACTTGGATGCTTTGGAAAGAATTGACAAAGTTAGTTACATGGAAAAGAATATTGCAATCAAATTATCTATGGGGGATATTGAGCTTGTTAATTTAGTCAGAAGTTAAAGAGGGAGACCATTAAAAAGTATATATATTCTTAAACATTTTATTTTAGCTTGGAACATAAAAATGCATACTTATTCACCAATCTTTTAATGAAGGGCCGTAGCTTTTTTTGTGTGCAGGGAATCCAGTGAATAGAGTTCAGTAATGGATTTCTTATATAAACCATGCCTGTATGCTTTATCATAATTTTAAATTTCAGTCTCTTTAAAGAGGAGAAAGAACCTAAAGAACATATGATAAAATCTGAATATGTAATTCTGCTAGATTTTTATGATTTTGCCCTAAACTTTTAGCCCAATACTAGTCCAAGTTACATAAGGTAAGAGGGCTTCTAGTGTACTTTGTTATGGTGAAGAACTAGGATATGGTAGCAAGAATGACTGGGGACATGGCTACACAGATAGTCTGATAAAAGAAACTATATTTTATAATAACTTTTTTCTACATGAAGTGTATTTTCTTTGTTTTGTGTTGAGCATAAGCAGTACATTGGTTTTCTCTTTGGAGATTAAAACAATTTATTGTCTCAGAATACAAAGTAGAGTTTTTTTTTTTCTTTTTTTATTGTGGTAAAAAACATAACATAAAATTTACCTTCTTAACCATTTTTAAGTGTACAGTTCAGTGGTATTAAATACAGTCATAATGTTGTGCAGCCATCACCACTATCTACCTCCATACTTCTTTTCATCTTGTAAAACCGAAACACCCTATCCATTAAACAATAGCTCTCCATTGCCACTTTCCCCTGCCTCTGGCAACCACCATTCTACTTTGTATCTCTATCATTTTGACTACTTTCAGTATCTCATATAAGGGGATCATACAGTATTTCTCTTTTTGTGTCTGACTTATTTTACTTAGCATAGTGTTCTTGTGGTTCATCCATGTTGTAGCATATGTCAGAATTTTCTTCCTTTTTAAGGCCGAATAATATTCCATTGCATATCTATACCACATTTAGCTTATCCATTCATTCATTAAAGGACCCTTGGGTTGTTTCCACATTTTAGCTATTGTGACTAATGCTGCTGTGAACATGAGTGTACAAATATCTCTTCAAGACACTGATACCCTTCAATACTTTTTTCAACCCTGCTTTCAATTCCACCAAGAAGTGGAATTGCTGGATTGTATGGTAATTCTATTTTTAATTTTTTGAGGAACTCATATTATTTTCCATAACATTTCCATTTTACATTCCCATGAACAGTGCACAAGGGTTGCCATTTGTCTCTATTGCCAACTGTTGTTATTTCCTGTGGTTTTTTTTAATTTTTATGGCAGCCATCCTAATAGTGTGAGGTGGCCTCTCATTGTAATTTTGATTCAAATTTCCCTAATGATCATTGATGATGAACATTTTTTCATGTGCTTATTGGCCATTTGTATATCTTCCTTGGAGAAATGTCTATTCACTTCCTTTGCCCAATTTTGAATTTTGTTGTTGTTGCTGAGTTTTAAGAGTTCTCTCTATATTCTATTCTGGGTATTAATCTCTATAAGATATATGATTTACAACTATTTTCTCCCATTCTTTGGGTTGCCTTTTCACTCTGTTGATATTATCTCCTGATGCACAACGTTTTAAAACTTTCATGAACTCCAATTTGTCTATTGTTGCTTTTGTTGCCTATGTCTTTGGTGTTGTATCCAAGAAATCCTTGCCAAATCCAATGACATGAAGCTCTTGCCCTATGTTTTCTTCTAAGAGCTTTATAGTTTTAGCTCTTACGTTTAGGCCTTTGATCCATTTTGAGTTAATTTTTTGTCTGTGGTGTTAGGTAAGGGTCCAACTTCATTCTTTTGCATGTGGATATACAGTTTTCCCAGCTTTTTCCCCAGTGAATGATCTTGGCCTGTCTGTGAAAAAATCGTTTGACTGTGTATGTGAGGGTTTATTTCTGGGCTCTCTATTCTGTTTCATTGGTCTATATGTCTGCCTTTATGCCAGTACCACATTGTTTTGATTGCTGTAGCTTTGTAGTAAGTTTTGAAATAAGGAAGTATGAGTCCTCAAGCTGTGTTCTTTGCTTTTAAGATTGATTTGCATATTTGGGATCCTTTGAGATACCATATGAATTTTAGGATGGATTTTTTATTTCTGCAAGAAATATTATCAGCATTTTGATAAGGATTGCATTGAATCTGTAGGTGGCTTTGGGTAGTATTGACATCTTAATATTAAGTCTTCCAGTTAATGAACATGGCATATGTTTTCGTTTGTTTATGTCTTCTTTAATTTCTTTCAGCAATGTTTTGTAGTTTTCATTTTGCAAGTCTTTTACCTCCTTGATTAAGTTAATTCCAAAGTATTTATTCTTTTTGATGCTGTTATAAATGGGATTTTCATAATTTCCTTTTCAGATTGTACATTGTTAGTGTATAGAAATGAACTGATTTTTGTATTTTGACTTTGTATCCTCTGCTTTACCAGATTTATTTATTAGCTCCAATAGTTTTTTGTGGAATCTTCAGGGTTATATATATATAAGATCATAACATCTGTGAAAAGAGAAAACTTTACTTCTTCCTTTCCAGTTTGGATGCTGTTTATTTCTTTTTCTTGCCTCATTGCTCTGGCTATAACTTTCAGTATTATGTTGAATAAAAGTGGCAAAAGTGGGCATCCTTATCTTATTCCTGATCCTAGAGGAAAAAGGTTCAGTCTTTTACTATTGAGTATGATGCTTGCTGTGGGTTTTTCACATTTGGCTTTTATTATGTTGAGATACGAAATAGAGTTTGTTACGTTTTTTGTATTCTTATATTTTTCAAAAGTTTCAAGTAAAGAAAAGAAATAACTGTGTGTGTATGTTGGCAAATATACATGTATACACATACTAGATAAGTATATGTATATAATTTATTTATCGATATATATGAATAAACCTGGTGGACAAAATTACTTATTGAGGTTATTTTTTAGAAGATTTGAAAATTGTAGATGAAGTGTTTCTTAATAAAACTATATCCCATCTATTTTTAGATGGTGCATCCATTGGGTGTATTAGTTGTATGCTTGGTATAATGTTTAAACTGTTGCAAATTGAGGTGAATTAGTTGGAAGTGAAAGACTAGCAATATGAGTAGCTTATTTATATTTTTAATTTGATACTCTTTGATAAGAAAACAGTCAATATGTTTATGTATAATGACTTACTCTTCTAAAAGATGTTTTTTCTTATTTCAGGTAACTTAATGCGGCCTCTTTTGAATTATGGTATTGCTTGGTGAGTATATCTTTTTTACTTTATGTTACTTTTCAGAATAATATTAACTTATATAAATTAGTTGTATTTTTGGTTTCCCATTGCAGTATGTCCATGGGCTTCCTGGTTGAAGAGACTGCACCCATTGTTTGGAGAGGCCTTATGGTAATGTCAGCCATTGAGAAACTGTTGAGGCAGGTAAGAAACTTGCATTAAGCATCATTTTATTATCGGCACACTGTGGTTAATGTTTTCTGATTGGAGAGTCGTTAAAATTTGCAGTCAGGTTTGAGGTGTTTCGCAAAAAAACCCAGTCGATATACTGAATTTATAATGAGGTGTGTGGCGCCAAGATCAACTTTCACTGTCACATGATTGAATATTTCCCGTTGCTTAGCAGTACTAAAATCTAATGTCTTATTTTATATTATTCTGTTTCTCTGTTCAGACTCTGTTGAGTCTACAGCAAGGCAAGGAAATCTATTTTATAAGTAATCTGCCTTCTTTAGATTTATGGTTAATTTCATTGTGGCCAATATTGAGTTATAAGGGCAGTGTAGAAATTCCTCAGATGTAGAAAAAATTCTATAAACCACAGTGCTTATGATTTAAATTGCTTCAGAACAAAATGAAATTTTATTTTACTCTGAGTACATATGACTACATATTGACTTATATAGTATCTGTCCAATCAACTTGAATTTGTCCTTAAGGAAAAGAACAGTTGATTGGATAATCTAAAAATATCAGATGGGCTCTATGTTATTTATAGGAATAAATTTTATTTTTTTCTTAGTAACTGTGAATTTATAGTTAATTATATTCTAGGTAAATATTATAAGTACTTTGGATTTTCTCCACTGACTTACAACAGTTACCCCTTATTTATTCATGTTTTACTTTGAGTCAGGCACCATGCCATAGGCTGGCAGTTCTAATCATAGATATTCCTATATTCATTTCCGGTTGTAAAAGTAAGTAGATATAATATGTCTTGAACTCTGAAACTCTTCTTTTTTCATTGTAACATCTTGTCTTTTTTCTGCTGCTTGAGTTCTGATAAATGTGCTCTTTGATCTTTGGTCCCAGAATCCTCCTATTTTCTCAGCACATTAAAGTCTCTTGGCGGCATTTCTTCTTCTTTCACACTCAGATCCCATAGTTGGTTATTTCAGTTATACTCCTGACCCCATTCATTCCAGTTCCTTTGTGATCTTGACATTTATTTGTGTGGATTAAGCCAGGGTTTTTTTTTTTTCTTTAAGGAAATTCTAAAACAATCTTTATTCAGTTTATAATTAAAGTTAGAGTCAATGGAAATTTGGAAACACCAGAAGGAGAATTTTGATTTTAATATTGTCAACTGAAAAAAATGTGCAACCTGTAAGTTGAGAATTATGTTTTATTTGGCGGACAAAACTGAGGACTTCATCCCAGGATGCAGTCTCTCAGATAACTCTAAGGGACTGCTTCGAAGAGGTAAGGGATAAGAGTTTTTGCAGCAAAGACAGGTAGTCAGAACATCAAAAGATTACTGTTAATTTAAGAAAATCACATATCTCAAGTTAAGGAATTAAGCGCTTGTCTATGTACGGGAGGATGCAAGAGTTTGGGCCCATTGAAATCATTCCTTTGATATCTGAGGCCCTCAGTTATCTGGGGCCAGTATCCTGTGCTTTCTCATCCTGAGTTTCCTCAGGGTGCACCATCAGGGGTGGCTGCAGCAGCTGACTGCTAGATGGGGGGCATCCTGTTTCTATCCTGAGTTCCCTCAGAGCTAACTGTCAGGGAGGCGGTAATGTGATGGCTTGATGGCTGCAACATCCTTGTTTACTGATATGGCAGGCAACGTTTTCTCACTGACAATATTAATTTCCCCCCTCCTATGTTAGTGTTAGAATTCTCAACAGGAAATGATTCAGAATTCCTCCTACGTCTTTATGGATGGCCACAAGAAGATGGAAGTACTTCCGCTTTCCACAGTGATCAGACACTTAGAGATCCAAGTCAGTGAGAAGAGACACAGAAGTCCAGGCCAAGGGTTGGTGTTCCTAGTTCAGAGATATAGAATCCCCATAGCCCGTGCCCAGCAAGGGGTGAGCAAGTTCTCTCTTTTCTGTCCTTTTTAAATCTCAGGGATTCTTTTAAATTTCAGATTCCAACAGGTGACAAAAGCATCTGCAAATGAGCCCCTGAGCCTGGAAGAGAGAGAGCAAGTGTGTACCTGCCCTCAGGAGAGGGGCAAAGGGAGTTTCCCACAGAATGAGATTAAACCTGACAGTTCGAATAATTAGGCTGCAGAAAGACTGCACCTGAAGCTCACACTTAGATTTAGTACCTGCTTTTATAAACAAGGAAAACTTTTTGAGACCAGAGGTGAGAAGATCAAAAGTCTGAAGGAACCAGAAGTATATTATTTTTTTTATTTTGTGGGGTGTTGGGGAAGGGAAGAGGAGGCAGGATGCCAATTCTGTATTCTCAATGTCCCACCATAACCCAGCCTTTTGTATCTACTGCTGAATACTGTTGGAGAATGTAGAATACTTGTGTTAATTGCTGGCATCATACATTTTTGATTTCTGAATTTAGCCATTCTCTGAACACTTCAATCATCTGATTTAATTCATTATTCTTCTCAACATTTATTAAATGCTCAGCTTAAAAAATATTTAGGGAATTTGGTAGTTTGGCAGAGGACCTACTGGAGATGTGGCGATTTGACTCGCTGGCACATAAATCATGTAAAAGTCACAGTTTGTTCTGATAAGTGCTGAAGATACATTTTTAGCAAACATACTACAAAATATCAGAATGAATATCAGGGGCGAGAAAATGAATCCATTACTTATTTTATTGGGATACTTAGAGGATACCTAGGGTATCCTCTAGGATATTAGGATATTGGACTGCATGTTTGCCATACAGTCTTTTGTAAAGTTGCTTCTGTCATCTGCACATTTTAATAGGAGCTGAAAGCTGGTATTTTCGGATCATACCGTGACCAGTGCTAATCATCTGAGCTATTAATTAAGGAGTGTTTTATTTTTGTTTTTGTTTTGCTTTAGAAAGCAGACCAGCATTTGGTAAATTTAACATCCTTTGTGAAAATATAGTAGTTGGATAGATACTCTATATAGCAGTGGATTGTGGAGGGCACCTGGTTCACTGGCTGATTAAAAAAATTGAATATAGCACATATATAGAAGAAGGTACAGATCATAAGTGTCCAGATAGATGGATTATCCCAAAGTGAAAATACCTTTATACTCATCATTCAGGACAAGATAAATAGAATACCAATGTTCCAGAAGCTCTTCTCCTGTCCCTTCCCAGTTACTATTTTGTGGGGAGATGATAAATACTTGTGGTAGGTCTGCCATCTTGAACTGGAATCTTTTTAAAAGTTTTTTTCCCTCTTTCTTTTAATTTATTGAGTTAAACTTATACATATAATAGGATTCACAGATCTTATATGTGGAATTCAGTGATTTTTGATAAACATATATGACTGTGTAACCATACCCCAATCAAGATAGAGGACATTTCCATCCCCCTAGAAACTTTCCTTGGGCTCTCTTGTAGTCAGTCCCACACCCATAGGCCATGATTGTTGTGATTTCTATCACCATAAATGAGGTTTACATGTTCTTATACTTCATATAAAGGGAACCTTATAGTATATAGCCTTTTGTATCTGGTTTCTTTTTCTTAGTCTAATGCTTTTGAAGTCATCCTTGTTGCATGTATCAGTAGCTGAGTCCTTTTTATTGCTGAGTAGTATTCCTTTGCATGAATATAACCCAGTATTGTTTTAGCTATTCTTCTGTTGATAGACATTTAGGTAGTCTCCAGTTTTTGGCCATTATGAATAATGCTGCTATAAATACTTGTACAAGTGTTCATAAGAGTTCCAGTTGTTTCACATCTTTGTCAACGTTTGGTGTGGTCATTCTCTTCACTGGCGGGTATAAAATGATATCTTCTGATGGTTTTAATTTGTGCTTCCCTGATGGTCAGTGATGTTAAGCCCCTTTTCATGTGCATGTTAGATATTGCTGTATCTTCTTTCATGAAGTGTATGTTCAAGTCTTTCTCTCTTTTTTTTTTTTTGACTCATTTTTCTTCTTGTAATTGAGTT
Source organism: Balaenoptera musculus (assembly GCF_009873245.2). Classification (NCBI taxonomy): domain Eukaryota; kingdom Metazoa; phylum Chordata; class Mammalia; order Artiodactyla; family Balaenopteridae; genus Balaenoptera; species Balaenoptera musculus. Next base: position 109,189,652 of record NC_045786.1, read on the forward strand.
GCAAGAGTTTTAATATATTCTGGCTATGAGTCCATTGTCAGATACATGTATTGGGAATATTTCTCCCAGTCTGTGGCTTGCCTTGTGATGAGCTGAAGTTTTAAATTTTCGTGAAATCCAATTTATCCCTCCCCCAATTTTTTTTTTCTTAATGCTTAGTGCTTTTTCTGCCCTCTCTAGGAAATCTTTGCCTGTCTACCCCAAGGTTGTAAAGATATTCTAGTGTATATTTTTACCTTTAAGATTTATAGGTCTGGCTTGTATATCTGGAATTAATTTTTTTGTATGAAGTGAGATAATGACCAAGGTTTATATTTTTTCATAGTTGTGTCATAATAGGAAATATATTTATTCTTTGTCCTTGGGTCCTGACACAAAGCTCCTAAAACCCTTGGAATTTCCTGAGTGATAGGATTGTCCTTTGTCATTCATAAGGAGCCTCTTTTTGAGCACGCCTGCTAGTTCATGCTAGTGAGGTGACTTGGGGTAGGACCCCTAGATAGCCTCAGGATGGGACTGGTCACCAGCAAGGCCAAGTATTTAGAGGGTTAGAACTTTCAGCCTCTCCTACTGACCTCTGGGAAGGGGAAGTAGGGTGGGCTGCAGATTAAACTCTATGAAAATTCTTGAACAACAAGATTCGATGAGCTTCTGGGTTGTAAAACACATCCACATTCTGGGTGGGTTGTGTACTCTAGTTCCATGGGGACAGAAGCTCCTGTGCTCAGGGCCCTTCTGAACCTTGTATTTACCTCTTCATCTGGCCGTTCACCTGTATCCTTTATAATACCCTTTATAATAAACTGGTAAATGTAAGTAAACATTTCTCTGAGTTCTGTGAGCTGCTCTAGTAAAATACAGGCAACCTCAGATATTGTGGGTTTGGTTCCAGACCACCGCAGGTAAGGGAATATCACAATAAAGCAGTTGCATAAACTTTTTTGTTTCCCAGTGCATGTGAGAGTTATGTTTCCATTATACTGTAGTCTATTAAGTGTGCAATAGCATTATGTCTAAAAAAAAAAGTACATACCTTAATTAAAATACACTTTATTGCTAAAAAGTGGTAACCATCATCTGAGCCTTCAGCAAGTCGTAATCTTTTTGCAATAGTAACATGAAAGATCAGTGATCACAGATCACAATAACAAATATGATAATAATGAAAAAGTTTGAAATATTGCAAGGATTACCGAAATGTGACACAGAGACACAGAGTGAGTAAATGCTCACTTGGAAAAATGGTCCTGATAGACTTGCTTGATGGAGGGTTGCCACAAACCTTCAATTTGTGAAAGATGCAATATCTGTGAAGTGTGATACAATGAGGTATGCTTTTAATTGAACCTGAGGAGGGGGTCATGCAAACCTCACATTTATAGCCAGTCAGCCCAGAAGCACATGTTACGGCCTGGACTTGTGATTGGCATCTGAATTGTGTGCAGTCTTGTGGGACTAAGCACTTAACCTATGGGATCTGATGCTATCTCCAGGTAGATAGTGTCAAAATTGACTTAATTGCTTGGTGGTGTTGGAAAACACACATTATAATAGTTTATCTAATTGTTCTAGCACTTTGTGTAAAAGACTTCCCTTTCCCCATTGAATTGACTTGATACATTGACAAAAATCAATTAAGCATATGTGTATGGGTCTATCTCTGGACACTGTGTTATGTTCCATGAATAGTTTAATCCTTAGAGTAGAACCATACTGTCTTGATGATTGAAGCTGTATAGAAGGCTTAATATCAGAAAGTGAGAGTCCTCCAACTTTGTTCTTTCTTAAGATTGTTTTGACTATTCTAGGTTCTTTTACATTTCTGTATAAATTTTATATTCAACTTACCAATTTGTGTAGAAAAGCATGTTGGTATTTTCATTAGGATAGTATTGAACTATCAGTATAGATCAGTTTTGGGTGAATCGACATCCTGACAACATTGAGTCTTCTAACCCTGAGCATGGTATGTTTCTACATTTATTTAGATTTTCTTTAATTTCTTGGAGTAATATTATGTAATTTTCAGTGTATACGTCTTGTAATTCATTTGTTAGATTTATCTTAAGTGTTTTAGTGTTCTTTGATGATATTGTAAATGGAATTTTTTGTGTGTGTTTAATTTCAAATTGTTTATAGTTAGCACATAGTACATATACTATTGATTTTTGTATATTAACCTTGTATTCATAATTTTTCCAAATTTCTGTTTTTAAGTAGTTATTTAGTAGCTTTCTTGATACCTTGTATGCACATGATTATACTGTCTGCAAGTAAAACGCTTCATTTCTTTCTTTCCAATCTATTCTTTTCATTTCGTTTTCTTGTCTTTTTATTGAACTGGCTAGTACTACCAGTACAGTGTTGAACAGAAAAGGTGAAAGCAGACATGCTAGTCTTCATCCAGATTTTTTTTTCTTATTTGATGATATTTATTCTCTTTACCAAGCTATACAATAAAAGGGAAATGTCACATCTAGTGACATTAACATTAAATATTTCTTCATTAATAAAGATGATAGCGATTGGTTCAAGTTGGCAGAGTAGAAGGATGTGCTCTCACTCCCTCTTGTGAGAACACCGGAATCACAACTAACTGCTGAACAATCATCAACAGGAAAACACTAGAACTCACCAAAAAGATACCCCACATCCAAAGACAAAGGAGAAGCCACAAAGAGATGGTAGGAGGGGTGCAATCACAATAAAATCAAATCCCATAACTGCTGGTGGCTGACTCACAGACTGGAGAACACTTATACCACAGAAGTCCACCCACTGGAGTGAAGGTTCTGAGCCCCACGTCAGGCTTCCGAACCTGGGGGTCCGGCAACAGGAGGAGGAATTCCTAGAGAATCAGACTTCGAAGGCTGGTGGGATTTGATTGTCGGACTTTGACAGGACTGGGGGAAACAGAGACTCCACTCTTGGAGGGCACACACAAAGTAGTGTGGGCATCGGGACCCAGGGGAAGGAGCAGTGACCCCATAGAGACTGAACCAGACCTACCTGCTAGTGTTGGAGGGTCTCCTGCAGAGGCGGGAGGTAGCAATGTCTCACCGTGAGGACAAGGACACTGGCAGCAGAAGTTCTGGGAAGTACTACTTGGCGTGAGCCCTCCCAGAGTCTGCCATTAGCCCCACCAAAGAGCCCGGGTAGGCTCCGGGTTTAGGTCGCCTCAGGCCAAACAACCAACAGGGAGGGGACCCAGCCCCACCCATCAGCAGACAAGCGGATTAAAGTTTTACTGACCTCTGCCCACCTGAGCAACAGCCAGATCTACCCACCACCAGTCCCTCCCATCAGGAAACTTGCACAAGCCTCTTAGATAGCCTCATCCACAGGAGCAGACAGCAGAAGCAAGAAGAACTACAGTCCTGCAGCCTGTGGAACAAAAACCACATTCACAGAAAGATAGACAAGATGAAAAGGCAGAGGGCTATGTACCAGATGAAGGAACAAGATAAAATCCCAAAAAACAACTAAATGAAGTGGAGATAGGCAACTTTCCAGAAAAATGAATGCAGAATAATGATAGTGAAGATGATCCAGGACCTCGGAAAACAATGGAGGCAAAGACTGAGAAGATGCAAGAAATGTTTAACAAAGATCTAGAAGAATTCAAGAACAAACAAACAGAGATGAAGAATACAGTAACTGAATTGGGAAGTACACTAGAAGGAATCAATAGCAGAATAACTGAGGCAAAAGAACGGATAAGTGACCTGGAAGACAGAATGGTGGAATTCACCGCTGCGGTACAGAATAAAGAAAAAAGAATGAAAAGAAATGAAGACAGCCTAAGAGACCTCTGGGACAACATTAAATGCAACAACATTCGCATTATAGGGGTCCAAGAAGGAGAAGAGAGAGAGAAATAACCTGAGAAAATATTTGAAGAGATTACAGTCGAAAAGTTCCCTAACATGGGAAAGGAAATAGCCACCCAAATCCAGGAAGTGCAGAGAGTCCCATACAGGAAAAACCCAAGGAGAAACACGCCAAGACACACAGTAATCAAATTGGCAAAAATTAAAGACAAAGAAAAATTATTGAAAGCAGCAAGGGAAAAACAACAAATAACATACAGGGAACTCCCATAAGATTAACAGCTGATTTTTCAGCAGAAACTGTACAAGCCAGAAGGGAGTGGCATGATATATTTAAAGTGATGAAAGGGAAGAACCTACAACCAAGATTACTCTACAACCAACCTACAACCTACAACCAAGATTATCTCATTCAGATTCGATGGAGAAATCGAAAGCTTTACAGACAAGCAAAAGCCAAGAGAATTCAGCACCAACAAGCCAGCTCTACAACAAATGCTAAAGGAACTTCGCTAACTGGGAAACACAAGAGAAGAAAAGGGTCTACAAAAACAAACCCAAAACAGTTAAGAAAATGGTAATAGGAACATACATATCGATAATTACCTTAAACATGAATGGATTAAATGCTCCAACCAAAAAACACGGGTTTGCTGAATGGATACAAAACAAGACCCATATATATGGTATCTACAAGAGACCCACTTCAGACCTAAGGACACATACAGACTGAAAGTGAGGGTATGGAAAAAGATATTCAATGCAAATGGAAATCAAAAGAAAGCTGGAGTAGCAATACTCATATCAAATAAAATAGACTTTAAAATAAAGTATGTTACAACAGACAAGGAAGGACACTACATAATGATCAAGGGATCAATCCAAGAAGAAGATAAACAATTATAAATATATATGCACCCAACATAGGAGCCCCTCAATACATAAGGCAACTGCTAACAGCTATAAAAGAGGAAATCGACAGTAACACAATAATACTGGCGGACTTTAACACCTCACTTATACCAATGGACAGATCATCCAAACAGAAAATTAATAAGGAAACAGAAGCTTTAAATGACACAATACACCAGATAGATTTAATTGATATTTATAGGACATTCCATCCAAAAACAGCAGATTACACTTTCTTCTCAAGTGCGTATGGAACCTTCTCCAGAATTGATCACATCTTGGGTCACAAATCAAGCCTCGGTACATTTAAGAAAACTGAAATCATATCAAGCATCTTTTCTGACCACAGCGCTCTGAGATTAGAATTCAATTACAGGGAAAAAAACGTAGAAAACACAAACACAGGGAGGCTAAACAATACTTTACTAAATAACCAAGTGATCACTGAAGAAATAAAAAAATACCTAGAGACAAATGACAATGAAAACACGACGATCCAAAACCTATGGGATTCGGCAAAAGCGGTTCTAAGAGGGAAATTTATAGCTATACAAGCCTACCTCAAGAAAGAAGAAAAATCTCAAATAAACAATCTAACCTTACACCTAAAGGAACTAGAGAAAAAGAACAAACAAAACCCAAAGTTAGCAGAAGGAAAGAAATCATAAAGATCAGAGCAGAAATAAATGAAATAGAAACAAAGAAAATAATAGCAAAGATCAATAAAACTAAGAGCTGGTTCTTTTAGAGGATAAAGAAAATTGATAAACCATTAGGCAGACTCATCAAGTAAAAGAGGGAGAGGACTCAAATCAGTAAAATTAGAAATGAAAAAGGAGAAGTTACAATGGACACCGCAGAAATACAAAGCATCCTAAGAGACTACTACAAGCAACTCTATGCCAATAAAATGGACAACCTGGAAGAAATGGACAAATTCTTAGAAAGGTGTAACCTTCCAAGACTGTACCAGGAAGAAATAGAAAATATGAACAGATCAATTACAAGTAATGAAATGGAAACTGTGATTAAAAATCTTCCAACAAACAAAAGTCCAGGACCAGATGGCTTCACAGATGAATTCTATCAAACATTTAGAGAAGAGCTAACACCCATTCCTCTCAAACTCTTCCAAAAAATTGCAGAGGAAAGAACACTCCCAAACTCATTCTGTGAGGCCAACATCATCCTGATACCAAAACCAGACAAAGATACTACAAAAAAACAAAATTACAGACCAATATCACTGATGAATATAGATGCAATAATCCTCAATAAAATACTAGTAAACAGAATCCAACAACACATTAAAAGGATTATACACCATGATCAAGTGGGATTTATCCCAGGGATGCAAGTATTCTTCAATATATGCAAATCAATCAATGTGACACACCATATTAACAAATTGAGAAAGAAAAACCATATGATCACCTCAATAGATGCAGAAAAAGCTTTTGACAAAATTTAACACCCATTTATGATAAAAACTCTCCAGAAAGTGGGCAGAGAGGGAACCTACCTCAGCACAATAAAGTCCATATACGACAAACCCACAGCAAACATCATTCTCAATGGTGGAAAACAGAAAGCATTTCCTCTAAGATCAGGAAAAAGACCAGGATGTCCACTCTCACCACTGTTATTCAACATAGTTTTGGAAGTCCTAGCCACGGCAATCAGAGAAGAATAAGAAATAAAAGGAATACAAATTGGAAAAGAAGAAGTAAAACTGTCACTGTTTGCAGATGACATGATACTCTATGTAGACAATCCTAAAGATGCAACCAGTAAACTACTAGAGCTAATTAATGAATTTGGTAAAGTTGCAGGATACAAAATTAATGCACAGAAATCTCTTGCATTCCTATACACTAATGATGAAAAATCTGAAAGAGAAATTAAGGAAACACTCCCATTTACTGTTGCAACAAAAAGAATAAAATACCTTGGAATAAATCTACCTAGGGAGCAAAAGACCTGTATGCAGGAAACTATAAGACACTGTTGAGAGAAGTTAAAGATGATACTAACAGATGGAGAGATATACCATGTTCTTGGATTGGAAGAATCAATATTGTGAAAATGACTATACTACCCAAAGCAATCTACAGATTCAATGCAATCCCTATCAAATTACCAATGGCATTTTTTACAGAACTAGAACAAAAAATCTTAAAATTTGTATGGAGACACAAAAGACCCCAAATAGGCAAAGCAGTCTTGAGGGAAAAAAACGGAGCAGGAGGAATCAGACTCCCTGACTTCGGACTATACTACAAAGCTACAGTAATCAAGACAATATGGTGCTGGCACAAAAACAGAAATATAGATCAATGGAACAGGATAGAAAGCCCAGAGATAAACCCATGCACCTATGGTCAACTAATCTATGACAAAGGAGGGAAGGATATACAATGGAGAAAAGACAGTCTCTTCAATAAGTGGTGCTGGGAAAACTGGGCAGCCACATGTAAAAGAATGAAATTAGAACACTTCCTAACACCATACAGAGAAATAAACTCAAAATGGATTAGAGACCTAAATGTAAGACCGGACACTATAAAACTCTTAGAGGAAAACATAGGAAGAACACTCTTTGACATAAATCACAGCAAGATCTTTTTTGATCCACCTCCTAGAGTAATGTAAATAAAAACAAAAATAAACAAATGGGACCTAATGAAACTTAAAAGCTTTTGCACAGCAAAGGAAACCATAAACAAGAAGAAAAGACAAACCTCAAAATGGGAGAAAATATTTGCAAGCGAATCAATGGACAAAGGATTAATCTCCAAAATATATAAACATGTCATGCAGCTCAATATCAAAAAAACAAACAACCCAATCCAAAAATGGGTAGAAGACCTAAATAGACATTTTTCCAAAGAAGACATACAGGTGGCCAAGAGGCACATGAAAAGCTGCTCAACTTCACTAATTGTTAGAGAAATGCAAATCAAAACTACAATGAGGTATCACCTCACACCAGTTAGAATGGGCATCATCAGAAAATCTACAAACAACAAATGCTGGAGAGGGTGTGGAGAAAAGGGAACCCTCTTGCACTGTTGGTGAAAATGTAAATTGATACAGCCACTATGGAGAACAGTATGGAGGTTCCTTCAAAAACTAAAAATAGAATTACCATATGATCCAGCAATCCCACTACTGGGCATATACCCAGAGAAAACCATAATTCAAAAAGACACATGCCCCCCAATGTTCATTGCAGCACTATTTACAATAGCCAGGTCATGGGAGCAACCTAAATGCCCATCGACAGACGAATGGATAAAGAAGTTGTGGTACATATATACAATGGAATATTACTCAGCCATAAAAAGGAACGAAATTGGGTCATTTGTAGAGACGTGGATGGATCTAGAGACTGTCATACAGAGTGAAGTAAGTCAGAAAGAGAAAAACAAATATCATATATTAACGCATATATGTGGAACCTAAAAAAATGGTATAGATGAACCGGTTTGCAGGGCAGAAAGTGGGAGACAGATTTAGAGAACAAGCGTATGGACACCAAGGGGGGAAAGTGGCGGGTGGTGGGGATGGTGGTGGGATGAATTGGGAGATTGGGATTGACATGTATACAGAGATGTGTATAAAATGGATGAGTAATAAGAACCACTGTATAAAAAAATAAATAAAATGAAATTCAAAAATTCAAAAAAAAAAAAAAGGAAAGATGATAGCTGTAGGTTTTTATTGATGCCCTCTATCAGGTTGAAGAAATTCCTTCCTGTTTCTTTGTTTGCTGAGGAGCTTTTATCCTGAATAGGTGTTGAACTTCTTCAAATGCTTCTTTTTTTCATTTATTGAAATGATCATGTGGTTTTTCTCCTTTATTCTATTAATGTGGTAATTTATAATACATTGATTTATTTTCTGGTCTTAGACCAAACCTTGCATTCCTGAGATAAATTCTCCTTGGTAATGATATTTTAATTACAATAAATAATAGTATACTTAGTTTTAATATGTTGCTGGATTCAATTTGCCAGTATTTTATTAAGGAGTTTTAGATCAATATTTATGAAGAATATTGGTTTCTAAGTTGTTTTTCCTGTAATGTCTTTTTCAGGTGTTGTATGAGAACTATCTTGGCCTCATAAAATGCGTTTGGAAGTACTTCCCTCCTCTTCTATTTTGTGAAAGATTATTAGCTTTGGTTTAAAGTTTGTATTTGGTGGAGTTTACCAAGGAAGCCTAGAGCTGGGGTAGCGCTTCCCCCCCTCCCCACCGCCCTGCCCTCAGCCACTGTGGGTGGGGAGAAAGTTTCTGAGGACTAATTCTATTCAGAGCTTTAATTTCATCTTGTTTCAGTTTTGTTGAGTTTTACAGGAATTTGTTCATTTCACCTGATTTGTAGAATATATACATGAACTTTGTTCATAGTATTGCCTTATTACCTTTTCAGATAGGATATAGGATGTAGCAGTGTTCCCTCTGAATTCCTAATATTAGCCATTTGTTTTTTCTGTCTTTTATTCCTGATTTTTCTTGCTAGGGATTTTTCAATTTTGTTAATTTTTTCAAAGGATCAACTTTTGGCCCTTTAAAATTTCGCTATTTTATGTTTATTTCTTATTTCATTGTTTTCTGGTCATACTGTTATTATTTATTTCAGGTTTGATTTTTTTAAAAGTAAATTTATTTATTTTATTTTTGGCTGCATTGGGTCTTCGTTCCTGTGTTCAGGCTTTCTCTCTTTCTCTAGTTGCAGTGAGTGGGGGCTCTTCTTCATTGCAGTGTGTGGGCTTCTCTTTGCGGTGGCTTCTCTTGTTGTAGAGCAGCGGCTCTAGGCACACGGGCTTTAGTAGTTGTGGCATGCGGGCTCAGTAGCTGTGGCTCATGGGCTCTACAGCACAGGCTCAGTAGTTGTGGTGCACAGACTCAGTAGTTGTGGCACACGGGCTTAGTTGCTCCATGACATGTGGGATCTTCCCAAACCAGGTCTTGAACCCGTGTCCCCTGCCTTGACAGGTAGATTCTTAACCACTGTGCCACCAGGAAAGTCCTATTTCAGGTTTTATTTGCTCTTCTTTTTCTATCTTCTTAAGGTAGAATCTTAGGTAATTGATTGTAAACGTTTCTTGTTTTTTAATGTATGTAGTTATGGCTATAGATTTATCTCTAGTCATTGCTTAGAATCCTGCAAATTCTGATATGTTATGTTTTCATTGTCAAACAATTCAAAATAATTTCTAATTTCCTTTTCTTTTACCTGTGGATACTTGTAGTGTGTTGTTTAATTTCTAAACAGTAGGGAATCTTCTTAATAACTTAATGGCATTGATTTCTAGTGTAATTTTGTTTTGGTTAGAGAATTTACTCTGTAAGATATCAGTCTTTTAAAATTTTTTGAGACTTATTTTATGGACCAGCATGTGATCTGTCTTTGTGATTGTTCCATTGTGCTTTTAGAAAGAATGTGTATTTTGCAGTTGTTGTGGTTAATGTTCAGTAAATATCATTTAGGTCAGCTTGACAGTGTTGTTCAAATCTTTCATATCATTACTGATTTTTTTTTTGGTCTAGTTATTCTGTCAATTAGTGAGAGAGGAGTGTTAAAATCTCCAGCTGTGATTGTGAATTTGTTCATTTCTGTATTTTGGTTTTTGCTTCATATATTTTGAAGCTCTAATCACCTGTTTAGAATTGTTATGTCTTCCTGGTCAATTGACCTTTTTATTTTTATGAAATGTTCCTCTTTATCTCTGGTAAACGCTCATTTTGAAGTCTACATTATTTGATACTAATGTAGCCACATTAGTTTTCTTGTGCATACCCCGTTTCCAGAGAATATCATTTTTATCTTTTTACTTTTAATCTTCTATTTCATTATACTTAACGTGGATCTTTGTAGACAACATTTAGTTGTGCCTTGCTGTTTTATCCAGTCTGAAGTCTAATTAATAATCTTTGCCTTTTAATTTGGATTGCTTAATCCATTTACACTTACTATAATTATTTATGTGGTTGGGTTTAAGTCTGCCATTTTACTTTTTTTCTCATTTGTTCCATCTATGTTTTTCTTCCTCTGCTTTTCTTTTACTGTATTCTTTTGGATTAATGAAATATTTCTTGAATTCCGTTTAAATTCTTTTATTGGCTTTTAAACTAAACCTCTTCCTGTTAGTATTCAGTGGCCATTTTAGAGATAATAATATGCTTTCTTTTCACAGTCTTCTTAAGGTTTATATTGTTAATCACATGATTAATTACTTTCTAACAGTATTATTCCATTTATTGAGTTGGCCAGAATGTTCATTCGGGTTTTTGTGTAAGATGTTATGGAAAAACCCGAACGAACTTTCTGGCCAACCAAATACCACCTCCCATTCTGTGTGTATTGTTGTGATATATTTTAAATACATATACTTTATTAAATCTCACAATACAGTGTTATAAATTTATTTAAATAGTCATCTTTTAAAGAAATTAAGAAAACAGTCTTTCATATTTACCCGCAACTTTGTTTTTTCTGTGCTTTTCATTTCCTTAAATCTGAGTTTCATCCATTTTCCTTATCCTGACGAAGTTGTTTTAGTCTTTTTTTGTGGTGTGGGTCTCCTGATGAAGAGTTTTTTTAACTTTTATCTGTTGGAAATGTATTTATTTTCCCTTCATCTTTTCAGTGCATGTAGAATTCTGTGTTGGCATTTTTTTCCTTCAGTCTTTTAAAGGTGCTCTTCCATTGTCTTCTGCTTTTCATTATTTCCAATTCGAAATCTGCCATCATTTCTGAATTGTTTCCCTGTGGGTAATATGTCTTTTTTCTCTGGCAGCTTTCATGAATTCCTTTATATCTGTGTTCTTTTTATCTGCCTACCCCTTATATGTTGATGAAGGGCATGGACTATGGAGCCACATCTGCCTGAGTCCAGTCGCTACTGCACACCTAATAGCTGCATGTCCTTGGGCAAAAACTTCTCTGGGCTTTAGTTCCTTACCTATATAATGGGGTGAATGGTAACTACTGCACTGTGAAGATTAAATGAGTTAATATGTGTAATATGCTTAGACAGCATAGTAAGTGTCATATAAATGTGCCCTGTTATTATTGTATTTTATCAGTCTTAATACAAATTAGATTTTTTCCATATGTTAACATTTCTCAAATCAGGATGCATCTTGCAAGTGATGGCTTCTTAGAATTCCTTTATCAGTGGCTTGAATTCTGGTTCTTTCAGAGATGTTTTGTGTTGTGCCTCCATTCACCTGGGACATCTTCAACCTGAGGCAACTTTAAATAGAATTCTCTGTTAGAGGTTTTTGGGACCACTCAGGTGGTAAGAATTCAGATTGGAAAGCTCCATGTGTACCAATTTCTGATTTATTGTCTTTAGATGGTGTTTTTCTGCCTTCCGCCAGGGCCTGGAGAGATGCACATTTCCTTGAAATTTATTTCTAACTTGAGGATTTATATTTTATTTACCTTTAGTTTAAGAGAGTTTAGTCTTTTGGGGTCCCTACTTTTTGTAGGCTTCTTCTATTAGACTCCTTCTCATCTTAGGTGTTTTTCCCTCTTTTCTTGCTACATAAAATAATGATACAGCTTATAATAAGTAGGGTATTAGATTTGTTGATATTAGGTATCATTATTATTGTCGTCATCACCACCATCCTCCCTGAGACATCTCTTCTACTTTCATGACTTGAATTATATTAATTATAGTAAGAGAAGAGTAATGAGTTGAAGACTTCTCTTTGGTTAATATTCGTAGTTTGGGGTGGTGATTTTGTGAGGAAAAGGAGTTAGTAAAGAGGAAAAGAAGTAGTTTAAGTAGGAAAAGGACTAAGGATACTAATGTCATAAAGATAAAGTGTTTGCAGCCATGGTTTTCCAATATATCTGCATATTAGAATCATTTGGGAATCTTTTAAAATTTTCAAGTTTCAGGTCACACTCCAGACAGATTAAATCATGAACTCTTGGTGTGTAAGCCAGGCATCAGCATTTTTGGAGCTTTCCAACTGATTCCAGTGTGTGGACTAGTTTGGGAACCACTGGTTTGTAGAGTTTTAAGAATGATAGGTCAGTGAGACTGAGGATTGAAAAAGGGCAAGGAATAGTAAATGCTAGGTAGCCATTTGTGATCCTTTAGTAGAACAGTGAATGAAAAAAGTCAGATTATAGGGGTTTAAGAATGGATTTATAGCATAACCTTCGAGGTAGAGGTGTATTCTGCTCATTATATAAAATAGGCCATTCAGGGGGGTGGGGAAAAGGAATGGAAAATAGGGTGGAAGCTTAAGGAGGAATGGTATCAAATGAAAACCCTTTTCATTTGTTTTCCAAATGGGACAGCCATATCTTTTCCAAGGTATAGGATACAGTGAAGAAGGAGGGGATTATTGAAAGAGGAATATTATGAAAGAGGCAAAAGGGAATGGCGTTAAAATGGGGTTATGAATTATTTTTGGAAAATAAGTCTCTAGTTCCAAGTTTGGTGAGTAGAATGGAAAGAAGAATAGATGAGGGAACCCCATCATACCTGACATGAAAAAGAAGTTAGCCAAAATTGTTTTTTCCTTGATCTTCTCAGTGGAAAGAAAAAGATAGTGAGTTTACTCAATAGAGCAAATTTGGTTCACAAATTTCAGTATTCATAAAAATTATCTGGAGAGCTAGTTGAGAATTCAAATTTGTAGCCTCTCTGTTGCACTCCTCCACTTGAATATTTTCCTTCATTAGGTCTGAGGGAGGGCCAAGGAGTTTGCATTTTTTAAAAAAATTAATTAATTAATTAATTTATTTATTTTTGACTGTGTTGGGTCTTCGTTTCTGTGCGAGGGCTTTCTTTAGTTGTGGCAAGCGGGGGCCACTCTTCATCGCTGTGCGCGGGCCTCTCACTGTCACGGCCTCTCTTGTTGCGGAGCACAAGCTCCAGACGCGCAGGCTCAGTAGTTGTGGCTCACGGGCCCAGTTGCTTTGCGGCATGTGGGATCTTCCCAGACCAGGGCTCGAACCCGTGTCCCCTGCACTAGCAGGCAGATTCTCAACCACTGCGCCACCAGGGAAGCCCTGCATTTTTAATAGCTTATCCCAGGTGAGTCTAAATAATGCTGGTGGTTCTGAAATCAAGCTTAGGCATACTATGGGCCAGAGGCAGTGCTTTTTAACAGGTTTCAGAGCAATAAAAAAAAGATGAAGAGATAAACGATCCCTGTGTAATAGCAAAGGCCCACTGGATGCTAAATATTATGATATTTTAGATTTGCTGGGTTTTTGTGACTCTTTAGCAGCTCTCTGAAGCCTGAAAGCTGCCATGGGCAAACCTGTTGTTGGATCCAAGAATGGCATGGCAGAAAGGCCAAAGGGGAAAAACATCCAGGGCATTAATGAAGGAAACATTGAATTCAAGGCCTGGTTTCCTGGAAGACAGGTAGTCAGGAGGAATCAGGAGGCTGTGTAAAATTGGAGGCATCACATAATTGGAAATCATCTGTTGTGGGGAAGAAGTGATTCAGTAGCTTGGGAGGAACAGGTGTAAAAAGTAACAGATAAATTGATTTTGTTCAGGGAAGGAGGGACATTAGACAAGTTGGGCCTTTCTTTCCTTCTTTCTTTTCTTTCCTTCCTTCCTCCCTCCCTTCCTCCCCCCACCCCCGTCCCCCCTTTTTCCTTCCTTCTGACTTTGGAAATGTGGTATTGTTGAGGAAAGGCAGGTTTCTATTAAAGTGAGAAAAATGTCAAGGATCAAATTATCTCATGGTGGGGTGGTAATAGGGTTGCTAGATAAAATGCAGGATGTACTTAGTTAAATTTGAATATCAGATATACAACAAATAATTTTTCAGTATGGATATGTCCCAAATATTGTTTGGGACATACTCACACTAAAAAAGTATTCATTGTGTATCTGGTGTTCAAACTTAACTGAGTTAGTGTCCTCTACTTTTTTTTCTCTTAATTTTTCAAAAATTTTTTATTGGAGTATAGTTGATTTAAAATGTCACGTTAGGGACTTCCCCGGTGGTGCAGTGGTTAAGACTCCACCTGACAGTGCAGGGGACACACGTTCGATCCCTGGTCCGGGAAGATCCCACATGCCGCAGAGCAACTAAGCCCGTGCACCACAACTACTGAGCCTGCGCACCTAGAGCCCGTGCTCCGCAGCAAGAGAAGCCATCGCAATGAGAAGCCTGCACACCACAGGGAAGAGTAGCCCCTGCTCACCACAACTGGAGAGAGCCCGCTCAAAGCAACAAAGAGCCAACGCAGCCAAAAAAAAAAAAAATGTTGTGTTAGTTTCTGCTGTACAGAAAAGCGAATCAGTTATACATATACATATATCTACTCTTTTTTAGATTCTTTCCCATATAGGTCATTACAGAGTATTGAGAAGAGTTCCCTGTGCTATACAGTAGGTCCTTATTAATTAGCCATCATATATATAGTAGTGTGTATGTGTCAACCCCAATCTCCCAATTTATTCCTTCTCCCCCCTCCCCCATCCCCGCTGCCTTTCTCCCCTGGTAACCATAAGTTTGTTTTTTACATCTGTGACTCTCTGTTTTGTAAATAAGTTCACTTGTACCATCTTTTAGATTCCATATATAAGTGATATCATATGACATTTGTCCTTCTCTGTCTCACCCACCTCACTCAGTATGAGAATCTCTAGGTCCACCCATGTTGCTGCAGATGGCCTTATTTTGTTCTACTTTTATTTGCTGAATCTGGCAACTTTAGTGGAAATGATGTTTCATAAGACACAGGTAAGAGTCAGGCTGGGAAAAGATAGTCACGGTGGTGGAGTGGAACTGAGTTGTTTGAGAATAAAAGTATGAAGTAGTATCAAGGGAACATTATTTAGCTGAGAGTGGCGGGTATGAGTAATTGAAATGGGGTGAGCATCAGAGTGGGAGATGGGGCAAAGAATTATATTAGGATAGGGGAGCTCTGCCAGGAGCATTCTTTGTAATTTTGTGAAGGAAGATAGTCTGTCAACTTCTTTTACCGATGTCTGCAGCTTATTCTAAAGGATAACTTATTTTTCCTGGATACAGAAGCAGTTGTATAGGGAGTCTCATGGTTTCAGCTGCCAATGTCTAGTAATTTATCTGCATAATATCACCCCACCTCCTTCCAACCTCATCTGCTAAAAGGAAGGGAAGAGACTGATGAATAAATATGTTGATGTTCATGAACACTTTGTAATGCATTGCAAAAAAGCATTCCAGCCCATAAAAATAGAAGTTAAACTTTATGATCAGTTAGGAAAACTAGGCAGATAAATGTTAGAAAGTCATTTTGAGTACTAGATTGATCGTTATGTTTTTCTTTTTATTCTCCTGATTTTGGAAACAATTTCCTTTTATTTTCCATTTTGACTTTAAATAATTAAAGGCATAAACATCTAGTACATTTCACTCAATGAATAACTAATAGTTTAAAATTTTTCTGTTATTTGTTAAGGTTCCTGAGTAATATTTTTTGCCCTTAAGTTGTGCTCACATAAATGTAATTAATTTTACTCAAATGAGGAAGTGTTAGAATCTTTGACTTTAAAAATGCGGGATATTGGAAAAATAATTTTAGTTACTAGAAGAAGAGTATGGAAAGGAAAACTTCAAAGGCTAGTCTGGTGTCAGCACCTGCTGTGGTCACAGTGTAAACCCTGGAGGCCAGGGATTTTGGCAGCAGTTTCAGTGCTTTTAGTTCATTCTCCAGTATCCCCAAATGTGAAGCAGATGCCAGTTTCTTCTCTAGGGCTCTGATAATGGCATATAATGAGTTGGTTGTTTCCTAGCAACTAAAGAAGCAGTTTCACTTTAGCTGATCCTGCAATAGGAATGAGACATTTTCCCTTGATAGTTGGTATTAGTGATTTCCCTGACAATGGAATTTCTGAATAAGGAATGTTCTCAGCCTTTGGTTTCCTAAAGAATTTTGCTTTTGAGTGTGGGCTAAGCTCTGCTTAATCTTGTATAAAATGAAAAAAATTTCTTGAGCCCCCTAAGTACCTCTCATGGGAAGAGCCAAAGGAGTTTGATACATCATTTCTCAAATGGCAAGTGATTATACAAGAAGCTATAATGGGTGTATTTTTCCCAGTGTTTAACAGTATAATTAACAGCCAAATTCTTTTCTGTATTTAATGTTGGAGGCAACAGAGGTTTATTAAGTACTGGCCAATGTGCTGTAGAAAAAATATATAAGAAATTTTTATTACCAGTGCCATTTCAATATAAAGTCAGTATAACAAAAACATATTTTCTAATCTATAACCCACTTGATTTCAAACAGTATACTATACACAAAGTTATTATTACACCAATTATTATAATAGTTCGCTTTAAAGTAAACTGTTGAACAATTTAATGTTTAACTTTAAATAATTGCTAATTAGTTGTAAGGCATCTGTACTTAATTGGAGCATATCTAAATCCTTCTTATTTGGCAGTGGTAATAGATCAGAGGTCTTCTGATTCTTAAGATATAGGGAGGCATGAGAAAATGACTTTAAATGACCTTTTTTTAGTCATTCATAGTTTAAACAGTTTCTAAGGAAATTATGTTTTCTTCTTTTGACATTAATACCTAATATAAATTACCTCCCTCATTGAGATTTATGGTATGATATATTAAATTTCAGAAGTTCCCAGACACTTAGGCAAAGAGATAAAATATTAAGTGATGTTCTTAAGATAATTAAGTTAGCCATATCTAAATATACCAAAGAAATTTATTGCCTTGCATGGAAAAGGTTTTCAGACTATGCATTAACTGTAGATGAAGTTATTGAATGTTTTCCTTGTCAGTTTTGGGCATCTGACCTTATTCATTTCTCTCTATGATTTTCGCATCATCAGGTACTTAGCAGTCTCATATTTAAAAAGACTTTATTAGGCCTCCATGAAGCATTAAAGATAAAGAACACTAATAAATTCAGTTGGACAGGATAGTAGTCTTTCAGGCACCTAAGACAAAATTTTTACCTTAAAAACTCTTTAAACATGAGGCAGAGTTTCTATATAATATCTCAGTTGTTGCTCTTAGATTTCTTTGGGACCTTAATCTGAGGTGACAGAGTCAAGCATGTTAAGCCTAGTTTTGAATTCTCCTTTCCTTTTTAAAACTATAGATTAGTCAACAAGGAAATAGAGATATAATATAACTAAAGCCTAGTTCTTTGAAATACTTTTCTGAGGCAGTATTATCTAGTAAATAGCTCAATTTGATGAACCTAACAGGGATTTCTTTTGATCACTGCATTTATTCACTCATTATTTATTGAGCTGGCATCAGATAATTATTGTTGTACTTTTAAAATGTCATTGGACTTTTTTGTCATCTTCAGCAGCAGATATTTAAGTGGCTACTTACCATGTTTGGGCCATTGGTTAGATGCTGAGGACCAAGGATATGTAAGATGTAGTTCCAGCTTTCAACATGTCAAAGCTTTTAGTTACAGATCTACTTTTGACTTGTGGTCATAAGCAAGATGTTTAGAATGTTAGACATTTTGATGATTTTCAGATATTGTTTTATAGTGTTTTGTTTAAGGCAATCAAAGTTGGAACTTAGAGGAGAAAGCTGAGTGTTACATAGCGTTGACCATTCAAGTTGGTGGTATTGTTACAAGAGACCAGATTTCACAGATTCATTTAGGTTCCATGTCACAGAAGGAACCCTGCAGTCACATTGAAAGGGAATAAGTTCTCAGGAGTTAGAAATGGCTTATGAATATAAATTGCTGGCTATTTCCTCCTACTTAAAATGCCCTTCTTTTTCTGCCAGTTGTCAGAGATGAGTTACATGAGTTCCTCCAGCTCACTGTGATGATTGAGTTCTTATATATGCAGCTTTGAATATTGTAATTTATTTTTACATGTTGTTATTGTAGATATCTAAGACAGAAAGCTATTACATTTTTCTAGACGGGCACCAACTTCCCTAATCCCCCACCCCAAGCCATTTATGCCAAATTTCTCAAGCGTGAGAGTAGATCTAACATGTCATTACTTCACCAACTTACTTGTGTGTACTGGTTCCTGTTAACACAGGTGTAGAGACACTTTTCACTTGATAAAACTACTTAATGACCAGAGGTTTAGATGGGTAATTTTATCAAGAAAACCATAGAAGTAAAGCAACCAAAGTAAAAAAAAAGAAGAGTTATTGTTGTCCACTGTTAACTACTGATATTCTCACTTCTTGTTTTGTGTAGTTTTGGGTTGGAGCAATTCCGAAGTCTGGGAGGGCCCTGCTTCTCAGAGCTTCTTTTCTAACCTGACACCCAGGGAAGGCCTCCTGCTGCAGCCCTCTGACTGTACATAGCTGAGCCAGATTATCTTCTGCTCTATATCAGTGACTGGCCTTGGATCAGCCCTAGTCCTGGCACCTTTGGAAGATGAAGGTACTTTCCTCTTCTTTGTCGTGAATTCCTTGAATTCCTTCCTCAGGTTTTAGGCCTTTCAGTCACATCTTGCTCTGGTCTGGATGCAGGAACCAGCATGTCACCTCCCCTTCTCATTTGGTACATCATTAGCTATTTCTTCACATGGTTCTCCCCTTTGGCAAGGTTAGGCTTTGCCACCTATCTAGTTACTTGTCCTTCTTCCCTAGAACTTTGCAGTCGGGTATTAGGTTTCGTATCTCTGATATTCCCTTTCTTCCCAGTTCAAAGCTCTTGTTTACTTTGGATAGATCTTCTTGCCTTAGTGAAAAACGTGTTCTTAGCCTATTCGTAGGTTCACCCACACTCTAGGAATGACTGAAGCTGTGGACTCAGGTTACTGGTTTTATTTCCCTGTCAGTGGATCAAGTGCTTCCTAAGGAGAGAGATGGGGCCTTGCCCTGATTTTGTCCCTTCATATTAATTTCTCATTCTCAACAGTGAACGTAGAGAATCAGGATTCTTACTTTCAGAACATAGAATGGGGGGAGAGGCACAATTTGACTATTCAGTCCAAATGGAGTACAACAACAGATTTCATTTATGATTTTCCTGGTACCTAAACAGGGAAGTAAGGACAATTAAAGAAAAACAGAGCATCTGGTTTAACTCCAGGCCTGAATCTGAAAAGAGAGCAGGAAAGGAAGTAAAAAGAAAGAAAGGACAGAAAGTTACCAGGAAATTGAAGTCATTATTGTGGTTTAAACTTGGCCAGTATTTCATTGATAAAGCAAAGATGCTTGAGTATTCTTTTGTGTCTGACAACACAGAGAAGCTTTTCCTATTTCCTTCTTTGTGTAACTACCAGAGAGAAGTAATAGGGGTCTTTGGACAGTCATTTCATGTTAAGGGTGGCTCTTACTGTAGCTCTGATATAAGTAGGAAGCATGCAGAATCCTGGCTGGTTTTTAAGAGAAGTGACAAAATGGAGTGTTTCATTCAGTTGAAGTCAGCAATCAAAATTAGTGCAAAAGGAATCACTACTAGAAAAATGTGCCAAGCCAGTGAAATACATTAATCAAAGGGGGAATGATGTCAGACACAAATCATTAGCAGCAAAAACCAATGAGGCTAAAATAATTTGCCTTAGAAAATGAATAAATTGAGTAGGCTAATTGCCCAAACCATATAATATCCCATTTCTACCTTGAACACTTCAGAATTTCTAACTTTTTCATTCTTCTGTGTTGTTGATACAGGCTTTTAAGGATAAGCTTCAATGATTTGGGCTGAGTCTAGGATGAGGGTAATTATGAAAGGTAGGACCGTGTCTTCTGCAGTTATAATTAAGTAGTCTTAGTAAAGATCAAGATGAAAAAAGTAAGATTACTTACTAGGTCCTTAGGAGAGCTTAGAGCTGTGGCCCCTTTGGATGGGCAAAGCCTTATTCTATCTCCTCAGGTGCAGAGGGAGAATCATGGGTCAGAATCATATGTTAGAAGCCTGCTGGAGCTATTCAAGTTCCAAAAAGATTTGAGTAGATCCTAAACAGTCTATAAGGAGAGTTATCGTTGTTTCTGGGGATTTTATAGGATTTTGACCCCATTTATTATTTAAACAGAAACTGTATTTACTTGATTTCTTAAAAATTTTATTTAATTTATTTTTTTATACAGCAGGTTCTTATTATTTATCCATTTTATACATATCAGTGTATATATGTCAATCCCAATCTCCCAGTTCATCCCACCACCACCACTTTCCCCCCTTGGTGTCTATACGTTTGCTCTCTACATCTGTGTCTCTATTTCTGCCTTGCAAACTGGTTCATCTGTACCATTTTTCTAGATCCCATGTATATCGTATTAATATACGATATTTGTTTTTCTGTTTCTGACTTACTTCACTCTGTATGACGGTCTCTGGGTCCATTCCACGTCTCTACAAATGACCCAATTTCGTTCCTTTTTATGGCTGTGTAATATTCCATTGTATATATATATACCACATCTTCTTTATCCATTCATCTGTCGATGGGCATTTAGGTTGCTTCCATCACCTGGCTATTGTAAATAGCGCTGCACTGAACATTGGGGTGCATGTGTCTTTTTGAATTATGGTTTTCTCTGGGTATATGCCCAGTAGTGGGATTGCTGGGCTCATATGGTAATTCTATTTTTAGTTTTTTAAGGACCCTCCATACTGTTCTCCATAGTGGCTGTATCAATTTACATTCCCACCAACAGTGCAAGAGGGTTCCCTTTTCTCCACACCCTCTCCAGCATTTATTGTTTCTAGATTTTCTGATGATGCCCATTCTAACTGGTGTGAGGTGATATCTCATTGTATTTTTGATTTGCATTTCTCTAATAATTAGTGATGTTGAGCACCTTTTCATGTGCTTCTTGCCCATCTGCATGTCTTCTTTGGAGAAATGTCTATTTAGGTCTTTGGCCCATGTTTGGATTGGGTTGTTTGTTTTTTAATATTCAGCTGCATGAGCTGGTTATATATTTTGGAGATTTATCCTTTGTCCGTTGATTCATTTGCAAATATTTTCTCCGATTCTGAGGGTTGTCTTTTCATCTTGTTTGTAGTTTCCTTTGCATTGCAAAAGCTTTGAAGTTTCATTAGGTCCCATTTGTTTATTTTTGTTTTTATTTCCATTACTCTAGGAGGTGGATCAGAAAAGATCTTGCTGTGATTTATGTCAAAGAGTGTTCTTCCTATGTTTTCCTCTAAGAGTTTTATAGTGTCTGGTCTTACATTTAGGTCTCTGATCCATTTTGAGTTTATTTTTGTGCATGGTGTTAAGGAATGTTCTAATTTCATTCTTTTACATGTAGCTGTCCAGTTTTCCCAGCACCACTAATTGAAGAGACTGTCTTTTCTCCATTGTATATCCTTCCCTCCTTTGTCATAGATTAGTTGACCATAGGTGCATGGGTTTATCTCTGGGCTTTCTATCCTGTTCCATTGATCTATATTTCTGTTTTTGTGCCAGTACCATATTGTCTTGATTACTGTAGCTTTGTAGTATAGTCTGAAATCAGGGAGTCTGATTCCTCCTGCTCCGTTTTTTTCCCTAAAGGCTGCTTTGCCTATTCGGGGTCTTTTGTGTCTCCATACAAATTTTAAGATTTTTTTGTTCTAGTTCTGTAAAAAATGCCATTGGTAATTTGATAGGGATTGCATTGAATCTGTAGATTGCTTTGGGTAGTATAGTCATTTTCACAATATTGATTCTTCCAATCCAAGAACATGGTATATCTGTCCATCTGTTGGTATCATCTTTAATTTCTTTCATCAGTGTCTTATAGTTTTCTGCATACAGGTCTTTTGTGTCCCTAGGTAGGTTTATTCCTAGGTATTTTATTCTTTTTGTTGCAATGGTAAATGGGAGTGTTTCCTTAATTTCTCTTTCAGATTTTTCATCATTAGTGTATAGCAATCCAAGCGATTTCTGTGCATTAATTTTGTATCCTGCAACTTCACCAAATTCATTGATTAGCTCTAGTAGTTTTCTGGTAGCATCTTTAGGATTCCCTATGTATAGAATCATGTCACCTGCAAACAGTGACAGTTTTACTTCTTCTTTTCCAATTTGTATTCCTTTTATTTCTTTTTCTTCTCTGATTGCTGTGGCTAGGACTTCCAAAACTATGTTGAATAATAGTGGTGAGAGTGGACATCCTTGTCTTGTTCCTGATCTTAGAGGAAATGCTTTCAGTTTTTCACCATTGAGAATGATGTTTGCTGTGGGTTTGTCATATATGGACATTATTGTGCTGAGGTAGGTTCCCTCTCTGCCCACATTCTGGAGAGTTTTTATCATAAATGGGTGTTGAATTTTGTCAAAAGCTTTTTCTGCATCTATTGAGGTGATCATATGGTTTTTCTTCTTCAATTTGTTAATATGGTGTATCACATTGATTGATTTGTGTGTTTTGAAGAATCCTTGCATCCCTGGGATAAATCCCACTGATCATGATGTATGATCCTTTTAATGTGTTGGTTGGATTCTGTTTACTAGTATTTTGTTGAAGATTTTTGCATCTATATTCATCAGTGATATTGGTCTGTAATTTTCTTTTTTTGTAGTATCTTTGTCTGATTTTGGTATCAGGGTGATGGTGGCCTCATACAATGAGTTTGGGAGTGTTCCTTCCTTTGCAATTTTTTGGAAGAGTTTGAGAAGGATGGGTGTTAGCTCTTCTCTAAATGTTTGTTAGAATTCACCTGTGAAGCCATCTGGTCCTGGACTTTTGTTTGTTGGAAGATTTTTAATCACAGTTTCCATTTCAGTACTTGTGATTGGTTTGTTCATATTTTCTATTTCTTCTTGGTTCAGACTTGGAAGGTTATACCTTTCTAAGAATTTGTCCATTTCTTCCAGGTTGTCCATTTTATTGTCATAGAGTTGCTTGTAGTAGTCTCTTAGGATGCTTTGTATTTCTTCAGTGTCCATTGTAACTTCTCCTTTTTCATTTCTAATTTTATTGATTTGAGTCCTCTCCCTCTTTTACTTGTTGAGTCTGCCTAATGGTTTATCAATTTTCTTTATCTTCTCAAAGAACCAGCTTTTAGTTTTATTGATCTTTGCTATTGTTTTCTTTGTTTCTATTTCATTTATTTCTGCTCTGATCGTTATGATTTCTTTCCTTCTGCTAACTTTGGGTTTTGTTTGGTCTTCTTTCTCTAGTTCCTTTAGGTGTAAGGTTAGATTGTTTATTTGAGATTCTTCTTGTTTCTTGAGGTAGGCTTGTATTGCTATAAACTTCCCTCTTAAAACTGCTTTTGCTTCATCCCATAGGTTTTGGATCGTCGTGTTTTCATTGTCTTTTGTCTCTAGGTATTTTTTGATTTCCTCTTTGGTTTCTTCAGTGATCTCTTGGTTATTTAGTAACATATTGTTTAACCTTCATGTGTTTGAGTTTTGTACTTTTTTTCCCTGGAATTGATTTCTAATCTCATAGCATTGTGGTCAGAAAAGATGCTTGATATATTTTCAGTTTTCTTAAATTTACTGAGGCTTGATTTGTGACCCAAGATGTGATCTATCCTGGAGAATGTTCCGTGTGCTTGAGAAGAAAGTGTAGTCTGCTGTTTTTGGATGGAATGTCCTATAAATATCAATTTAATCTATCTGGTCTATGGTGTCATTTAATGCTTCTGCTTCCTTATTAATTTTCTGTTTGGATGATCTGTCCATTGGTGTAAGTGAGGTGTTAAAGTCCCCCAGTATTATTGTGTTACTGTTGATTTCCTCTTTTATAGCTGTTAACAGTTGCCTTATGTATTGAGGTGCTCCTATGTTGGGTGCATATATATTTACAATTGTTATATCTTCTTCTTGGATTGATCCCTTGATCATTATGTAGTGTCCTTCCTTGTCTCTTGTAACATTCTTTATTTTAAAGTCTATTTTATCTGATATGAGTATAGCTACTCCAGCTTTCTTTTGATTTCCATTTGCATGGAATATCTTTTTCCATCCCCTCACTTTCAGTCTGTATGTGTCCCTAGGTCTGAAGTGGGTCTCTTGTAGACAGCATATATATGGGTCTTCTTTTTGTATCCATTCAGCAAACCTGTGTCTTTTGGTTGGAGCATTTAATCCATTCACATTTAAGGTAATTATCGATATGTATGTTCCTATGACCATTTTCTTAATTGTTTTGGGTTTGTTTTTGTAGGTCCTTTTCTTCTCTTGTGTTTCCCAGTTAGCGAAGTTCCTTTAGCATTTGTTGTAGAGCTGGTTTGGTGGTGCTGAATTCTCTTAGCTTTTGCTTGTCTGTAAAGCTTTTGATTTCTCCATCGAATCTGAATGAGATAATCTTGGTTGTAGTTTGTAGGTTGGTTGTAGAGTAATCTTGGTTGTAGGTTCTTCCCTTTCATCACCTTAAGTGTATCATGTCACTCCCTTCTGGCTTGTAGAGTTTCTGCTGAGAAATCAGCTGATAATCTTATGGGAGTTCCCTGTATGTTATTTGTCGTTTTTCCCTTGCTGCTTTCAATAATTTTTCTTTGTTTTTAATTTTTGCCAATTTGATTACTGTGTGTCTTGGCGTGTTTCTCCTTGGGTTTATCCTGTATGGGACTCTCTGCACTTCCTGGACTTGGGTGGCTATTTCCTTTCCCATGTTAGGGGACTTTTCGACTGTAATCTGTTCAAATATTTTCTCAGGTTATTTCTCTCTCTCTTCTCCTTCTTGGACCCCTATAATGCGAATGTTGTTGCGTTTAATGTTGTCCCAGAGGTCTCTTAGGCTGTCTTCATTTCTTTTCATTCTTTTTTCTTTATTCTGTACCGCAGCGGTGAATTCCACCATTCTGTCTTCCAGGTCACTTATCCGTTCTTTTGCCTCAGTTATTCTGCTATTGATTCCTTCTAGTGTACTTCTCAATTCAGTTACTGTATTGTTCATCTCTGTTTGTTTGTTCTTTAATTCTTCTAGATCTTTGTTAAACATTTCTTGCATCTTCTTGATCTTTGCCTCCATTCTTTTTCTGAGGTCCTGGATAGTCTTCACTATCATTATTCTGAATTCTTTTTCTGGAAGGTTGCCTACCTCCACTTCATTTAGTTGTTTTTCTGGGGTTTTATCTTGTTCCTTCATCTGGTACATAGCCCTCTCCCTTTTCATCTTGTCTGTCTTTCTGTGAATGTGTTTTTTGTTCCACAGGCTGCAGGATTGTAGTTCTTGCTTCTGCTGTCTGTCGTCTGGTCTGTATTTAATTGATTTTAAGATACATGTTTTTCAAATTTTAGTATCTTTGAAATTGGAATACATTTTATAATCAATAAATCTTGACATCATGTCAGTTTAATTATTAACTTTTTAATCTTTTTTGTGGTAAATAAAATATGGTGTATCTTAGAATCTATGGTGTTTTCTATTTGAGGGGATACAGTAATTATTTTTATTGTGATTGCTTCAGTGCTGATTGAATTGTATTCTCATTTTTTTCACAGTCACTGCAGAGTGCTTCTACGTCGTTCGTTTGGGTCAGGTTTTTTATTGTTGAAAGACTGTTTTAAACTGCTGGTGACAGCTTTGGCAACCTGTTCATCCTCTTTCATCCCCTCATCACTAACTTAATTTTCCTCCTTATTACTTACCCAGAGACTGCCAGATTATTCTTCCCAATGTATAATTCTCAGGATGCCAGTCATTGCAAAGACTGTTAGTGTCTTCCTATTACTTTTTACAGCAACCGTTCCTCTGATGTTATTCATTTGTTGCATGGTTAGACATACAGAAATTGTAAGTAAGAAAGGCATGAAACTTGCTGCCATAGATTCTTTTCGTTCCTATGAACCTTTACTTATAGATTTAAAAAAAGTGTCAGTGCTATTTAATCATTCATAGTTTGAAAATAATGCTATACTAATTTATATTCATAGATGATTGTGTGTTTAATTCTTGTTTTTTTAAATAATATTAGTTAATTTGATGTTGATAAAAAGTGCACGAAACGAAATGACTCATGGTGAATTAAAACATCCTTTTTTTAGAAAAATTTCTTTTTTGTATTTATGCCAAGCTTATATATATATATGTCCAAGGAAACAAATATGTTGGAACTTTAAAATTGGTTCATTTTGGTAGAGTGTAAGTCTGGTGTATTTGTTACCTCATTGTAGAAAGCATCAGATTAAATAGTTTGACTTAATGTATTATCACTAGATAATTTTAAACTACTGAAAGTACCTACGTATTATTGAGTTTTTACTGTGTACCAAGACTTATACTGTTTACCTGTATTATCTCATTTAATCTTCACAATTCTGTGTAATAGGCGCTGTTATTCTTAGTTGCAGCTTGCCGGCTCCTTTAGTTGTGGCATGTGGGTTCCTTAGTTGCGGCTCACCAGCTCCTTAGTTGGGCATGTGAACTCTTAGTTGTGGCATGCATGTGGGATCTAGTTCTCCGATCAGGGATCGAAACCAGGCCCCCTGCATTGGGAGCGTGGAGTCTTAACCACTGTGCCACCAGGGAAGTCCCCCTAGGCTGAGCTTTTAACTAAACTGTACAGCTGAAGTCTTAAAGTTTTAAGTTTTCACTTAAAAGAGTGAAAACACACTTTTTAATATCATCTCTGAAATTCTAATGGGTATTAATATATTGAGAGTTTTCCTGTGTCATTTGACTGTAGATTTTGTATTTTATACTTTGTACCTTATAAGGCATATCTGAGAGAATGTCTTGGTAAATCTCTTTACAATGACACTCATTATTTAAATGTCTCTTTTTCATTCTACTTCAATTGCATTTTAAAAAATTTAGACAATATGTCATTTTGGTACAGTTTTTATATGCAGGCGAGTTATAAAGTCTTTTTGGTAGTGTTTGGTAATGGGAAGTTCGACAAACCCTTCTATGTTGTGATGTCAGTAACTGCAATCATATAATTCATTTATAAAGTATAGTAGTTATCAAATGCCTTTTTTAAAAATTAAAAAATTGAATTAAAATTGTTTTATAGGTATTCATTATTTGGGTTTGATCACACTTAACTGAGGTACAATGACATTTCCCAGTTACCTAGAACAAGCTGTAGTTCACTAAAGAGAAATGACTTTCTGTCTTAGTGATGTAGTGAGTGGCTATTAGATCCAGATTAAAACTCAACAGTACTTTTTTTAGTGGTTATTTGTTGAGACTTCTTTACAGCTCAGAAGAATTTATGGGAGCAGAGGGCCATTAGTAGCACAGTAGACTAGTTACTATTCAGTGACAAATTTCAGCTAACCTCAGATATTGAGTTCTTTTCAAGTCATTTTTTTTCCCTTGCAAACAAATTGAGTTAGAGAGAACAGATATCTCAGTTTAGACCAAATATAAAGTTAGAGGGTTCCCACAAGACTGCCCTCACTCTGACACTAGTTACAAATTCAGGGGTTTCCAAGACCATCTTTAGATTCAATAATTTGCTAGAAGGACTCACAGAACTCACTGAGAGCTACTATACTCATGGGTATGGTTTATTACAGGGAAAGGAGACAGATTAAAATCAGCCAAAGGAAGAAGCTCCTACGGCAGTGTCTGGGGAATTACCAAGTATGGAACTCCCGTTGTCTTCTCCCTGTAGAGCCAGGACACATTACTTTCCTGCCATTGATGTGTGACACGGTGCATGGAATATTGCCAACCAAGGAAGCTCTCCTGAGCCTTGGTGCTCAGAGTTTTTTTAGGACTCTGTGACATGGTCATTACTGATTATCCATGTGGCTGATCTCAGCCTTTAGTCTCCAGCTCCTCTGAGTGTGACCCAAAGCCCTCATCCTAAATCACATTGTTACTACCTGGCTAACCCATGGCCCCAAGAAGACAAAGATCTTAGAGATTACTTCCCAGAAGCTGAAATCAAAGGTGAGTTTTTTGGGGGCCTTTTTGAGCAAGGTTAGATTATTTACTATACAGATAAAATGTGAATAAAACTGGTTTCCAGAATGAATGTATGTCTAAAGCTAAACTTGGATACTAATCTAGTATGTTGAAAACATTGTTGCTGAGAATTTCTAGGTATTGTAACTCAATATGGGAATTCCTTGAAACTACAATTTTTCCGAGCTGTAGAGAGGCTGCTGAGACTGGTTCTTTTGGACACCTTGAGGCCTACTAATTCCATTACACCCCAGATACCTGTCACTTTTGATAATTACCCAAATATAAACCTCTCTGGTCACTAAAGTATTTTCTCATCTTTACGCTGTTTAGGATTTTGTCTCTCCTAAACCTAAAGTTACCTTCCTCTTCCCAAAGTTTTGTTTTGTGATTCTGATTCTGTTTCTTGGACCTCCAATTTATATTAAATGAATTCTCCTTAGTATCCTTAACTGAAAACTCCTCTGTCTCTTTGCCTTAGTTGAAAACTGCAATTCCTTGTAGACATTGCTTTTCATGAAGTCTTCTTAAGTGGATGCATCTCTTCTTTCACTTACTGTGTACCCATGGGTTTAGGGTAAGGTTTGACACATTTCTTGTTTCCTAAGGCAGCTTCGCTCTAGTACCCCTCCATACTTATATTCTTTTTTGATAATCATGGTTATTAAAAGTATAGTCAACTTCTCCTGCTCTTCTTCGGTCATTCTTTTTTATTTGCTAAAGATATTGACACTTCCTTTTACCTCAGTTCTAGCCACCATCTTGGATAAGTGGCTTCAGAGTCCACGTGGACAATTCAGTTAATATCCTAGCCTTTCAGTTTCTTCACCTTCTTAATGTGAGTGCCCTCAACCTCCATTCTATGTCAGCCATCCATTCTTATGGTACACCCTCAATCTTGTTCCCTGGAAGTACTCATTTTACTCATCTTGCCATAGCTTTTCATCCTTTTAGCCTTCTTTTTATGGCTACTACACCCCAGATTCCTTTACTGTTCCTCTCTGTCTGCCTTTTCATACCTTTCATTTCTTTCCTAACATAGATGTACATGACCTGTTATTTCACTGGCTTGCTGATAACTTCAACTCCTTTGTACCCTTGTCTTTCCATTGTACCACCCACCCTAAGTCCAACCTAGAATGCACTCAGCATTCTACTTTCTCTATTCTTACTCTCAGGCTGCTGGGTCCTGCTAGAGAACTCCTTGTGAGTGGCAATATGAATTAATGATATCTAATATTGACTGAATCATCTGTTGCCCAGTGATCCGTACAAAGTTTTTTTTCCATTCTTTTTTTTCCCTCTCTTGCCCAGAAAGCTCTTATGCTAGGCAACCGTCTCGTATTCTCCATTTAAAAATCTGCTTTGTCATTCTGAAGACCTCTGTTCTTCTAACTTTCCCTTAACTTTTATTGAATGATCCCATATTCTGCTTAACAGAGAAAATTAAATTTGTATGGTACAAACTTTCTGAACTTCCGTCTAGCCCTCTTACAAAATAGCCTGTGTCTGAACTCATTCTTGCCCTCCTCCTTTTTGTATCTTTGGCTTCTTTCTCTTTACCAACACTTTTACATTAGCATATAAACATGTATGAGGCAGACAGTATTGGCTGGCTATGTGAAAGTCATCCTCAACCCCCATCTCTCTTATTGCCTCAAAATTGAGTCTAGAAAGTAAGACAATTTCTCCGCTTCTCTTATAGCTAAGAGTGGCCATGTGACCCAGTTCTAACCAGTGAGATATAAGGGAAAGTCTGATGGGCAGTGGGGGGAAAGCTCTAGGTAAGATGTTCTGCTTCCTAACAGAGGGACAAGATTTATTCTTTTCTTTTCTTTCTGTTGGGAACATGTTGTAAGGACATGATTCCCTGGTCTGATGACATCACTAAGATTCTGAAAAATCCCCAGAGTTGTCTACTTTTAGACTTTTTATTAAATAAACAATACATGTCCTAAATGGCTTAAGCATTTTTAGTTAGGTTTTCTGTTACTTGCAGTTGAAAGCATCTTAACTTGTGATGCATAAATTTCTCCCAATAAAATACCAAAAATAAGCAACTCTGTTTTGACTCTACTAGATACCAGCCTAATTTTTCTTCTCTCTTGCAAGCAAGCTTCTTGAAAGAATTTAATAAGTCTGTCTCTCACTCCCTCATTTACCATATACTTCTGTCTATATTCACCTTCACCCTGTTTTAGCCCGGGTCACCAGAAATGTCTTTTAAAAAAAAAATCCTTTGTACGCTTTTCATTTCTTATTGTAATTGATCTCTTTGCAGTATTTGATGTATTAACTTTAATCTTGAAATACTCTTTTCCATTAGTTTCCATAATACTGCATTCTCCTGTGATACCTACTCTTTATCTTCTCTTTCTCATTCTCCTCTGTAGTTTCTTCTTTCTCTACTAATTAAAAAAAATATTAGTCCTTAGCACAGGTATAATTATCCCAATTCACAGGCTTAGAGACTAAGTAACCCTAGATCATATAATTAGTAAATGGTGTAGCCAACATTTGAACAGGCTCTAAAGCCTTTATAATTCATCTTTTGAAATCCCTTCTGATCTTGTGCTTTCCCTGGGCAATGGTATCCAGCCCTGAAGCCCAGATACAATATTCATCCCAGATGTCTCTCCTGAGTGGTAGACACACCCATCCCATGTGCATCTGCCTGCTGGATAGCTCTGCTTGACTGTCCCATCGATATCTCAAAGTCATGAAGTCCAGATGAGAGCTTATCAGTGTACCACACACACCTGAAACTCCTCCTTCTGTGCTTGTGATGGGGACTCAGTGATGTAGCTGTTCAGGCCAAAATCCTGGATGTCATCTTTGATTCATCCTTCTTTTTCTCCCACTGCTCATATTCATTGTGTCCTGTTCTCCCATCTCCTGTGCTGCCCCTCCCCCACTGTGTGGTCCACCCTTATCTTTCTCCTGGGAAGCCTGTAACAGACTCTACATTTTTTTTTTTTTTTTGATTTTTAAAACTATGGTTTATTAAAGAATTTTCACTCTCCCTGCTTTCAAAAAGCATTTAGTACAGCTTGCAATAAAAACACTGACACAGTAAGACTAAAAATGCATCAAAACACAAAAAAGGCAAAAGGCAAGTAGTAAAAACAGAGGAGGAAGAAGATAATTTATATATTATAAAAGAAGAAGAATGAATGAAAAGCCTAAACCCAAAGAGAAGTTACATAATTAAACACAAATCTTAGTTCCTAGTCTCTATCAAGTATAGCAGGTAGGATTGTGGGTTGCAAAGATTCCTTTTTTATTGAGGTATAGTTGATTACAATGTTATATAAGTTTCAGGCTTACAGCACAGTGATTCACAATTTTTAAAGGTTATACTCCATTTATAATTATTATAAAATATTGGCTATATTCCCTGTTGTACAATATATTCTTGTACCTTACCAATTTTGTACATAGTAGTTTGTTCCTATTACTCCCCTACTCCTATCTTGCCCCTCCCCCCTTCCCTCTCCCCACTGGTAACCACTAGTTTGTTCTCCATATCTGTGAGTCTGTTTCTTTTTTGTTATATTCACTAGTTTGTTTTATTTTTTAGATTCCACATATAAGTGATATCATATAGTATTTTGTCTTTGTCTGATGTATTTCACGAAGCATAATACCCTCCAAGTCCATCCATGTTGTTGCAAATATCAAAACGTCATTCTTTTTTATGGCTGAGTAGTATTCCATTGTGTGTGTGTGTGTGTGTATATCACATCTTCTTTATCCATTCATCTGTTGATGGACACTTAGGTTGCTTCCATATCTTTTTTTTTTTTTTTTAAACATCTTTATTGAAGTATAATTGCCTTACAATGGTGTGTTAGCTTCTGCTTTATAACAAAGTGAATCAGTTATACATATACAATATGTTCCCATTTCTCTTCCCTCTTGCATCTCCCTCCCTCCCACCCTCCCCATCCCACCCCTCTAGGTGGTCACAAAGCACCGAGCTGATCTCCCTGTGCTATGCGGCTGCTTCCCACCAGCTATCTATTTTACATTTGGTAGTGTATATATGTCCATGACACTCTCTTACCCTGTCACATCTCACCCCACCCCCTCCCCATATCCTCAAGTCCATTCTCTAGTAGGTCTGTGTCTTTATTCCCGTCTTGCCACTAGGTTCTTCATGGCCTTTTTTTTGTTTGTTTGTTTTCCCTTAGATTCCGTATATATGTGTTAGCATACTGTATTTGTTTTTCTCTTTCTGACTTACTTCACTCTGTATGACAGACTCTAACTCCATCCACCTCATTACAAATACCTCCATTTCATTTCTTTTTATGGCTGAGTAATATTCCATTGTATATATGTGCCACATCTTCTTTATCCATTCATCTGTCGATGGACATTTAGGTTGCTTCCATGTCCTGGCTATTGTAAATAGAGCTGCAATGAACATTTTGGTACATGACTCTTTTTGACCTATGGTTTTCTCAGGGTATATGCCCAGTAGTGGGATTGCTGGGTCATATGGTAATTCTATTTGTAGTTTTTTAAGGAACCTCCATACTGTTCTCCATAGTGGCTGTATCAATTTACATTCCCACCAACAGTGCAAGAGTGTTCCCTTTCCTCCACACCCTCTCCAGCATTTATTGTTTCTAGATTTTTTGATGATGGCCATTCTGACCGGTGTGAGATGATATCTCATTGTAGTTTTGATTTGCATTTCTCTAATGATTAATGATGTTGAGCATTCTTTCATGTGTCTGTAGACCATCTGTATATCTTCTTTGGAGAAATGTCTATTTAGGTCTTCTGCCCATTTTTGGATTGGGTTGTTTGTTTTTTTGTTATTGAGCTGCATGAGCTGCTTGTAAATCTTGGAGATTAATCCTTTGTCAGTTGCTTCATTTGCAAATATTTTCTCCCATTCTGATGGTTGTCTTTTGGTCTTGTTTATGGTTTCCTTTGCTGTGCAAAAGCTTTTAAGTTTCATTAGGTCCCATTTGTTTATTTGTGTTCTTATTTCCATTTCTCTGGGAGCTGGGTCAAAAAGAATCTTGCTGTGATGTATGTCATAGAGTGTTCTGCCTATGTTTTCCTCTAAGAGTTTGATAGTGTCTGCCCTTACACTTAGGTCTTTAATCCATTTTGAGTTTATTTTTGTGCATGGTGTCAGGGAGTGTTCTAATTTCATACTTTTACATGTACCTGTCCAATTTTCCCAGCACCACTTATTGAAGAGGCTGTCTTTTCTCCACTGTATATGCTTGCCTCCTTTATCAAAGATAAGGTGACCATATGTGTGTGGGTTTATCTCTGGGCTTTCTATCCTGTTCCATTGATCTATATTTCTGTTTTTGTGCCAGTACCAAACTGTCTTGATTACTGAAGCTTTGTAATATAGTCTGAAGTCAGGGAGCCTGATTCCCCCAGCTCCATTTTTCGTTCTCAAGATTGCTTTGGCTATTCGGGGTCTTTTGTGTTTCCATACAAATTGTGAAATTTTTTGTTCTAGTTCTGTGAAAAATGCCAGTGGTAGTTTGATAGGGATTGCATTGAATCTGTAGACTCTACATTTTTATCTGTCTGTAATCTGAGATAGTTTGACTAATCTTTTTTTAAAATTAATTAATTTATTTATTTTTGGCTTCATTGGGTTTTCATTGCTGTGTGCAGGCTTTCTCTAGTTGTGGTGAGCGGGGGCTACTCTTTGTTGTGGTGCGTGGGCTTCTCATTGCGGTGGCTTCTCTTGTTGTGCAGCACAGGCTGTAAGCGTGTGGGCTCAGTAGTTGTGGCTCGCGGGCTCTAGAGCGCAGGCTCAGTAGTTGTGGCGCACGGGCTTAGCTGCTCCACGGCATGTGGGATCTTCCCGGGCCAGGGCTCAAACCTGTGTCCCCTGCATTGGCAGGCTGATTCTTAACTACTGCGCCACCAGGGAAGTCCCCTGACTAATCTTTTTAAAATGCAGATCTCATCATGTACTTTCCTGATTTAGACTCTTCAGTGAAAATTTGTTGTTTTCTGGGACAAAAGTTCAAAATCCAACTTGGGAAATAAGGCCCTTCTTGATCTGATCACAACTCATTCCCCTACTCCCACTCTCTGCTCCAGCTGTCCTAAACTATTTGCTATTCCTGGATTCATTTTGCTGTCTTGCCTCTAGGACTTCCCTCATGCTCTTCCTTCTTGCTGGAATACTCTCTTCTATAACTCCATCTAGTCCTTCAGGTCTTAGCTTAGGTGTTACCTCCTTTGGGAAAGCCTTCTGTGATGACCCTCTCCCCAACACTAAGAGCTCTTGTGTGCTTGCAGTGCCCTGAAAGGATCACACATTCTCTTATCTTAGGGGCTTTGTACTTGCTGCTTCCTCTGCCTTCTGTCTCTTCCCTGCCTCTACCCTCTTGCTATTCATTACAGATAATGCTCTGTGGTGATCCTACTTTTTCCCGCATCACAGTTAAGAAATCCTTCTCTTCACTTTGTGAAATTTGAAACAATTCTGTTGCATTCTTATGCTTTAGAAATTTAGAATTTTGAACAGTTTGCTTTTAATTTGCGTCTCCTCCCTTAATCCAGGCCTTCAAAAACAAAACAAAAACCTAAGCCTGTTTTTTAGCTTTATGCTTCTCCAAGCAAGCTGACATTGCCTAACTTGAGAATCGATTATGTGCCAGAAGTCAGCTGATGCTGTTTGTAAGAAAAAAATGGCATTTGCAGCTTTCAGCTCTAGCCACTGAACCTGACAAGTTCTGACATCTCTTCTCTTGGCTGCCTCTCACTTCTTTTTCTGTTTCCATGGAAATGGACATCAGAGCACAGAAACATAGTAAGATACTGGTGGCTAATTGCTGTTGCAGATTTCTGAATTCCCTTTGTTTGTGGAGTGATTATTTTATTTTAGTGACTCTTGCCCTCTATGTAGTATGTGGTAGTTAGCTAAAACATCTAAGGCAGCTTCTGGGTTTGGGAGCTAGCTGATGTTTCCCACGTGTCACTAACTGGTGTCCTAAAAGCGTGTTCCCTGTTTCAACTCTTAGGGAAAATATATTTTAATTTAAGAACTGTAATCTTGTCAGATTTCAAGCCAGGAGACCTGGCCTTAGTCCCAGATCTGTTACTGTCTCACTGTTCGACCTCAATTTCGTTATATTTATTGAATGAACCCATTTCTACTACCTAGACCTGGGGCTTATTTACAGATGTCCCAGAGAAAAGACTGCTTCTCTACCAGTGTGTTTTAATAGAAAACATAGAAATAAGATATACAACTAATTTTAGTTAAGGAAACCAAACCAGGTTTCTAAACATCTGAAATAGAAAAATGCTTTTAATTCTAGCCCTTTATTTTCTCCTCCTGTAAAATGATCAGAATAAGGCTTGTCATATGGCTAGGAATATTAGGTTAAGACTCCCTTTTTAATGTACATGTGGTTTCCCAAGAGAAAAACAACCTATCTTATGGCAAAGTAAAGTGATTAAAATTGTAGTTGAAAAATTCTATTCATTTCCTATTTAATGAAGGAAGTTGCTTATCTAATTGTATTTTATTCACATCCAGGATGTAGGAGGATTTGCCATAGTCATATGCCTTTCTAGTAGGCTTATCTATACCAGGTCAGGATTTCCTTGTAAATCTAAATTTAGAGCTTAGAAAGCGAGGTTTTGTTAAGTGCAAAAAGGGACTGGATGTACCTATAAAAGAGATTAGTATTTGCTGAACCACTTCTTCACATACAGTGTCTGCTCTATATCAAATGAACCTGAGTAATTGAAATTTAGTATGAACAGAATAAATCTTTTTTTGCATGACTACACAGAATAAAATACAGTTTTATAGCAAATTCCCACTTGTAGTTGCATGTATACAGACATAAACCATACACAATGAGACATTATAAATCAACTTAATGGGAAAGAATCCATTTTACACTTTGTAATTGTGGTAAATTTTTCAAGTGGAAAAAAACTGCTTTATTCAATTTGTTGTGAATTTAGTCTCCCATAATGAACCTGCAGTAGACTTTGGGGTATGGTCGTGTCAAATTCCCTCTGTTGGTGAAGCTGCAGCCTTCAGTAGATTTATCACAGGCCCCAGTGCTGTAAGGTACAGTGCTTTAGAGCAAAAGTTTATTTTTAAATAAAAAATATCCTATATTTGTTGTAGTATAATTAGACAGTGAAAAAATGTTCAAGAAAGGAATTATAATGGCCCATTAACCCACTATCAAAGTAAGCTACTGTTGACTTTTTGGCATATTCCTTCAATTAAAAAAATTCTACCAATATACAAAACAAAATTGGGATAATGCTGTATGTGCTGCTTTGTAGCCTACTTATTTCATGTATCATATCGTGACATTTTAACCTGGTATTATATATTCTTTAAAAATGATTTTAATAGACTCATACTGTCTTTAACAATTCCATAATTTATTTAGCTTTCAAGATATTAATGGATATTTAGATTGTTTTCTTATAAACAACTGTAAGTAAGAGCCTTTAAACTTTCTTTATCCCTTCAGTCAATGTAGAAAGTGACTAAATTATCTGGCTTTCCAGGCTGGTGCCCCAGTAGCTTGGACTTTGATTTCTTTCTTGTCTGCCACATCTCATAGTTCTCTAAAGCCTGCTAATTTTATCTCCAAAATGTCTCTTGAATTCGTTCCTTCATCCCTGTTCTCACTGTGATTGCAGTAGTCAGAGTCTTCATCATCTAACTTGGAAGACTGCAGTAGTCTCATCCATAGCTGATCTTTCTACCTCTCTGGTCTCTTCTTTCAATGTATTGCTCC
This sequence comes from Balaenoptera musculus, assembly GCF_009873245.2. Classification (NCBI taxonomy): domain Eukaryota; kingdom Metazoa; phylum Chordata; class Mammalia; order Artiodactyla; family Balaenopteridae; genus Balaenoptera; species Balaenoptera musculus. The sequence goes on from NC_045786.1 coordinate 109,226,923, forward strand.
TCTTATTGTCAAAATTGTCTTTCAACGTGTGGATATAGTCATATATTCCCTGACTTTAAAGTCTTTGATGTTTTCCTGTTGTCTGCTGCATAAAGTTTAAATCCTTACCCTGGTATTCAGGGGCATTCATATTTTGGTCCTATCTAACCTCGTTTCTTTTTTCTCCTTTCCACATGCCACACATCCCAGGCAGCCTTCCCTGAGCACATTAAGGTATCCTCCTCATAGCCCTTCATATCGTTTGTGCCCTTCTCATTTCCTAGAATGTGCTATCACCCACCCCGGAATTCCTTACTCCCTTCTTTCAGGATTTCAGCTCAATTATTACCTATGCTGTAAAGCTCTGCTGTGCAATGCAGTACAGTAACCACTAGCTACCTGTGGCTATTAAAATTAAAGTTAATTAAAATTTAAAATTCCATTTCACAGTTATATTAGCTACATTTTAGGTGTTCAATAGCTGCATGTGGTTAGTGGCTATTGTATTGGACAGTACATGTTAAAGAACATCTTCATCCTTGCAGAAACTCCGATTGGAGAGTACTTCTATAAAGCCTTTCCTAAAATAATTGATTTCCTCCTCAGAGCTTCCATAACCCTTAAGATTAACTATTTTAAAAAGCCTTTGAATTCCTTTAAGGGTAGATGAGGGACCAAGCCTGATTCTTTTCATCTCTAGCACCTAGAATAGTAGGTGGCATGTAGTTGAATTTCAAGATGTGTTGACTGAATGAACAAATGAGTGAAAAATGACATGAGTTTTGGGGAGTCATATGAATAATGAAAACGTTGGGGGTTTTTCAAGTTTAGAGAAATGCTGATTCCCTTTTGTAAAGTGCATGGTTATCAGTTTCACTTCATCAGTGACTTACAAAGCCTTAGACAAATTGGTTTCTGATTCTTTTACCATCTAAACGCTGGGTAATTAGGTGTGTTTCCCCTATATAATATAGTACAAGGCCAATATTTACTGAATCTGTGCTAGATAGTGTGGACATTACACAAAAGTATAGAGCATTTTTAGTAGATTCCACACTACTGCCTGAGTTTATATTCCATGAGCTGAGAGAGCAGACATTTAGGGTGTCTTAGTTTGTGCCTGAAATCTCACCTTGTTTATTTTATTTCATTTTCATAATATCTTTATGAGGTAGAATAATTTTTTTTTTTCTGTTTTGCAGGTAAGGAAGCAGAAGCATAGGGAAGTTAAATAGCTTGTATAAGGTCACATAGAGCTGAGAAGGGACTCTTTCTATTACACCTCAGCTGCCTCTCATGTAACCTCATTTGAATTGTTAATATGATCAGTGCCTGGGGGTAGCTTTGGTGATTCATATATTTTGTAATTGTTCATGGCTGGAGTATGTCTTGGGTTTTGGTTTTAAGAAAAATCAACAGCCTGAAAAACTATTAAAGGAGGAAATTACAATGCCCCACTGTTAACATTTTATTATCGACTGCTGTTGCCTGGTACTGTGCCTGGGCTAATGGGATACAACCAGATCAAGTTAAAGGAAAAACCGTAAGTTCTGTAAGGGGTAGAATTCTGGAAGCCTTTTGGAGGCATTTAATTACTTTGTGAAGTGCGATTATCATCTTATGCCAGTGGCTCTCTAGCTAGTTTTCAGAAACTTCCCAAAGTGCAATATCAACATGTAAAAAACTACACAGCACAATGCCTGGCACAAACTTAGTGTTTAGAGATAGTTTGTTTAATGAATGTCTGAAAAATAACAGAAATACTTTTATTGATAGTAATAATAGCTAACATTGTTTGAATGTTTTCTGTTTGCCAAGTGTTGTGCTAAGCTCTTTATTTGCATTATTTCATTTCACTCATGGATTGACTATTGAGCACCTACAGTGTGCTAGGCAGCATGCTTGGTGCTGGAGATACAGTGGTGAAACAAACAAAGACCCTGTTCTCATGGGTTATACTTTTTGGTAGGAGAGACAGAAATAAACAAATAAATAAAAACATAATATAATATTAGTTAGTGATCAATGCTATTGGAAAGAAATAGAGAATGACTAGGGAAAGCTTATCTGAGAAGGTGACATTTAAAGCAGACTTGAATGGAAGGAAAGAGATTGAGCCATCCAGGCATTTGGGGGAAGAGGATTCAAAGTGGAGGGAATACATGAGTAAGGAAGCCAGGGACTGGATCATCTAGGGTCTTATAGGCTCTGATAAGGATTTGGGATTTTATTCCAAAATGACAAAAGCTATTGGAGGTTTTTGAGCAGTGGTGTGACATGATATGGTTTTTGTTTTAAAGGGATCACTTTGGCCGCTTGTGTACAGAATAGAAGTAGGTGGAGTGGGAAGGAAGGGGTGAGAATGGTGGAAGTAGGGAGACCAATTCAGAACCTGTTACAGTATTCCAACAACCCTGTGAGGTAGTTTTTATTATTTTCTCCAATTTTAGGTTAGAACACAGAGGCCCAGAGAGAGTAAGAGGCAAATCCAGTCTGTTACCAGTCTCTGCCATTATATTATTCTGCCTGACTCCCATGAATGAGTTTTAAGAATTTTTGGCATTGTATATTATTTCAATATAGCTAATAGGTGTATAGATTTCAAATGACTGTTGTCTTTCTTAATTAGATTGTTTTCTTAATGGATAGCAACTTGTGAAATCATATATTACATAGAATTTGTTAATCAAACAGAATTCAATGTATATATGTGGAGAATTGTGTAGGTAGGGCAAGAATATGTATATTCTTATTAAAAGGCACTGATTCTAACAATGCTTTTTTATTAGAGCAAGTTTCTTCTTAATGCAAGCATAAGTTACTCTGAGATTTAGCTTCGTTTTAAAACTGGTTCATGGAAATAATGAAAACTCAGTGATTGAACTAAAATGTGAAAACCAGCACCATTTTTAGGTAACATGGTATACTGAAAAGAGCATGGGCTTAGGAAAAGCATCTGATCTTGGAAAAATTCCTTTAATCTTTCTGAGTCTGATTTCTTCATGTCTAAAGTAAAGATAGTATTATGTACTTCACTGGACTGTTGTGATAATTAAATATGATGATGCATATAAAGTGTCAAGCATATTGTACATAGGGGGTAGTAAATGTTATATTCTTTCTTATTAAAAACAGTTTTGTGGGTTTGAAAAGGATAGCTCAAGAAAATTTATTAATTACTAATTAATAGCCTAAATTCCTACAAAACCTTAGTATTTTTCCTTCCAATCTTAAGGATCGTGTCTTATGAAGAACTGTCAGAGGCACTGGAGGAATTGTTTTAGCTTTTGGGAGACAAAATTCAGAGATGTATGAGAGCTGTCTTTAAATGTGTAAAGGGCTGTCATGTGGAACAGGGATTTGTTCTTTATGACTCAGGAGAGCAGAACTATGATCAGAGGGTGAAAACTACAGGGAAGGTTATTTTGGCTCATTAAAATGAAGACATTTCCAGAAACAGAATGAATGCTCTATCATTGGGAGCTGTGTGCATAGCTACACCAGTTTTCCAGAATGTGTCAGGCATGGAAGGTTTTTTATTTAGTTTGACTATTTCTTCAGCCTGAGAATCACTAGAACATAAGCTAGATAAAAGCAGAGATCTTGTATTAGCACCGTGGTGTCTTCAATGCCTAGTACTGTATCAGACTGTAATTTGACAGTACTACTGTCATTTGTTGAATGAATGAATGAGTCAGTTGTTCTTGGAGATCATCTGCATACCTTACTCCTCCTGTTTGCCTTAAGTTTAGTTCTGATTTTTGGTTGATGGCTTGGGTGTTTATTTGGATTCAGGATAAGGGAAACTGTGAATTGTTGCTTGGTAAGAAAAAAAAGGAGTTAGTGGAACGTTTCTCAACAGCGGCACTGTTGATATTTTGGGCCAGGTCATTGTTTTGGAAGGGGCTATCCTGTACATCTTAGGATTTTTAGCAGCATCTCTAGCTGCTGAACACTCATCAGATGTCAGTAGCACCCCTCTCCTCACTCATTACAATGAAAAATGTCTCCAGACATCACCAGATGTCCCTTGGGGAGCAAATTGTCCCTTGTTGAGAGCCACTGAGTTAGTGAATAACTCAGTAGGACACACCAATGCAAGTAGACAAATTCACTATTTTCATTAGATGAAATTAGAGAAAATGGTATCATTTAAGAAACTTCATTGTAAATTATTTGTTTTAAGATGAACTATGCACTAGTATCGTGAGATGTATGTTAATATGTGCATACAGCTTTATAATGAAGAAGTCTGTGTAATGCTCCTGGGTTTCTACTTTGCTTTGAAACATGAAGTTGATTCTTTAGTTTTGGCTGCTCAGTAAATGAAGGCTTACCATATTTCTTTGACAGTGGTAGAATTGCTTATGCTGGGTCTTTGGACCCAAATTGCTTTGACCACCATTATATGTTGTAGTATAGGTGTGGAGAGTTCAAAAGCAGGGGTTGCTGGAAATGGTGGTGTCAAAAACAAAAGACAGCATGAGCTGTAATAGCAGGAAAGGTTTGCAGCAGCATAAAGCTGAGTGCTGATCACGGATTCTAGAAGAAGGAATACTAGAGGTTTTTTAAAAAAGAGTTATATATGTATATATAAATTTATGCTTTGGTCTTAGTCTAGGGATATGATCATCTCAAAAATGGATATGATTTCTTAAGTAACTATGGTATACACTGGTCACTTTGGAAGTCAACTATTTTTAGGCTGTACTGAGTTTGTACTTCTCTGACTTCTATCATTAGTATTTATGCTGAGATTTTCTCTTGTTTAAATCTTCTAAATGGCAAGTGTTAATAAATCCTTGCTTGCATTATATTTTAACTTAGTATATTTTCTTGTCACATCACATTGTATAACATCTACTGAACTTTTCATGGTCCTGATTTAATTATGAGCTAGGCATTGTTGCATTTTAATATACAACACTTGCATACATATTGTGATGTAGTCATTTGTAAAATATTTTCTCACCAGGCATTATTATAAAGGAGCATCTGTCAGCATTTCCATTATAAACCTTAATTTATTTTTAAAGAGTCTCTGACTTGTCTATTTCTAAATTGCTTTGTGCTGAAACCTAGTAAAGAAGTTGTCAGCAGAAATCCAAGTTTTGTTACATTATAGAGGGAAAAATTGAAGTTAGTATTTTCTACTACTTTGTGTCACAGCATTTGAAACACTCATATATTTTTAGCAGATTCAGGTGCTTTTTACTTGATATTTATTTAATTCCCATGAACCCAAGTGAGGAAATGGAAACCGACAGCCTCTTAAATGGGCTTGTTTCTTTTCCTGTGTTGTGCTATAAAATTTTTGATAGATTTATTTGAAAAGTATTTACTGAGTAGATGCATTAAGTGTTTTGTTAGAACCACCTTAGAACATGAAAGTGTCTTTACAAAGCCCATAGGAAATCAGATCCAGGTTTACTGTGAACAGAGAAACTTTCAAAAGCATCAACTGTAATGAGATTCTGGAGACAGTTCTATAGTTGAGAAAGTGAATAGCTGTTTAGTGATCAAAATTTGGGGTTCTTATTCTCCTTGTCCCTCCTTGAATGGTATTACTTCGCAATCACTAACCTGGCTGATTTCTGCCCCTCCCTCTTTTTTGTGAGATGTCATTGTTGCTATCAGTAGATGCTTCTATGATAATTTTCAAATTGCTTTGAAAACCACTTGAAAGCCAAAGTTATTATTTATTTGTTATCTGATTTTGAACCTCAGATTTTGGTATCCTCTTATGACACTGATTACCTGTATAAAAGGTGAACTTTATACAAAATTAAAAGCATTAAGGAGTGTAAGGATCAGAAATTGAATTAGTTCATTCACTTATAATTATTTAACAGGTATGTATATCTTACCTCCTATATACCAGACACTACATGCAGAACATATAATGATGAATGCAACAGGCACAGTCCCTACCCTCTTGCATAATCTAGTATGGGAGTTAGATAATATGCAAGTAAACAAAAATAAATAGCACATATTTATTTTGGTCGAGTTAATAATAGTTCAAAGGCTTACCCTTTTATAAATGATCCATAACACAGAAATCTACATTTAGATGTATTGGGTTGGCCAAAAAGTTCGTTTGGGTTTTTCCATAACATCTTAATGGAAAATCCTAAATGAACTTTTTGGCCAACCCAATACAAGTGTCTTATTATTAGAACAGAAAGATTAAAACATCATATTACTTTAGTTACACCTAAACTATTATCATTTCCACATTAATGGAACCTTTTTTGCTTATATATATTTTAATTAATAATTGTTGTTGTCTAGGAACTTGATTTTTGTGTTTTTTTCTGTATTTGATCACCTTAACAGAATCATTTATTCTAATAGCTTTTCAATAGAATTTCTAGGTAGTTGGTCCTTTCTTTTGTAGTGTCTGTATCTCTTAATGGTTTTATTTTTCTTATTGCATTGTCTAGCACAACCAGTTGAATTTAAGATAGTAACAGTGATAGTAGGCATCCTTGTCTCAAGTATGATATCGACGGCAATGTCTCTCCTTTTTCACTGTTAAGTATGATGTTTACCTTACATTTTTAGTGGATCCTTTCAGCAAGTTAAGAACATTTCCATTTACCCCCAGTTTACAGATTTTAATGATTTAGAACAAACAAGACTGTGTTTATATAATGGCAGCCTAGGTAATTTAGACCAACACTTTGCTAAGGACAACTAAAGAAGCTGAATAAAATATGGAAAACAAATTCTTAGAAGTGTGAGAAGATCAGAACTGATAGAAATAGGTCATTCTCTCAAAACTACTTTTGTTCTAAGGATGTTTATTGATCCTAGCCTACCAGCTTTGAAGCTGAGTTCTGCTTTCAGATGCCTTACAAGACTGAGGGATTTAAATCAAAACCTGGAGTCTGGCAAGAGTAGTCTGTCCCTTACTATGAGCTGGAACCACAAAATGCTGAGCCCTCAGAATAGCAGTGAATTCATGCTAACTTAGCCCCCCTAAAACTTGTAGCACTACTTCCTATCATCTGTTTGATCAGGAAATCTTAAGTCTAGACCTTGGATTAAGATGGTCTTGGATTGACAGCTCTAACAGAAGCAAATAAAAGTTCTCTATGGAGGTGGATGCCATCATCCAATGCACCAGTCTGTTTTTTCAAATAATTTTTTTCAAATACATTGTCCAGCATGCAAACAAATATAATCAGGCATAGAAGGACAAAACACGTCATGATTAGAGGATTCAAGATAGTAAGATCCTGAATTCATCTCCTTCCATGGACACAACAAATCTACAACTACATATGGAGCAGTTTCCTCTGGGAAGGACCTGAAAACTAACTCGTCCACAGCAAAGGATGAAAGAGCCACATTGAGACAGGTAGGAGAGGCAGAGATGCAGTCTCACCAAAAGCCCCATCCCCTGTGCGGTGACCCACAGACAGAAGGGAGTCTCACAAATATGGAGCTTCTCCCTGGGGAGTGAGGTGTTTATGCCCCATGTCATGTACCCCAAACTCAGGCTTTGAAAACCAATGGAACTTGCATCCAGGAGGTCCATAAGAATGGAGATTCTGCTTTTAAAGGGGTCACAAATAGATTCACTCGCCCTGGGACCCAGCAGAAAAGCAGCAGTTTGAGAAGTGCCTAGAACATATGTGCAGTAGATTCATTTCCTAATCCTAAAGCATCTGCTGGTGGGGCAAGAACCTGTTGGACTGAGGCACTGGCAGGCACCATATTTGCATCCCCTTTACCTTGCTAGTGCTGGCGCTCATCCTCTATCCTAGTGCAGGTGGGTGTGCTTCACCCCTGTGCTGCTCCCATGGCTCCACCAAAGCCAGCCAGGTGAGCGCCCTGCCCCTGTGCCACACCTGTGGCCCCACCAAATCCAGTGGGCATGTGCAGTTCACACAGGGGACATCCCTTGAGCACCTATCTTTGGTAGCCAGGGAGGATTGTGTTTCTGGGTCCCATAGGTCTGAAACAATTGGAAAGACAGTTCTTGATACCCTTGACGACTTGTACTTATTAAGAAAATAATCAGGCTGCTTGAATAATCGCAAAGGTTTGAGAGACAGCCAAAAGCTATGGCATTGTTAAATGATAAGGTTCATCTTTTACACAAGGCTACTTCTTCAAGACTGGGAGAGATAGCTCTTTTGCTTAACATATAGAAACAAACACAGAGAGCCAAGCAAAAGGAGGCAACAGAAGAATATGTTCCAAATGAAAAACAAGATAAAACTCTAGAAAAGAAACCTGAATGAAATGGTGATAAGTAGTTTACCTGATAAAGAGTTAAAAGTAATGGTCATAAAGATACTCAGCAAGCTGAGGAGAAGAATCTATTCTATTGAACACAGCAAGAACTTCCACTAAGAGATAGAAAATATAAGAAAACACCAAACAGAAGTCATAGAGCTGAGGAATACAGTAACTGAACTGAAAAATACACTAGAGGGGCTCAAAAGCAGACTAGATGAAGCAAAAGACTCAGTGATCTGGTAGACAGAGCAGTTGAAGTCACCCAAACAGAGTAGGAAAAAGAAAAAAGAAAAATAAAGTAAAGATAGATTAAGGGACTGATGGGACAACATCAAGCAGAATAATATTCACATTATAGGGGTCCCAAAAGAAGACGAGAGAGAGAAAGGGGCAGAAAACTTATTTGAAGAAATAATGGCTGCAACTTCCCAAACCTGGGGAAGGAAACAGGCATCCAGGTCCAAGAAGCCCAGAGAGTTCCAAACAAGATGAACCCAAAGAGACCCACGCCAAGACATATTATAATTATAAACATAAGTATATAAATATAAGATATCAAAATTGAAAGATAAAGAGAGACTCTTAAAAGCAGCAGGAGTAGAACAACTTGTGACCTACAGGCATACCTTAGAGATATTGCAGGTTCAGTTCCAGACCACCACAATAAAGTGAATATGGCAATAAAGTGAGTCACACAAATATTTTGTTTTTCCAGTGCATGTAGAAGGTACATTTACACTATACTGTAGTCTATTAACAGTGCAATAGCATTATGTCTAAAAAAATGTACAAACCTTAATTAATAGTTTATTGCTAAAAATTGTAAACCATCATCTGACAATGCAGGGTTGCCACAAGCCTTCAATTTGTAAAAAATGCAATATCTGTAAAGTGCAATAAACTGAAGCACAATAAAATGAGGTATGCCTGTACAAGGGAACACCTGTAAGACTATCAGCAGATTTCTCTACAGAAACTTTTCAGGCCAGGAGGGAATGGCATGCTATATTCGAAGTGCTGAAAGGAAAAAAAACTTTCAATCAAGAATATTCTGCCTGGCAAGATTGTCATTCAGACTTGAAGGAGAAATAAAGAGCCTTCTAGAGAAACAAAAGCTAAAGAAGTTCATCACCGCTAAACTGGCCTTACAAGAGATGTTAATAAAAACTTCTTTAAGCTAAAAAAAGAGCACTAGTTAGTTACAAGAAAACATATGAAAATAAAAATCTTACTGGTAAAGATAAATTTATACTAAAGGTATTGGATTAAAAACTTATAAAGCTAATATAAAGGTTAAAAGGCAAAAGTAGTAAAAATAACTATAACTACAATAATTAGTTAAGGGATACACATTAAAAAAGATGTAAAATGTGACATCAAGAAACATGAAACATGGGGTAGGGGGGTAAAAATGTAGGGTGTTAGAATGACTTCAAATTTAACTTGTTATCAATTTTTTATATACATATAAAACTTTTATGCCAACTTTTATATATATATGCCTCATGGTAACCACAAAGCAAATACTTATAATAGATACACAAAAGATAATGAGAAAGGAACCTAAGCAAAACACTATGCAGAGTCATCAAACCACAGGGGAAGAAAGCAAGAGAAGAAGGAAGGAACAGAGAGGAACTACAAAACATCCAGAAAACAATTGACAAAATGGCAATAAGCATATAACTATCAATAATTACTTTAAATGCAAATGGACTAAATCCTCCAATCAAAAGGCATAGAGTGGCTGAATGAATATAAAAACAAGACCCATGTATTTGTTGCCTGCAAAAGACTCACTCACATACAGACTAAAAGTGAAGGGATGGAAAAAGATGTTTCATGCAAATGGAAACGAAAAGAAAGCTGGGGTAGTTATACTTATATCAGACAAAATAGACTTTAAAACAAAGACTTTAATAAAAGGCAGAGATGGGTATTACATAATAATAAAGGGGTCAATCCAGCAAGAAGATATAACATTTGTAAATATTTATGCACCCAACATAGGAGCCCCTAAATATGTAAAGCAAATATTGGCACCTAAAGGGAGAAATTGACTGTAGTATAATAATAGTAGGGGACTTCAGTACCTCACCTACATCAGTGCATGGATCATCCAGACAGAAAATTAGTAAGGAACTAGCCTTAAGTGACACTTTACACTAGATAGACTTAATATATACCCAGAACATTCCATCCAAAAACAGCAGAATACATTCTTCTCAAGTGTATATGGAACATTCTCCAGGATGGATCATATGTTAGGCCACAAATCAAGTCTCAGTAAATTTCAGAAGATTGAAATCATATCAAGCATTGTTTCTGATCACAATGGTATGAAACTAGAAATTAATTACAGGAAGAAAACTGAAAAACCACAAATATGTGGAGATTAAACAACATGATAATGAACAACCAACGGGTCAATAAAGAAATCAAGGGAGAAATCAAAAATGCCTTCGGCTAATTGAAAATGGAAATCCAACATACCCAAATTTATGGGATGCAGCAAAAGCAAGTCTAAGAGGGAAGTCTATATTGATAAATGCCTACCTCAAGAAAAAGGAAAAATCTAATTTACACCTAAAGGAGATAGAAAAGAGCAACATATGAAACCCAAAGTTAGCAGAAGGAAGGAAATAATAAAGATCAGAGTGGAAATAAATGAAATAGAGACTAAAAAGGCAATAGGAAAGATCGATGAAACTAAGAGCTTGTTCTTTGAAAAGATAAACAAAATTGGTAAACCTTTAGCCAAACTCACTAAGAAAAACAGAGAGGGGGTCAAGTAAATAAAATCAGAAATGAAAGAGGGGAACTTACAGCTGACACCAAAGAAATACAAAGCATCATAAGGGACTACTATGAAGTACTATTTATGTCAACAAATTGGACAACCTAGAAGAAATGGATGAATTCCTAGAAACATACAATCTTCAAAGACTGAATCATGAAGAAATAAAAAACACGAATAGACCAATTGCTAGTAAGGAGATTGAATCAGTAATCCAAAAACTCCCAACAAACAAAGCCCAGTAGGAGACAGCTTCACTGGTAAATTCTAGCAACCATTCAAAGAAGATTTAATACCTATCCTTTCAAACTCTTCCAAAAAATTGAGGAGAAATTGTTTCCAATCTCATTTTATTAGGCCAGCAACACCCTGATACCAAAACCAGACAAGAACACCACATAAAAAGAAAATTATAGGCCAATGTCCCTATGAACATAGATGCAAAAATCCTTAACCAAATGTTTACAAACCAAATTCAACAATACATTCAAAGGATTATACACCAAGAACAAGTGAGATTTATTCCAGGGATGCCAGGATGGTTCAATTAATGTGATACACAACATTAACAAAATAAAAGATGAAAATTACATGATCATCTCAATAGATGCAGAAAAAATATTAAACAAAATCCAACATCCATTTATGATAAAAAAAACTCTCACCAAAGTGGGTGTATGTCAACATAATAAAGGCCATATACGACAAGCCCGCAGCTAACGTCATACTCAGTGGTGAAAGCTAAAAGCTTTTTCTTTAAGATGAGGAACAATACAAGAACATTCACTCTCTCCAATTTAATCCAGCATAGTACTGGAAATCCTAGCCAGAGCAGTAAGGCAGGAAAAAGACATTCAATTCAGAAAGGAAGAGGTAAAATTTTCTTTATTATATAGAAAACCCTAAAGACACCACCAAAAAAACTGTTAGAACTAATAAACACATTTATTAAAGTTGCAGGATACAAAATGAATGTCCAAAAATCTGTTGTGTTTTTATACACTAACAATAAACTATTAGAGAAATTAAGAAAACAATCCCATTTACAGTTGCATTAAAAAAATACTGAGGAATACATTTAACCAAGGAGGTTACACTGTACACTGAAAAGTATTTTTTAACAAAAGAAATTGAAGAAGACACAAATAAATAGAAATTGTGTTCATGGATTCCAAGAATTAATATTGTTAAAATGTCTGTCCTACCAAAGGCAGTCTATAGATCGATGCAATCAATCCCTGTCAAAATTCCAGTGGCATTTTTCACAGAAATAAAACAAACAGTCCTAAAACTTGTATGGAACCACAAAGATGCTGAATAGCCAAAGCAATCTTGAGAAAGAAGAACAAAGCTGGTGGCATCATTTTCCCTGATATAAAACTATATTACAAAACTACAGTAATTAGAACAGTATGGTATTGGCATTAAAACAGGTACATAGATCAATGGAATAAAATAGATCAGAAATAAACCCAAGCATATGTGTCAATTAATTTACACCAAAGGAGACAAGAATATACAAAGGGAAAAGGACAGTCTCTTTAGTAAATGATGTTGGCAGAACTGGACAGCCACATGCAAAAGGATGAAACTGGACCACTATCTTCCACCATATACAAAAATTAACTCAAAATGGATTGAAGACTTGAATGTAAGACCTGAAACCATAAAAATCCAAGGAGAAAACATTGGTACATTGGTGATAAGCTCCTTGACTCCTTGGCAGTGTTTTTTTTTTTTTTTTTTTTTTTTTTTTGGATCTGACTCCCAAGGCAAGGGCAACAAAAGCAAAAATAAACAAATGGGACTAAATCCAACTAAAAAATTTTTGTCACAATGAAGGGAACCATGAACAAAATGAAAAGGCAACTTACTGAATTGTAAATCATTTATCTCATAAGGGGTTAATATCCAAAATATATAACGAATTCATACCACTCAATAACAAAAAGGCAAACAGTCCAACTTACAAATGGCCAGAAGATCTGAATAGACATTTTTCCAAAGAAGAGATACAGATGGCCAACAGCTACATGAAAATATACTCAACATCACTAATCATTAGGGAAGTGCAGATCAAAACCACAGTGAAATAGCACCTCACACCTGTCAGAATGGCTGTTATAAAAAAGACAAGAAATAACAAGTGTTGGAGAGTATGTGGAGAAAAGGGAACTCTTGTGCTGTGTTCTTGGAGATGTAAAGTGGTGCAGTCACCATGGAAAACAGTATGAAGATTCCTTTAAAAATTCAAAATAGAACTGTGATACAATTTAGCAATTCCACTTTTGGGTATTTATCTGAAGAAAATGAAAACACAAATTTGAAATGATATATGTGCCCTGATGTTCACGGCAGCATTATTTATAGTAACCAAGATATGTGAACAACCTAAGTGTCCCTCGGTGGATAAGTGGATAAAGAAGATATGGTATATTTGCACAATGGAGTACTACTCAGCCATAAAAAAAACAATGAAATCTTGCCATATATGACAGCATGGATGGACCTTGAGGATATTATGCTAAGTGAAATAAGAGTCAGAGAAAGACAAATACCATATGATTTCACTTATGTGTGGAATCTAAAAAAACAAAACAAAGGAACAAACAAAACAAAACAAAAGTACTCATAGTTACAGAGAACAGACTGATGGTTATCAGAGCAGAAGAGTGTTGGGTGGTATGCAAAATGGGTGAAGGGGATCAAGAGGTACAGCCTTCCAACTGTAAAATACGTAAGTCATGTGGATGTAGTTTACAGCATGGGAACTATAGTTACTAATATTGTATTGCAAATTTGAAAGTAAGAAAATAAATCTTAAAAGTTCTCATCATAAGAGAAAACATTTTTTGTAACTTTGTATGGTGGCAGATGGTAAATTGACTTACTGTGGTTATCATTTTGCAATGCAAACAAATGAATCATTATGTTGTACACCTGAAACTAATATAATGTTGTATGTCAATTATACTTCACTTCAAAAATTCATTGAATTGTACATGTAAAATGGGTGAATTTCATGGTATGTAAATTATACCTCAATAAAGTTATTTACAAAAAAAAATAAAGATACCATGATTAAGAACCAGCAGGTACAACAGACAATAAAAATAGACTTATAAAATTATATTCCAAATTCCAAAAATAATGAGGACTGAGAATTAAATTTTATCAGTTCCTTCTTTTGGCATTTATGGTAATGATTTCTAAACATTTTTTCTGTATTCATTTAATTTAATGAACTGTATTAATAGGTCTTTTGGTGTTCAACAAATTTTACATTTCTGGGATCATATTCCTTGAATGCACTGCTATATTAAGTACACTAGTTTTAAAATGTAGGATTACACTAGTTTTCTTTTTTTGTGTGTGTATTAATCTCCACATTGGAAGAACTCTTCCTCAAAACTATCTGGACCAAATGCTTTTTGGGTTATGAGTTGGTCTTTGACTATTTTCCATTTTCTTGTGTTATTTATTCATTCATGTTTTCTACTTCTTGTGTCATTTTTGTTAATTTATAGTTCTTACAAAATGATCCATTTCATCTAGTTTGAAAATTTTATTGGTAGATGTTGTACTTAGTAATCTCTTGTAATATCAAATCTCTTTTCTTATTCTTAGTGAGACTTGTCAAAATGTTGTCTTATTGGTCTTTTTTGAGAAAAAAAAGCTTTTGGTTTTGTTGATTGAGTTTATTGGTTATTTTTCTTTGTTTTAATAAGGTATAACTTACATATAATAAGATACAAGGATGATAAGTGGACATTTTGGTGAGGTTTTGATTTTGGGTACACCCATGTATTCGATCTAATATGCAAAACAAGATAAAGAGCATTTCCATTACAACAGAAACTTCCCTTGTGCCCCTTTTCAATCAGTGGTTGCCATAGGCAACCACTTTATGAATTTTTGAAATCATAGAATAGTTTTGCCTTTATTCAACATAAAGTTTTTGAGATTTATCAGTGTTGCGTGTTAGTAATTTGTTCTTTTTTTTTTGCTGAATAGTATTTAATCATATGAATATGCCACAATTTATTTACTCTATGTTGAGGGACAGTTGGTTTGTCTCTCTTTTTGTTTTTGTTTTTTGGGAGTTTTTTTTGGCTATTATGAATAAAGTTGCTTTGATGAACATATAAAACATATATTTTTGTATGTGTTAATGCCTAGGAATGGAATTGCTGAGTTAAAGATCAGATGTACATTTAACTTTATAAGAAACTACCAAAGAGTTCTCCAAAGTGATTTATGCTCCCACCAGCAGTGTATGAGAATACCATTTGCCCTGTATTCTTGCCAACATTTGGTGCTGTCATTCTTTTTGATTTTAGCCATGCTGTTAAGAGTGTGGTGGTATCTTACTGTGTTTTAAGTTTGCATTTCTCTGATGACCTAAAAATGTGAGCACCTTTCCCTATGGTTATTAGCTATCAGAATATCCTCCTTTGTGAAGAGTCTATTCAGTCTTTTGCTCATTTTTAAATGATTGTTTTTTTGTTGATTTGTAAGAGTTTTTAATATTCTGGATATCAGTCATATATTTATTATATAATTTGATGTAATTTCATCAGTCTGCCTACTTACCTACCTATTGAGAGCTAGCAAGATAGAGAGTGTATGTGTGCATGCAAGAATGCGAGAGGGGAGAGGTAAAGAGAAAGAGAGAAAAATATTTTCTGAGGCTTGCCAGTCATTTCTAAATGGTGCCTTTTGACAGACAGATTGTTTTTTTAATTTTGGTTCTGGCTTTTATGTTTAGGCCTGTGCTTTATCTCAAATTAATTTTTGTGTATGGTGTGAGAAAGAAGTTCAGCTTTTTTTTTTTTCTGTACATTTGTCCAGTTTTCTAGCACTAAATGTAAGAAGACACTTTGCTTGATTTAATTGACTTGAAGCCTTGATTGAAAGAAAAATACATGTATATGTATATGTAGGTATGTATGTATGTATAGATAGATAGGTAGATAGATATTTGTGTGTGTGAGTGTAGGGGTGTCTGTTTTTGGATTCTGTATTCTGTTATCTGCCTCACACCAATACTACATAGTCTTGATAGCTGTGGGGTAAGGCTTCTGGATTTGTTTTCTTTTTAAAGGATTGTTTTGGGAATTTTAGATTGTGTGCATTTCCATAGAAATTTTAGAATCAGCCTGTCAATTTCTTCAAAATGTTTGCTGGAATTTTGCTAGGGATTATGTGGAATTGATAGCTCAATTTGGAGAGAATTGCCATCTTAGCAGTATTGAGTCTTCTGATCCATGAACATTATATTTCTTCCCATTTATTTAGGTCTTTTGAAATTTCTTGCAATAGTATTTTGTAGTGTAATAAACTTGCACATCTTTGTTAGGCTTATTTCTAGATATCTTTTTGTTTTGTTTTTAATTTCATTTTGAATTGTGTATTGCTAGTATATAGAAATATAATTGAGGCTTTTTTTAAAGATTTTTTTGATGTGGACCACTTTTAAAGTCTTTATTAAATTTGTTACAATGTTGCTTCCGCTTTATGTTTTGGTTTTTTGGCCATGAGGCACGTGGGATCTGCTCCCTGACCAGGGATCGAACCTGCACCCTCTGCATTGGAAGGTGAAGTCTTAACCACTGGACCGCCAGGGAAGTCCCAATTGAGTTTTGTATATTGACCTTGTCTCTTGCTCTCTTCCTAAGATCATTTATTATAGCAATTTTTGTAGATTCCATTGGGTTTTCTGCATATGTAATCATGTCGTCTAGGAATAAAGAAGCTTTCAGTTTTAATATTTATGCCTTTTATTTCTTGCCTTACTACACTAACTAGCTTTTTCAGTAGTACAGTGTAGAAGTGGAGAGAATGGATTTCTTCATCTTGTTCCCGACTTTTTTGGAAAAGCATTTAAAATTTCATCATTAAGTAAGTAAGCCATAGTTTTTTTATGGATACCATCTCTTAGCTTCAGATCGTTCTGTTTCTACTTTGCTGAGAATTGTTACTATGAATGGGTATTGAATTTTGTCTAATGCTTTTTCTGTATATGTTGAGATGATCATACAGTTCTTCTCTTTTATTCTGCTAATGTGATAAATTACATTAGTTTTTATAAATTAGATCTATCATGTGTTCATGAGATTAAATCCCTCTGTCATGATGTTTTATTATTTTTATATTTTGATGGATTTGTTTTTCTAATAGTTTAAGAGTGTTTTTTTAATCTGTGTTCACAAGGGATGTTGGTCTGTAATTTTCTTCCCTTATAATATCTCTGTAGTGATTTATTGTCAAAGTTGTCTTCAGCGTTTTGATTTTGTATAGCATAAATGTCTTCATTTTAAAATTACTTTCCTCTTCTAGTTTCTCAAAGTTTATTATTATTTTCTAATTTTTTAGTTGAATCTTCTTTTGAATCATAAATATACTTGTCTATAAATGTTCCTCTGAGTATTGCTTTGGCTACCTCATTTTAAATAGATGTTCTGTATTATTTATAATCAAAGATATGAAATGTTGCAGCAGGAATACTGTATACCTCAGTCACAGATAAGATTCCAGTAAGTGGTTCTGTACACACTCAGGCTTCTGCTAACTACCCCTCTTCTATGAATGCTATATAGTCTCTGTGGATCTGGCCTTTGACCTCCAGATTATAGCTAAAAAGATAAATCAGGGATGTTCTGATGACATAAAATTTTATAGTTCCTGTCATGGCAGCTCTAGGTCAAAGTTTTTCAACTTAACTTTTGACATTTTTAGACTGGATAATCCTTTGTTGGGAGGGGGAAAGGGGCTGTCCTGTGCACTGGAAGATGTTTAGGAGCATATCTGGCTTTTATCCACTAGGTGCCCATAGCAGCCCCACTTGTGACAATTTAAATTTCTCTAGACATTGCCAATGTCCTGGGTTGAGGATGATGTCAAAATTGTACCTGGTTGAGAAACACCGCTCTAGGCCAATATCTTTATGTCATTTTTGTTATTTCTGTAGATCTAGTGAGTTTCCATGCAAAATGGATATATATTAAGTTGTTTTTTACAACTGATAGCAAACCAGGAAGAATGTGGCAAAGGCAGCTATTAGCTGCTTCAAGCAATAGGAAAATTATGGATTAGATGCTATCATTCCTACCTTGTTTGGTTTCACAAGTGATATCTGGACCAGGGACTAAAGACATTTGAATGTATGGTTCAAATAGCAGAAGAGTCCAGGGGAACAGTATCTCTCTCTTCTGTGTCTGTTGCTTAGATGTCTCCCACTGATCTTATAACTGAGAAGCAGAACTGCTTCCCTGGTTTTAAAAATCAAGGTAGATATACATTCATAATCTTGGACAGTCAGAAAGGCACAGTGTTTGTTTATATTTCACTTGTATGATAAATATCTGAAGCATGCTTCACAAACTGCTACAGTGACACATAAAACATACGCTCAATAAAAGTAACTCCTTACAATAGCTATATACTCCAGAGTGAGTATATATAACTCAGTCTTCCCAACTTTTCCCCATTGTTAGAAATTCAGTGTTTTTGTTTCCCCCCCAATTATAAATATTTGTATGAAAGAATATCTTCTGTGTATTGCAGAATTTATATTACAAAGCCAAATTGCTTCCCAAGGGTCTGGGCAGCCATTTGTGATGTTACTTTTCACTCCAGATTTTTCTTGACTTTTTTTTGCCTTTTTTTCCACCACCGTAACTTTAAAAATATTTTTAAAACTATTTACTTCACAAGAAAGTACGTAAGGTGCACTAATCTTAATATATTATACATGCCTGCATAATTGCTACCCAGATCAAGATCTAGAACATTTTTAATATCCAGGAGGTTCCCTCTTGTTCCTTCCCACTCAGTGCTCACTCTCCGAGGTAACCAGTATATGATTGATTGATTGATTGATTGATATTTATTTATATATACATGTGTATTTTTCAGCTTTTTTGAGGTATAATTGACGTATAGAACTATATATATTTAAAGTGTACAATGTGATGATGTGACATGTATGCTTTGAAATGCTTACCACAGTCAGGTTAATTAACGCATTCATCATCTCACATACCCATGAGTTTTTTGGTGTATGTGATCAGAATGCTTAAGATCTACTCTAGACATGACTTCTTTAAGTATTTATAAGTTTTGCTTATCCTTAAACTTCATGTAATAGAATCTTTTATGTCTTACGTTTTTCTCTCAACATAATGCTGTGAGATCCTTCCATGTTTTTACTGAATCCTGGATATTTCTTTCTTTATTTTCAGCTGTATCGAGTCATATTGATAAATAATATTAAAATACATTTCAACCGTATAACATGATGATTTGAAAGGATTCCCACCATTGAGTTGATTATCACATTCACCACCTCAAATATTTCCTTTTTTTTTTTTTTTACTTTTAAAATTTGTTGGTGTGAACACTTAAGTTCTACTCTCTTAGCAAATTCTATTACCAATGCTAGTCACCATGTTATACATTAGATACTCAGACCTTATTCATCTTATAACTGAAAATTTGTACCTTTTTACCACCCTCTCCCTATTTCTTCTACCCCCTCAACCCCTGGCAACCACCATTCTACTCTGTTCGTGAGTTCAGCTCCCTTTTTAGATTCCACATATAAGTGGTACCATGCAGTATTTGTCTGTCTCTGTCTGGCTTATTTCACTTAGAGCATAATGCCCTCCATGTTCATGCATGTTGTTGCAAATGGCAGGGTTTCCTTCTCTTTGAAGGCTGAACGATATTCCACTGTATATATGTACCATATTTTTATCCATCTAAGGCACTTAGGTAGTTTTCGTACCTTGGATGTTGTGAATAGTCCTGCAATGAATATGGGAGTACAGATATATGAGCTAGTGATTTTGTTTCCTTTAGATATATACCTAGAGGTGGGATTTCTGGATCATATGGTAGTTCTATTTTTAATTTTTTGAGAAACATCCATACTGTTTTCCATAATGGCTGTACCAATTTATATTCCCACCAACAGTATGCAAGTTTTCCCTTTTCTCCACATCCTTGCCACCATTTATCTCTTATCTCTTTGATAATAGCCATTCTAACAGATGTGAGGTGATAGCTCATTGTAGTTTTGATTTGCATTTCCCTGATGATTAGTGATGTTGAGCACCTACTCATATACCTGTTGGCCTTTAGTATGTCTTCTTTGGAAGAGTGTCTATTCAAGTACTTTGCCTATTTTTTAATTGGGTTATTGTTTTTTGTTATTGAATTATATGAATTCCTTACATATTTTGGATATTAACCTCTTATTGGGTATGTGGCTTGCAAATAGTTTTTCCCATTCCATAGGTTGCCTTTTCATTTTGTTGATGGCTTTCTTTGCTAAGCAGAAGCTTTTTAGTTTGATGTAATCCCACTTGTTTATTTTTGCTTTTGTTTCCTTCACTTTTGGTGTCAAATCCAAAAAATCATTACTAAGACTGATGTCAAGGACTTTGCCCCTTGTTTTCTTCTAGGAGTTTTACAGTTTCGGGTCTACTTTACATTCTTTAATCCAGTTTGAGTTGATTTTTGTGTATGGTGTAAGATAGAGGTCCGGTTTCATTCTTTTGCATGTGGCTGTCCAGTTTTCCCAGTACCATTTATTGAAGAGACTATCCTTTCCCCATTGTACATTCTTGGCTCCTTTGTTGAAAAGTAATTGACATACATACCTGGGTTTATTTCTGAGCTCTCTATTTTGTTCTGTTGATCTATGTATCTGTTTTAATGCAGATATCATACTCTTTTGATTACTATAGCTTTGTAATGTAGTTTGAAATCAGGAAGAGTGATGCCTCTACTTTGTTCTTTCTCAAGATTGCTTTGTCTAATAGAACTACCATACGACCCAGCAATCCCACTACTGGGTATATACCCTGAGAAAACCATAGGTCAAAAAGTGTCATGTACCACAATGTTCATTGCAGCTCTATTTACAATAGCCAGGACATGGAAGCAACCTAAATGTCCATCGACAGATGAATGGATAAAGAAGATGTGGCACATATATACAATGGAATATTACTCAGCCATAAAAAGAAATGAAATGGAGGTATTTGTAATGAGGTGGATGGAGTTAGAGTCTGTCATACAGAGTGAAGTAAGTCAGAAAGAGAAAAACAAATACAGTATGCTAACACATATATACGGAATCTAAGGAAAAAAAAAAAAAAAAAAGGGCGAGGAAGAACCAAGGGGAAAGACGGGAATAAAGACACAGACCTACTAGAGAATGGACTTGAGGATATGGGGAGGGGGTGGGGTGAGATGGGACAGGGTAAGAGAGTGTCATGGACATATATACACTACCAAATGTAAAATAGATAGCTAGTGGGAAGCAGCCGCATAGCACAGGGAGATCAGCTCGGTGCTTTGTGACCACCTAGAGGGGTGGGATGGGGAGGGTGGGAGGGAGGGAGATGCAAGAGGGAAGAGAAATGGGAACCTATTGTATATGTATAACTGATTCACTTTGTTATAAAGCAGAAGCTAACACACTATTGTAAGGCAATTATACTTCAATAAAGATGTCTAAAGAAAAAAAAAAAAAAAAGATTGCTTTGTCTATTTGGGGTCTTTTCTGGTTCCATATGAGCTTTAGGATTATTTGTTTTATTTCTGTGAAAAAATGCCATTGGAATTTTGATAGGGATTACATTGATCTGTAGATTGCTTTTGGTAGGATAGACATTTTAACAATATTAATTCTTCCAACTCATAAACACAGAATATCTTTCTGTTTATTTGTGTCTCCTTCAATTTCTTTTATCAAAATTCTGTAGTTTTCAGTGTACAGATCTTTCACCTCCTTGGTTAAATTTACCAAGATCAGATAATCCTTGAAATTCTAGATCTACATCTCTCTACTCATTTAAAGTAATTAGGGTGACATTCTAACCAACTCCTAGAAACTGTGTTACGCTAATTCTTATAATTGAGGGTAGGACTAAGAAGAGTGTTTTTGAGAAGAAGTCAAAGAAATAGCAATCAGAAAGGTTAAGGGAATGAAAATATATGCCTTGCTTATTTTCAGGCTAGGCCATAACTCTGTTTCTCACCTTACTCAGAGTAAGGATAATATATAATATTAGAAGGTTGATGAAGAAACAAACTGTCAGTTATTTACATTGGGGAAGGCTTAGCAACTAGATAAGGAGAATGAGAAAGAAGTTACATAGGGAACATTTTATCAAGAGGGAGTCAGTGGGAATGAAGTAGATATGGGGAAAAAAATGTGATCTTTTAGATGGAGAAGGTAGATTAGTAAAGGAATTTAAGGCTAAGTGAGAGTCAGTCAGCCTAATGTCACATAAATATAAAGGACCTATTTTGTATTAGATAATGTTAATAGATATATTATCTGAGATTTGTACATTCTGTGTTTAAACAACCAGCTTAGAAATCTTCTGACTATGCATTTTTGAATAATTGATATTCAGAATACAATTTGTCATCTATAAAGATGTTGATGGAACTGACTTGCATTACAACATTCATGATGATTCTGAGTAAGAAAAATACACAGAAGCATAAAGCACTTAATTATGTTTCTTTAAAAATAAATGTCAAGAAAAACATTTAAAAGTAAGATAAAATGTAATAGTACTTAAGGGACAATTATATCTCAGAATTCAAAATATTTTATAACTGTGCATGGGATAATAGAATTATTTTATATATTTTAATGTATATATTATGTTGAATTTTTAAAAATTATTTATTATGAATGGCTTTTAAGCTTTTCTAAATGAACTCAGACTCCTTTCTTTCAACAGTTCCCTATAGGTCCAGGGTATCTCTATCTCTGATATAATTATGAGGTATTTTATCTGCATTGATAATTTTTGGAATTATATTTGTGCTTATCTATTTTCTCACTTTATAGTTTGTTTTTTAGCTGGCAGAATTGTTTCTTTTACTTCTTCTGAGTAGTTCAGTAGAGTCCAATTAACAGGGACATTGTTGAGGCTGGGAAATGTAACCCAGAGCTATCATTTGCATATTAAAAAGAAGGACATTCTATTCTGGAACCTAGTTCCTATTAAATTAAATAAACTATGTTTACACATAAAAATAGTTATTAGATCTAATGGAAATCAGTAGCGTTTGTAAACTATTAGCCATAAGTATAATATATATATGAATGACTCATTACAAAAAAAAGTGATTTGTCATTTTTATCTCACCAGTTAATCAGATATTTTGTAGATGTGTATTATCAAAATGGAATAACATTCTAAAATTTTTGTGTAGAAATTATTTGTGACAAATCTGATATTCCTTTCCTATACGAAAATTTAGGTAATATATTTTTAGAAATCTTGTCATTTAAGACAGGGGTCCCCAGCCGCTGGGCAATGGACCAGTAGCAGTCTGTGGCCTGTTAGGAACCGGGCTGCACAGCAGGAGGTGAGCGACAGGCGAGCAAGCAAAGCTTCATCTGTATTTATAGCCGCTCCCCATAACTCACACTACTGCCTGAGCTCCGCCTCCTGTCAGATCACCAGTGGCATTAGATTCTCATAGGAGTGCAAACCCTACTGTGAACTGCACACGCGAGGGATCTAGGTTGCACGTTCCTTATGAGAATCTAATGCCTGCTCTGAGGTGGAGCTGAGGCGGTGATGCTAGTGCTGGGGAGTGGCTGCAAATACAGATTATCATTAGCAGAGAGGTTTGACTGCACAGAGACCATAATAAATCAGTTGCTTGCAGACTCATATCAAAACCCCATCAGTGAGTGGCAAGTGAAAACAAGCTCAGGGCTCCCACTGATTCTGCATTATGGTGAGTTGTATGATTATTTCATTATATATTACAGTGTAATAATAATAGAAATAAAGTGCACAATAAATGTAATGCGCTTGAGTCATCCCGAAACTATCCCCTGTGGCTGGTCCGTGGAAAAATTGTCTTCCATGAAACCAGTCCCGAATGCCAAAAAGGTTGGGGACCGCTGACTTAGGAGGTAATTTTAATTATTTTTGTTGATATTGGTGATATGTTGAGGTTAGGCTCTTCTCTTTCCCTTCTCTCTTAAACCTTCCATATCTCCTTCTTACTTTGTAGAGAGAGGCAAGGGAAACCAACAGGACAATTTGAATTATTAGTACTCATGTAGAAACGGGAGAGTGGAAAATTAGCTTTTAAAAAGTGAAATCATCCCTCAAGATTAATTTGTTAATACTAGTTAACTGACTAATGTTTTTAAGCTCTGTTTCTCCTTTTTTCTGTATCCTGTTTGTATATCCCTTATATTTGTGGTGATCCAGTAATGATATGAGATTGATAATAAATCTGGGTTAAAATAATATTTAATACTATTCTTTAAAATTTTTTAACCCAGCTTATTCTTTGTTAATATATATGGAGAGATATAATGAGAAAGTGAATTATCTAAGAAAAAAGTAGGAATTTATCTTATCTGGTGTTAATTTTATTTCAGCAAAAATATTATTTATAGAAAAATATCATGTAACAGTATTTTATTTCTACTTCCTGAAAATTTTAATTATCTTCAGTCAGGGCAAAGAACAGAAAAAACAGTAATAAGGATTGGATAAATATTGATTTAATTTCATCCATATCATTACCCAGATGATTTTGTTTCCTAAAGCTGCTCCTCTCTTAGGGTTTCCCATAACGAAGTTGTTCAGGTCAAAAGTCTAGGACTCATTCTTGATTTCTTTCTTTCCCTTACCCTATATATACAACCTATCAGCAAGTCCTCTAGATTTTACATCCCAAATAGATCTTAAATCTGTCTACTTCTCTTATCTTCTCCACCAACCTAGTACAATCCATTGTCATTTATTTAGAATAGTGCAAGAGCCTCCTAGGTGGTGTCTCTGCTTTCAACTCTTTTTTATATATCACTCTGTTCTTCAAACGATATTCAGAATGATCTTTAAAAACTTTCCTGCTTAAAACCATCCATATGCTAGGCAACCATCTTATTATTTGGAAAACTTGAAAATAATCAAGTATTTATTTTATTTTTCCTGTGCTATTAACCATATAGTTGATGAAGGAATTTTTTTTTACAGAAATATTCCAGCTGATAAAGAAGGAATGATAGAATTATAGTATCATCAGTTTACAACTCTTAATGAAGTATTGTAGATCTAAGTCAGTAATTATCCTGGTTGCTTATCTATCTATCTATCTGTCTATATATAGAGAGAGAGAGTGAACACTGTATGTGATCTCCCTCCTGATTAGAGCATATAACATAAACTATTAAGTAGTCTTGCTCAAAATTCTAACCTGAATCTGATTAAACCTCCAGATCTCACGACCAGCTTATAAGAAATGTATGAGTAAGAGAAAGATGTTAAGTGACACTGTGGGAGTGCAGTCAGGAAATCCAGAATGTGGACAATCTTATAGGGCTCAGTTTTTTTCAACAAATAAATTGCAAGAGAAAAAAAAAGTAAAGGAGCAATGATCTATAGATTAAAAAGGTCAAGAAACTGATTAATTGCAATATCTGGACCTTATTTGTATTCTGATTTGAACCAATAAGCTTTTTAAAAAAATGGTACACAGGGAAATTTGAACACTGGCTAGATAGTTGATGATTGTAGTAAATTATTATTGAAAATAATGTGTAATGATGGTAATATTGATAGTGGTCACATTTACAAGAGTCCTTATCTTTTAGAGATACATACTAAATTGTGTATAGAGGAAATGATATGATGTCTGAGGGATAGATGGGGAATGAGTAAAGGTACAGATTAATTAAGACCAGTGATGAATTAATAATTGCTTTTCTTTTTTATGGCCACGCTGCGCAGCTTGCAGGATCTTAGTGCCCCGATCAGGGATTGAACCTGCGCCCCCTGCAGTGGAAGCACGGAGTCCTAACCACTGGACCGCCAGGGAATTCCCCATGAATTAATAATTATTGAAACTGGATGATAAAGATATCAGAGTCCATTTTGCATTTTTCACATATGTCTTAACTTCCTATAATTAAATTTAAAACAAAACAAAAAGCCATTGTGCCTAGACTGTAATCCAAACTATTTATCTTAGCAGGTTCTACCTAATTTGTCCCCTACTTACCTCATCTCAACCATGCTCATCCTTGCTCAGAGTACACTTATTTCTTCCTTTTCTGCAGATACCACAAGTTCATTTCCATTTTAGGGCCCTTGAAATTGCTGTTCTCTCTATCTGCAACCTTCTTTCCCTGGATCTTTAGTGTCTGACCCCTCTTGACATTCAGGTCTCATTTAATTTTAATTTTAATTTTTTTCAGGTCTCATTTTAATGTCACCCTAGAAGAGCTGGCTGTGACAATCATCTCATCTTGTTTCATTTTCGTCAGAACACTTATAATGATTTGACATTTTCTTTTATATTTATTTATTTATTGACAGTTTCCACCATTAGAGTGTAAGCTACATGACAGTGGTGGTAAGATCTTGACTCTTGTTCACTTTTAAATTCCCAGCACTTCAGACAAATACCTAGCAAATATGGCTGGTACTTAATAAATGTTTTTGAATGAATCAATTAAATGTTTGTGAAGCTGTTGAATTATAAGAGCATTATTAATCTTTTACATTTGGAATATCAACATTATATACTATTGTTGCCTAATGAAAGTATTTAATATTCAGCTGACATTTTCATTATTAATGTTTTCAAAGGCTCACGTGTGGGAGAATTAGCTCAGTAGCAAAGCTTCAGAAAGATTTTTAAAAATTTACAAAATGTCACATTTTCTCTTAGCATTTATTTTAAAATATTTGTATTTTGTGTAATTAATGTCACATCTTGTCTAAAAGCTGTTTTTCATATCTGGATAAGTAGAGGTTAAGTTTTTTGTTTTTAGTTTGTTTATATTATTTATTTACCTTTGGCTGCGTTGGGTCTTCGTTGCTGTGCATGGGCTTTCTCTAGTTGTGGCGAGCAGGGGCTACTCTTTGTTCCGGTGTGCGGGCTTCTCATTGTGGTGGCTTCTCTCGTTGTGGAGCATGGGCTCTAAGCGTGCGGGCTTCAGTAGTTGTGGCTCACGGGCTCTAGAGCACAGGCTCAGTAGTTGTGGCTCACGGGCTTAGTTGCTCCGCGGCATGTGGGATCTTCCCAGCCCAGGGCTCGAACCCGTGTTCCCTGCATTGGCAGGCGGATTCTTAACCACTGTGCCGCCAGGGAAGCCCCAGAGGTTAAGTTTTGTGATATGTGTTTATGTGTGATATGAAAATTTGACAAACATTTCTTGGCTCATGTGAATAATAATGATACATATAATTATATCTTTTATCTTTTAAGAAGGAACTGAGAAATACTTTATAGGTAAATGCATAGAGAAAATGAGACAGTAAAATTAGGAGAACTCTTTTTAAAAAAACAAAGAAGATAATGTATTTTGTTATGAACAATCAAACATATATATATGTACATATATATGTAAGTGGTGTCATTTAAAATAATTTAGGGAAGTTGTTCATAATGGTTATTGAATAAAATGATATGTTTCACTGGTGAAATAATTTTCATCCTAATATTTATTATTAGAGATACATATGTGATGCAAAGACTGGTGGATTCCTTCCTCCTTGTGTCCTCAGGATACTTTCTGTCCACAGCACAATTTGGCCTCCAGAGTTGAGCTCATGGCCAGGGTGGCTCCTCTCATCATCCTCCATGTATGGCAAATAGGAGTCTTAGATCATGGCCTTTCCACCAGAAACTTGCCACTATGCGCTTCTCTTGTTCACTGTCTCATATTAAGTGCTACAGATCTGGAAACTTCTTCAGATTTGACTCTGCCAAGACATATTTTATTCTAAGTGGGTTTGTTTGTTTGTTCTTTTGCTTATTTTTCTATTTATTTCTCTATTCAGTCAGGTTTATTGTGGTTTGTCATACGGAAAGCACTAGCTTTGAGATTGTAGGGAATAAGATAGAGATGAACATAGCTTAGTATACTTATTTCAGGGATGTTGCCTTAGCTAGTTTCACTTTTGGAACTTGTCTTTTGGAATTGTCTTTAGAATGAGTTTTTAAGTTAACTATGTGCTCACACATTTATAGTCCTATCTTAGTTTTGGGGGGAGTCAGAGAAAACAGGCGTTTCCTCAGTCTACCTGGGAAAGAAGGGGTGAGAAGACACAGAATATCACTAGGCTCTGGGGCCACACAGGGCCTAGTTCTCTACCAAGGAAAGTGCTGATTTCCCTTGTCATGGTCCTGGCCTTGCTCCCAAGCTTGTCCTCCAGTTTTAGAAGTCGTTCAGTTCCCAGAATGCCCCCTTCCTTTACATCCCTAGCATTTTCACTCAGGGGAGAAGGCCGCTTACCCTGTTGTAGTGTCAGGGTCTCAGGGGAGTTGTCATCCTGCAGGATGGCGAGCGGAGAGCTCCCTAGTACCCTGCCATTTGGTTTCTGTCTATTGTGCTTAGAACCTGAAGATCAGGGAGTCTCGGGGTCTCTCAAGGGCTTGCCTGAGCCCCGGCTGGCCCTAACAGTTTCTGTGAGCTGTCCTGTTTCCTCCTTGGAAAACACCTGCTTGGAGGGGAAGCTCAAGATGGTGTCTGGCTCCAAGATGTTGCCTGGTCCTCAAGGGATTACTGTTGCCCATGGGCAATTCGAATGCAGATGAAGGTGCCTCTGGAGGCAGAGCAGGCTCTGGGGGAGGATTCAGTTTGGGGGTTTCAGTCTCAAATAGTTCACTGAGCTGTTTTACCAGTGGGTTTGGGGGGGTCTCTGCTGCTGGAGTTCATAGGTATCCATGAAGTGCCAGGGTAGGAGAGCAGGCATCTGAGTCCTGGGACTGAGTAAGACCCTCCCACTACTTCTCTGTAGGTCAGTTGGAGTGTGGGGTCTGCACTTGAACAGGAGTGCGCAGGATACCTGCACTAAGTGAACGGGGATCTGCCTGTAGAGCCAAACGCATGCTGTGCAGTGGAGGCCGTGTGGAGTGAGAGGGATGCTCTTGGCTGAACCCATCTCAACTAGAAGGAATAGGGGGGGTTAGGGCCCAGCCCAGGCTAGGAAGATGCTGGGCCCCAATTCCACTTTTGGGTGCACAGCAACTCCTCCAGTTTGTTCACTAATGATAATTTGTTTAGCCGTTCTCCCTTTAAAGGACATTGAAGTTTGAGCCACTTTTTCTTTATTTAAAAAAATTATTGCATTGAGCTTCTTTGCAAATGAGATAGCACTGTTTTTGGATATATAATTTCTGTGTTTGTTTAAGATTCACAAAAATCCAAAGATTCACAAATTAATTTGATATTTTCTTAGGTGCCTTTACATTGTAGTAAGTTTTTTGAGAACCTCTTTCTTCCTTCCTTTTTTCTTCTCCCCTTTCTTTCTCTCTCTTCTTTTATCTCTCTCTCTTTCTTTCTTTCTTTGAATGTTTAAGTTCTACTCTCTTAGCAGATTTCAACTGTGCAATACAGTGTTATCAACTATGATCATATGTTTTACTATAGATCCTCAGACCTTATTCATCTTACAGCTAAAAGTTTGTACCCATTTAACAACCTCTCCTATTTCCCCCACATCCCAGCCCCTGGCAACCACTTTTCTACTCTGTTCCTATGAATCTGACTTTAAAAAAAAAGCCACATATGAGTGATACCATGCAGTATTTATTTGTCTTTCTCCACATAGCTTATTTCACTTAGCTTAATGTCCTTAAGGTCTATCCATGTTGTCATAAATGGTAGGATTTTCTTCTTTCTCATGGCCAAATAATATTCCGGGGTGTGTGTGTGTGTGTGTGTGTGTGTGTGTGTATCACATCTTCTTTATCCATTCTTCCATTGACAGACACTTAGGTTGTTTCAGAATCTTGGCTATTATGAATAATGCTGCAATAAACATGGGAGTGCAGATATTCTCTTGAATATCCTGTTTTCATTTTCTTTGGAAATATGCCCAGAAGTGGGATTACTGGATCATATGGTAGTTCTATTTTTAATTTTTTGAGGAACATCCATACTGTGTTCCATAGTGGGCTCACCAGTTTACATTCCCACTAACAGTGCAGAAAGTTCTCTTTCTGCACACCCTCACCAACACTTGTTATCTCATTGTATTTTTTTTTTTTTTTTTTAATAGCTAAACAATTTTTTTTTTTTAACTTTTTTTTTTTTTTTGGGGGGGTTTATTTATTTAGTTATTTACTTATTATTTATGGCTGTGTTGGGTCTTCGTTTCTGTGCGAGAGCTTTCTCTAGTTGCGGCAAGTGGGGGCCACTCTTCATTGCGGTGCGCGGGCCTCTCACTATCGCGGCCTCTCTTGTTGCGGAGCACAGGCTCCAGACGCGCAGGCTCAGTAGTTGTGGCTCACGGGCCCAGTTGCTCCGCGGCATGTGGGATCTTCCCAGACCAGGGCTCGAACCCGTGTCCCCTGCATTGGCAGGCAGATTCTCAACCACTGCGCCACCAGGGAAGCCCTCATTGTATTTTTAATGATAGCCATTCTAACAGGTGTGAAGGCGGTATCTCATTGTGGTTTTGATTTGCATTTCTCTGATGACTAGACTAGTGAGTGATATTGAGCACCTTTTCATGTACCTGTTGGCCATTTATGTGTCATCTTTGGAAAAATGTCTCTTTGGAAAAATGTCTCTTTGGCTCCTCTGCTCCTTTTAAAATCAAATTGTTTGATTTTTTGCTGTTGAGTTGTATGAATTCATTATATATTTTGAATAGTAACCCCTTATCAGATATGTGATTAGCAAATATTTTCTCCCATTCAGTAGGTTGCATTTTCACTTTGTTAATTGCTCCCTTTGCTGTGCGGTAGCTTTTTAGTTTGATGCGGTCCCGCTTGTTTATTTTTGCTTTTGTTTGCTTTGCTTTTGGTGTTAAATCCAGAAAGTCATTGCCAAGACCAATGTCAAGGAGCTTATCCCCGTTTTCTTCTAAGAGTTCTACTTTCAGGTCTCTTTCAATTTTTTAATCCAGTTTGAGTTGATTTTTGTGTATGGTTTAAGATAGGGGTCCAGGTTCATTCTTTTGTATGTGGCTGTCCAGTTTTCCCAACACCTTTTATTGAAGAGACTATCCTTTCCCTGTTATATATTCTTGGGGAAATAGTTTCTTAAAATTTTTTAAACAGAAACATATCAGAAAATTTATTTAGTCATGCTATAATTACCCAAAATGAAATTGAATTGTTGCCACAGTTAGTTTTTGGAGAAAAGGGCAGAAGTCCTATGTTTTCAAAATACAGAGTTGAGGGTATCTTGTAAAAATCTTTTCTAACTATATTGGAGCATAACATGTTATGCATAGGCCTTTAGGTAAAGATAATACTGCTGAATCATCTGTATCTCAGGATGTTTCTTACTTAACTAAACTCTTAATGGTTTTTAAAGATGTGACAGGACCTATGAAATTGAGTATATATGTTAAAAAAAATTTAGAATGAGTAAGTAGTTCTTGAAAGAGCTAGACGCCTTACTTGTAGCTTCATGGGTGGTTGGTTTTTCCTTCAGTTTGATGGCCATCATTAGGCAAGTCTACTTCTCCTGTGGTGACGATGCTTATAGCACCTCCTAGTGTGAAACCCAGGGCCAACAAACATCCAGTAACTCTCAGTATTGATTTTAGGTGCTTCATGTTTCTGTGAATGGCTACGTCAGATGACAAATTTCAGTGATTTCAGTTGTTATAAAAAGCAGAGAACAAAATTGGGAGTGTTGATGAAAATTTCATGTGCAGAACTTTGTTGCCAAAATTATTTGGCAGTTTAAATGCATCCAGATCCAATTTTTGAGAGATGTGTTGATCCTGCGTATAGGAACTTCCCTGGCCCACACTGCTAATGGGGGAGGAGTAGCCCTCCATGAAGGTGAGAATACCAGTCAGGCTTTTATTTTTACAACACAACATTTTTGCATTTGAGCATCAAATTTCAAAGCACATGACTTTTTGATTCATAGATGTTTGCTGCTGAATTTATGTTATAATGTTTGGCCAAATATCTAGCACAAGCCTAAGATGATTGAGGATTGAAAGAGCCTAGCTGAGGAATGCTAACCAGTCATTCTCAAGTTTTCTTCATAGATCACTTGTGTAGGTCATCTTTGCAAAACCATGAAAATGTTATGTTCTGAGCCTTCATCAAGAGTCTATGTAAGAAATGTCTATGTCTCTTCTTCTTTTGGAGGATGTTGGAAGAGGAATGGGACAGTGGGGATGGGGTAACTGTTATGGAAAGGCAGTACATTATATGGAAAGAATGTGGGCTGTGGTGACAGAAGGTTAGTAGCTTTGGTGGTGGGAGGATGTGGAAGGTCTCTTTTGATTGTCTATGTTTTTCAACAAAATTAGGCATTTATTGGGTATATACGTACCTGGGTACTATACTTGGCCTGAAGATATAAAAGTGAATAAGACTACTATTTAAATAGGAGGACAGCAGTTTGGCTGTATTGTTAGTACACATTTCTTCCAGTTTTTTGGTTTGTGCTCAAGTTTTAGTCTTAGTTTGCTCACTGTTGGTCTTTCTTCCCCCCTATTTTTATTTTTTCATTGATTGGGGGAATTGAGAGAGAGGGGAGAGATACCAACGGACTGATTCAGGCCATAATATCAACTTACATTTTATGTTAGGTATCCGCATATATTTCTTTACTCTGACTTATTGTCCTATATGTTAATATTTCAGAATTATTGAGACTATACCTGATTCAAGGAGTTAATTTCTTACATCCAGATAGTCTTGCTTTCTGATGCCAAAGTAGTTTGGTCAGAACTTCAACCTTTAGCTTTATTTGTTCATTCATAACTAGTTTGCTGTTTTAAATACAAGAATCAAACCTCATACTATATGCCTATTTTGATGCAATTTTGCAAAAGTATGTACTCATATTAAATAAAATTATTTCTTCAACTGGAAGAGAAAAAAAAGAATTCTCATGTTAAATGTGACTTGAAATTCATAATCTGATTAACAAGAGTCTAGTTGATAACAAAGATTTTTAAATGGACAACCATGATATTTAAATTAAAAATGACTTATCTGGACATCAGTACGAAACTAAGAGAAAATATGTTCCAAAATAACATATATGTATCATTATTATCTTATCTGAGAAACCATAGCTTACTAACGAGAGTTAGTTTCTGTATAGAACACAGGTTTGTATTGAGCCTCACCATGATACAGTTAGTTTTCTTGTACTTCATGGCATTGCTTACTTCCTACTCTGGCCTGCATTCTGTTACTATGCACGTGCCACTGGAGGCAGGGATATGTTAGGGAGAATTAGGGCACAAGTTCTATTTATTTACAGGTTTTGGGGGTAATTTTTGTTTGAGAAGTGTATGATGATACTTAAGTAATATTAGTTTTCCAGTTTTATAGACAACAAACTGAGGTCTAGAAAGATAACTTTCATCAAGATTACAGGTGATATACTAATTGGTTTGTTTATTGTCCTCCTATCTCCGTTTCATGGGGACAGGAGCTTCAGGTATCTTGTTCATTGCTGTATTCCCAGTGTCTAGAACAGCGCGTGGCACATGTAAATGTTGGTATTAATTTCTAAGTTAGGGTTGAACTCTATAATGATGATTCTGTGTATCCACTTATTTATATTCTGGTTTTAGGCATGCATATTAATGTGTGATCTGAAATATTAAGATAAATATGAAGATACCTGTTGAGGAGAGAACAACTTCTAGATATAGTACCACATTCACTTGCTCATCAGGGTACAAGATTATTGTGAACAAGCCTGCATATAATGACCAGTGTGCATAAATGAGAATGGAGAAACAGCTGCTCATTTAACGGTCTTTTAATGAGATGCATAAACTTCAGTCTGTTTTCCTGTTTCTTTGCAATTTAGTGATTTCAGGTTTCTTAGATGTCTTTTGGATACGTCTGAAGTAATTATGTAGTTTAGGAAGTCGGAAAGTGCTGAAGTTGATGAGATGGGAATTAGATTGTTTTACGTGTTTTTTTTTTCCCACTCTGTCCTCAAACCTACTTCCAATCTATATCTGTATCATCACCTTCATCTCTATTCTTTCTCCATCCTTAATCCTTCTCAAAATCCTTTGTTAAACGTAGTTATAGCTAAAAGCTGCTGCATTTTTTAGTTTTCGCTAGGAAAAGTCACATGTGACAGTACATTTATTGTTTTTTCTTCACCTTTGTAGGTGGCAGGTCTACTTAACAGGAGCAAGATACAGGTCACTAAAATGTAGAAATTTAATTAATATATTCAAACAACAGATGTGACTTCTTTTCTGCTCACTTCCTAGCCCTTATTTTTAGTCATTTACATCTTTTAAATTGTACTTTGACCCAGTGTTTTCATGCTTAATTTTACTGGAGAGAAATTTCCCTTTAATTTGCAAAAAGCCACTTAACTCAGTTTATGACATCTAAACATATGGAAAATATATATATATATATATTTTTTTTTTTTTTTGGAAAATATATTTTTAAATTACTTGTTCAGGTCATTTTGGAATGTGGTGACCTCAGAAATAGACAAATATTTTCCTAGCACCTGGTTAGAAGAGTAGACATGATAGGCTTACTGAGAGAAATTTTAATTTTGACTTGCATGATATGACAAGCTTCTCTTTAAAGTAACTTTTTTCAATACAATACTACTATTTAATTATTTAATGCTTTTTAGAAAATCCGTGATTTCATTTCCTCTTCAGAAAGAAACCTCTATAAATCAGACAAAGTTATTTTTATTATCCATATTTTGCAGAGTAAGTTTTAGGCAAATCATTTGATTTCAGAGTTTCCGTTCCTTTATCTGTAAAATAAGGACATTGGACAAGATAATCTCTAGAGTTCCTCCTAGCTCTAAAATTCTCTGTTTATAACCATCGTAAGATGAGGAAACAGAGGCATAAAAAAGTTAAGCAGCTTGGGTAAGTTCAAACAATGAATTAATAATAAAACCTTGATATGTGACTTTCTGACTGACCTATTTATTGACACTTTCACACAACCATTATGCCTGAAACTGAAACTGCTGATTTCTTTCTTTCCTTACAGAAAACATATCAGTTAAAAAAAAATTATGCTACAAATATAATCCTTTTTATTTTTCTAAAAGCTCAAATATATTTCTGTAGTCTCAAGTTAAATCCTTGTGATTTAGTAGGTGCTTATTCATATTTTTAAAAGGAGGAGGTCTTACAAATAGCGGTTCCCATAGCAACAAAAGACAAATCAGAAAACAAAGCATATCTTAAGTTATGAAGTATGAGTAATAAAGTAAGTCAAAAGTAAACCAAGTTCACGTATAGCAAAAGAAAAAAATAGAAAAGATTCTTGTGACAATTTTCTTCCATCCTTTTATTTATATTATTATTATTACTATTATTGTGCAAATTATTCTACAATTTGTATCTGAATGTGTGATAAGCATTGGAATGATTCGAGCTTCCTTTTGTTGGTTGAGTATATCTCAGTCATGAGTGTTTTGTATTAGCTGGAAAATTGGATTAGATCTCTCGACCTTTAAGGGTTTGTGACTGAATCCCCTCCCCACTCCTCAACTCAGTGGTGGTTCCCTCAACAACTTTTCAGGAATGCATCTATTTTGTAAATTATGACATTTTATATAGATAACACATTAATTCCTAGATGAGCCAGAATGAGGTATTTTAGGATGGCAGTCAGAGTAGATTGTAGTTCAAAACAAATTTAGATTTGAGTTCTTTGTAAATTTAAGCTAATTTTCCATAAGAAATATGATTGTTCCATGAAATAAATTTTTTAAATATACCAATTTGCTTTTAGCTTTCTTGTTTTTATATAAAGTGCTCCCTTTAAAAAAAAATAGCTTGTTTTGTCATTTTGGTGCTTTCGGCAAGAATACTTTCTATTTACTTTTTTCTGTAAGCAAATCTCTCACAGATGTTTTTCAAGTTACATAAACAGGTCATGGTCACATTTTCTTTTTTAAGTGGTTGGAAGGAACCTTAGTGATCATCTAATCTAAAACACTTTAACAGATGAGAAAATTGAGGGCCAGAGAGGTTAATTGGCTGACCCATGGTAATCTAGCTAATTAGTGATAAAAATGATTGGAATTTAGGTATGCCAATTTTCCACACTAGAATTCTTCTGTTTGATGAGTAGATATCTGGACTGTTACCTGTACCCAGCTAGATTCATAGTCTTGATTTTTACCAAACTCCTCCTTTCCAGTGCTGTTTTTTTTTTTTAATCATAGTGATTAATGTCTGAATCAGAATTTGAAATCTGAAAGCTGCATTATAATAGCTCATACTTAAAATGTAACTGAATATGGAGCTACAGTTTCTCACAGTTGGTTTTCTATTTGATGTGAGTTAGATCTTTAAATTTTTAGAATAAAAATAGACGGTGGGTAGAATGATGGTTATTGACTTAAAACAAAACTAGAATTTAGTGGTGGATTATTGAAAGATAAAATATTCTTTAACAGCACAAAGTCAACATTCCCCTGGTTACAAGACCATGCTTTAATATATAAAAGACTCTTAAAGGATAATGTAAGGAAAGAATACTGTGATATACCATAAAAAAATGCTCAGAAATAGAAGAAACATCATTATAATTAACCAGGAAAATGGGGGGGGGGGGAGAAAGGAAACAAATGATTCTTCTATTTCTTACTTATATTATCTAAGTAAATAATTTTCTGTGGGTCTATAGTGTCTACTTTATATATCTATTTTATCATACTCTGAAAAAGTGGTGTAGTAAAGCTCATTTGTTCTTTTTTTAAAAATATTTATTTATTTATTTGGCTGCGCTGGGTCTTAGTTGCGGCACGTGGAATCTTCTTTGAGGCATGTGGGATCTATTAGTTGTGTAATGTGGGATCTAGTTCCCTGACCAGGGATCGAACCTGGGCCCCCTGTATTTGGAGCATGGAATCTTAACCACTGGACCACCAGGGAAGTCCCATAAAGCTCATTTGTTCTTGGGGTTGTGGTAGCAGAAGTCTTCAGGGGCTTGGAGAATAGTGACGCTGCACCCAATTCTCTGGGAGACTTGGGAGCATGACTTGAGTCACACAGACCAGGATTTATATCCCAACTCCATCACTCACCATCAGCCTGACCTTGGGCAATTTTCTTAACTTCTCTAATCCTGAATATTCTTATCTCTGTAAAATAAGAGATTATAATGCCCATTTTACAATGTTACGTAAATGTATCTACCCTATAATAGGCTCTCATTAACTATTCACTTCCATTTGCACTCCTTTACCTGTTATCTGTAGACCCTTCTCCTCACCTCTTCCCTATTCACTAGCCAGTTCGACCTGATGGCCCCTAAGACTCAAATGTAGGACTCCAGATCACAGGTAACTAGAGCTAAAGAAATAAGCTCGACTGGGACAGATCATCTCTAGCATGCAGTACTACATTGGGTAGACTGCTCTCCTGGAACATAGTGTCCCTCAAGTTCAGTAACATCTTTAAGAACCATCAAAACCATTGGACAATGACTGGGGCTCCATGCAGCTTCTATGGCAGCTACCATCCTGCTCCTTCAGGACCTTGAATCCTCCCAAGTACAATATTTTTTCTAAGAATTTTTTTAAAAAGAATATGATGGTTTTATAGTTTTCCTAATTAAAGGGAGTACCACACATCTAAATATATTTTATAAACTGTCCCAGATTAAGTTAATAAAGTGATTTGTTACTCCTACTTAAAAAAAAAAAATTCTGAAGCTTCAGCCTTTAGGTATATAGGGAGAGTTTTTATTTTTTAATTTCTTTTAGTAATTTTTAAAAATAAAAATATCGGGGGGGGAGAGAAGATGGCGGAAGAGTAAGACGCGGAGATCACCTTCCTTCCCACAGATACAGTAGAAATACATCTACACGTGGAACTGCTCCTACAGAACACCCACTGAACGCTGGCAGAAGACGTCAGACCTCCCAAAAGGCAAGAAACTCCCCCGGTACTTGGGTAGGGCAAAAGAAAAAAGAAATAACAGAGACAAAAGAATAGGGACGGCACCTGCACCAGTGGGAGGGAGCTGTGAAGGAGGAAAGATTTCCACGCACTAGGAGCCCCTTCGCGGGCAGAGACTGCGGGTGGCAGAGGGGGGAAGCTGCGGAGCCACGGAGGAGAGCACAGCCACAGGGGTGCGGAGGGCAAAGCGGAGAGATTCCCGCACTTCCCGCACGGAGGCTCGGCGCTGACCAGCACTCACCAGCCCGAGAGGCTTGTCTGCTCAGCCGCCGGGGCGGGCGGGGCTGGGAGCTGAGGCTCGGGCTTCGGAGGATCGCAGGGAGAGGACTGGGGTTGGCGGCGTGAACACAGCCTGAAGGGGTTAGTGCACCACAGCTAGCCGGGAGGGAGTCTGGGGAAAAAGTCTGCAGCTGACGAAGAGGCAAGAGACTTTTTCTTCCCTGTTCCCTGGTGCGCGAGGAGAGGGGATTCAGAGCGCCGCCTAAACGAACTTCAGAGACGGGCGCGAGCCGCGGCTAACAGTGCGGATCCCATAGCAACAGGGGCGCAGAGGGAAAAACGGAGAGACTCCCGCACAGAGGCTCGGCGCCGAGCAGCGCTCACCAACCCGAGAGGCTTGTCTGCTCCCCCGCCGGGGCGGGCGGGGGCTGGGAGCGGAGGCTCGGGCTTCGGTTGGATCGCAGGGAGAGGACTGGGGTTGGCGGCGTGAACACAGCCTGAAGGGGGTAGTGCACCACAGCTGGCTGGGAGGGAGACCGGGAAAAAGTCTGCAGCTGCCGAAGAGGCAAGAGACTTTTTCTTGCCTCTTTGTTTCGCGGCGGGCAGGGAGAGGGGATTCAGAGCGCCGCCGAAACGAACTCCAGAGACTGGCGTGAGCCTCGGCGGTCAGCGCGGACCACAGAGACGGGCGTGAGACGCTGGGGCTGCTGCTGCCGCCTCCAGAAAGCCTGTGTGCGAGCACAGGTCACTCTCCGCGCCGCCCCTCCCGGGAGCCCGTGCAGCCCGCCACTGCCAGCGTCCCGTGATCCCGGGACAACATCCCCGGGAGAACGCACTGCGCGCCTCAGGCTGCTGCAACGTCACGCCGGCCTCTGACGCCGCAGGCTCGCCCCGCCTCCTCTGTACCCCTCCCTCCCCGTGGCCTGGGTGAGCCAGAGCCCCCGAAG
The DNA here is from genome assembly GCF_009873245.2 of Balaenoptera musculus. Classification (NCBI taxonomy): domain Eukaryota; kingdom Metazoa; phylum Chordata; class Mammalia; order Artiodactyla; family Balaenopteridae; genus Balaenoptera; species Balaenoptera musculus. The sequence goes on from NC_045786.1 coordinate 109,266,039, forward strand.
CAGCTGCTCCTTTAACCCCGTCCTGTCTGGGCGGGGAACAGACGCCCTCAGGCGACCTACACGCAGAGGCGGGTCCAAATCCAAAGCTGATCCCCAGGAGCTGTGTGAACAGAGTAGAGGAGGGGAAATCTCTCCCAGCAGCCTCAGAAGAAGCGGATTAAAACTCCACAAACAACTTGATGTGCCTGCATCTGTTGAATAACTGAATAGACAACGAATCATCCCAAATTCAGGAGGTGGACTTTGGGAGCAGGATATATTAATTTTTCCCCTTTTCCTCTTTTTTTTTTTGTGAGTGTATATGCATATGCTTCTGGGGAAGATTTTGTCTGTATAGCTTTGTTTTATAATAGCTTTATTTTACTTCACTATATTATAGCTTCTTTCTTTCCTTTCTTTCTTTCTTTCTTCCTTCCTTCCTTCCTTCCTTCCTTCCTTCCTTCCTTCCTTCCTTCCTTCCTTCCTTCCTTCCTTCCTTCCTTCCTTCCTTCCTTCCTTCCTTCCTTCCTTCCTTCCTTCCTTCCTTCCTTCCTTCCTTCTTTCCTTCCTTCCTTCTTTCCTTCCTTCCTTCCTTCCTTCCTTCCTTCTTTCCTTCCTTCCTTCTA